>NW_020954551.1:26412468-26426283 GCF_900497805.2 Vombatus ursinus | reverse complement strand
AAGAACATTGTACGCAGTAACAGCCGTATTATGGGATGACTGACTTTGATAGTCTTGGCTCTTTATAGCAAGGCGAGAATCTAAGACAACTCCAAAAGACTCACAATGGAAATTGCTATCCACATCCAGAAAAAGAAATACGGAATCTGAATGCAGATGGAAACATACTATTTGCTCCCCTTTTCTTTGTTGTTTTGTTTTATTGCAGCTGGCTTTTCTTTAGAGAAATGTCATTCATCCCTTTTTCAGTTGTAGGAATGGAGGCTCTGTTCTGACCATAGCAGAAGGTCCTATTCCTTAACAAAGGCATACCTTGAAGGCAGGGACTATTTTTCCTTTGTCTTTGCAGTCTCAGTACTCAGTTGCCTGGCACACGGTAATTGCTTAATAATTACTACTGGGTGAAAGAAAAGAACCTTCTCCAGCGCAGGAAGTATACAGTCTGACACTGGCTGATGAATCCACTAAGACCTTCTTATGGAATCTATATACTTAGTGGTAAAGCAGCATGAACCAAGCAACAAGCATTTATTAAGCTCTTACTGTGTGCCAGGCAATGTGCTAAGCTCTAGAAATATAAAGACAAAAGTGAAGTTTTAATCCTCACTTTCAAGGAGCTCATATTGGGAAGACAACACAGTACATATATGGCTATATACAAAATAAATACAACGTGACTTTTGGGGAAGGGTAGCACCAGCTATGGGGAGGAGTAAAAGTATCATGGTGCCTGATGGAAAGGAGGTGCCTGACCCGAGTCTTGAAAGAAACCAGGGATTTAAGAGAGGAAAGTGAAGAAGGAAATGTAGTTACATGTGGCGGGGGAGAGGGGTAGGGGCACAGCACCCTCGCAATCTGGAAAATCTGCTTCAATTTTTTGGCCCCCCCTTTATACCACAGGAGAAGTCTGATTTATTATGGCATTAAAAGACAAAATATGTTGATATTATATGATATTATACATATATTTTATTCATTTCTGAGTTTCTAAACTTTTTCTATGTCATCTGCTGGCCTTTGCATGTCATATGCGGCTTTCACAAAACTCCCACAAAAATCCCATTTAATTTCTTACGCCAACCTGTGATATATCAAAACTGTGATGGGGAAAGGGATGGGGAATGGTGATGGTGGAAGGGATAACTGTATTCCAGGCATGGGGGATGATGGGTGAAATGCATGGAGAAGGGAGATGGATTGTTGAGTGCGTAAAGGGGAGTAACAATGCACAATAAGGTTGGAACAGTAGTTTGGGCCCAGGTTGCCAAGGTCCTTAAATACCTAAAAGGAGAGTTTATATTTGATAGTAGGAGCCACTGGCATTTGAGTTGGGGAAAAGGATGGACAGATCATGCTCTAGAGAAATCATTTTGACAATTGCATGGAGAGGTTGGATAGGAGAGAGACTTACAAAATAAAACCAAGAAGACAATGAAATAATGATGAGGTGATGAGAGAGTAAACAAGTTGAAGGTGTTCTACAGGCACTGGACAGGACTCCTTGGAATTAGAGGTAATTAAATCAAAGAAGGCCCAAACTCTGCCAGCCATATGGCTTTGCTCAATCATGTTTATTCAGTACTTCTGGCTCCAGTGTCATGAATTTAGATGCTTTTCCATACAAAAGATTTCAATGCAAACATCCATACACAAATAACCAGTGATGACTTCTTACTGAAACAGAAATGGCTCCTTCTTTTGGTTTTAATTTTACAGGGTATTTTTTGCCTCTACAATGGGGTATCACTCCTGCTACTGTTTGGTACCTGGAACTCTCCAAGGCAATTAGAACTCAGGATGTGACTTGGTACCTAGATTTGGTTGTAATTCAAGAGCATTGATAAAGACGGTGGATGACATTACAAGTTTTCCTGCATGAGGTTGGCTCATCCTACAGAAATTCAGCAATTCTGAGCACTGGGGTTGGGGAATTTGGGTGAACAGACTTTCTGCTGAGTGCTTAACTAATCCCAGAGTTCAATAATATGTTATTTTATTTTATTTTATTTTTGTAGTACAGAGTCTTTCATAAGATTAACATAAGACAGATGTTAATTGTTTTTGTTTTTAACTCATTAATCATGTCAATTCAGGAAAGGAGTTAATTACAAACAAACTATTAATGCTCAGATCAATTATATGGATTCCATTTATTAAGGAGGAAAGATTCCTGAATCTGGAGTCAAGGTACTTGGTTTAAATCCTGCCTTTGGGCCCTGGGTGGTGGTAAACTCCTACAAGCTGTGCTACTGGAGGCTGTTGGCCATAGGATTGTAGTTGCTTAGATGGAAAGCTGGAAGGGAACTTAGAAGTCATTCAAACTCCCTCGTTTTACAAAGTCCCAGAGAAGTAAAATGACTTGCTCAGAAATTAGGTCCCATGATGCCAAGGTCAATTTCCTTCTATGGTATATGTTATCTCCATGCAAATATGAGGAAATAATTCATTTTTCAGTGTCAGGATTCTAAGCTCAAAATCTGCATTAGTTCTTTGAATCATAGTGTTAGAGACAGAAGTAATCGTAATGATCATCTATCCCAACTCCCTCTGGAAAGTGTACAGAATCTGAGAGGTCAAGTGACTTGCCAAGGAAGGAAGAAAACAAACATTTATGAAATGCCTCCTATATGCCAAGCACTGTGCTGAACATTTTACAAATGCTTTTTTATTTGATCCTCACAACAACATTGGGAGGTAGATGATATTATCATCCCCATTTTACAGTTTAGGAAACTGAGACAGAGAGAGGTTAAATAATAATAAGAATAATAATAAGTAACATTTATATGGTGTTTACTATGGGCTAGCCAGTGCACTAAATTCTTTATAATTTTTTTCTCACAACAACCCTGGGAAGTAGATGCTTTTATCACCCCCATTTTATAAATGAGGAAAGTGAGGCCAACAAGGGTTAAGTGACTTGCCCAGGGTCATACAACTAGTAAGTGTGTGAGGCTAGGTTTGAACTCATGTCTTCTTGACTCTAAACCCAGTATTCTAGTCACTGAGTCACATTGCTGCCTCTAACATAGGTAGTATATAGCAGAGCCCTGATTTAAACTTAGATCTCCTGTTTCCTGGTCTAATACTTCTTTTACTACTTAGATGTGATTTATAAGGATGTTTAATTCCTGCCTACTACACAACTCTGACAAGAAATGAATTCAACATTGGCTTATCGTTTCCATTTGTAGAGTGCTTAGTTCTCTTTCCATCCACATGGTTCTTCAGTGGGATAATACTGGTTGTAGCCTTATTGGATATTTCTCTATTGAAAGGATTTCATTTTTAAAGACATCTATTGGAATAAGTTGAATTTGTCATGGTCTCGAAGCTTTTTCGGGGGTTTACAGGCAGCTAGTCTCAAAGGATTTAGTGCACCTTCTTGTAGGCAAAGCAATTTCCCCTAGGAATGATGAATCTTTTCCATTAAGTATTCAACACATTACAGTGAGGTATTTAGGTCATACAATAAGGTTGCCCTTTTCTTGGAAAATGATGGCACAATGATCCTGTAGATAGAGCTAAAATGTGTGTGATTTGATCACACTTTACTAATAAGGACCACCAAGGTAGGTATTTCATAGGGCCATGAACAATAGTTCATGTAGAAGTAGAAGTCGCTTTAGAAAATACCCCACCCAATACACTCCTTTTATTAATGAGGGAATGGGGGCCCAGAGAAAGCAGATGACTTGTCCAAGTTCACACAGCAAGCAATAGATCTGGGATTCAGATCTGTTCCTATGAGTCCAAATCATTCTTCTTACTATACAATGCTGACTTTCTACTACAAATAGCTAACTAATACCTCTCTATAACCCAATGAATGTTGTGTCAAAATTATAGGTGCTCTTATGAATATTGCTAGGTCCCGGGTTCTAATAAAAGGGCAAATCATGTGTATGACATTGGTTATATATAATGGTTACCATTATAGTTATGATAGTATAGAAGTAATGAGCTGAAGCAAAATGTTCTTATATACAGCTGTACAAGGTAGGGGTGAAGTGGACATTGTGCTTTTGAGGTTAAAAATGGATAGGGAAGAAAGAGATAGCATGGTATGGTAGAAAGGGAGCCAGATTTGAAGTCAGAAAACCTGGATTTTAATCCTCTCTCTTATTACCTGTTAGACCTTTGCCCAATCATTTTGCTTCTCTGGGCCTCAGTTTTCCCACCTATAAAATGAGAAGGTTGGATTAGATTATCTCTTAAATCCCTTCCAGCTAAGGCCTTATAATCCTGTAAGTGCCTCTTAGGAGAAGAATCAATGGATCATACATGTAGAACTGAAAGAGACCCCAGAAGTCATCAAGTCCAAGCCCTCTTTTTTACAGATGAGGAAACTGACTGGAGAAGTTAAGTGATCTGTCTTCTGTCAAACCTCTACTATAGGGTTGAAGTGGGATTTGAACCCAGCTCTCTCTGAGTCCCAGTCTAGCATTCTATGACTACTGCAAGATCTTATGGGGATAGGGATTGGTGCTTTGCTAAGGATATGCCCATAACCCAACCTTGGTAAGATTGAGAAGCAGAGTAGATCTCCCCCATTAACTGCCACGATGCCTTAGAATCCTCCATTAGCAATTAATTCTTCTCATTTTTATAGGCCCTTCAAACTCCACGAGTCTAGTATTTGACAGTCTCTTTGGAGGAAAAAACACTTCTGATATCAGCTACCACCTTGGTGGGAATTAGCCTGAGAGGAAGAGCCTCTAGGTATGGGGTGCAGGGTAAGTGATGGGAGAAGGAATGAAAGGAAACAAAGAATCCGTATGGCATGGGATGGGCAATGAGATGGGCCCCAAACTGAGCAGGAGATGGAAAGAAGGATGGAGTGAATTGGGGAAGTGGGGCAGCAGTTCAAATAGTTGTAGGCTAATCCCCGAAAGACAACGCCATCTTTTTAACACTAAAATTTTTCTGGTCATGTTATAGCTACGAATCGGGGACTAGCACGATCTCTAAAGAATTAAAATTGTTGACTGGCCCAAGGGGCAATGGAAAGACGGATGTGGAGTGTAAGGAGGTTATTGCTAACAAGGATTTCTATGCAAGAAAAGCCTACAAGATGTCAATCAGGAGATGTGTATCAGAAAAGGAGCTGAGCTAGTCATGTGGTAAGAACAGCAGATAGAGGTAATTAACTTCAATATTATAATGGTATCACATTACAATAGTATCATAAATCGAGCTGGATGGCACAGTGGATAGACTGCTGGACATGGAGTGAGGAAGACTGAATTCAAATCTGGCCTTAGACACTTATTAGCTGAGCAAGTCACTTAACCGCTATCTGTCTCAGTTTTCTCATCTGTAAAATGGGGCTAATAATAGCACCTATCTCTCAGGGCTGTTGTGAGGATCAAATGAGATAATAATTATAAAGCAATTAGCACAATGCCTGGCACATAATAAATGCTATATAAACAGCTACTATCAATATTATTTTTAATAATAATAATATTATTATTTCAGAGGACATCTACTCCAAACTCCTCACATTTAGGTATGTACCTACTTAGGTACTTAAGCATTTATTAAGTACCTATTATTTGCCAGGCACCATGGTAGATGCTGACAATACAACAAAAGTGAAACAGTATTTGCCCACAAGGAGTTTGCATTCTATCAAGGTGACAACACATCTCTCTCTCTCTCTCTATCTTTCTCTCTCTTTCTCTCTCTCTCCCCATCTCCCATATTAATGTTAAAAGAACTAGAAAATTCCATCTAGTATGTTAAATGGACCTTTCCCTTGGGGGGCTTAAGAGAAAATATGGATAAAATTTGCATAGCATCAGAATGTGTGGATGAACTGTGATCTTCATGGTTGCAGAATACTCAGATCAATTGAAAATATGTATCCATAGAAACAGAATCCATATGAGTGCCAATCATAGAGCACCACATCCTCAAAAAAAAATTAAAATTACAGCTAACCAAAAAACAATGGGAAGACTCATGACAGTTGTAACATATTGCTAATAAAGATTTAAATGCAAGAAGTGGTATAAGAGATATCAGCAAGGACATGGAAGTTGGGAAGAGAAGTCACGAAGCAAGAACAATGGATAACAAATGGACAATGCATGCTGTAATACTATCCATGAATTATTTAAAGGAGCAGAGAAAAGTCTCTAATACATTGAGTAGACTGTCTACGGAGTCTTTTTTGGGAAGGCATAAAGGAGATGCTTATGCTGAGCATGCTCATGATCAGCATGAGAAAACATATGAGATGAGATTCAATCTGTGGTGGCGGAGAAGACATTCACACCAATGGGATAGGTTCATAGAAGTTTCACAGCAAGTTTAAGGAGGGACATTATAACCATTTGAGCTGTGTCCAACTTGACTAGGAGGTATTCAAGTAGAAGTGGGTGATTTGTCAGAAATATTGTAGAAGAGATTCTCCAAATGGGCGAGAAGTTGGATGAGATAACATTTAGGGTCCAAAGATTCCATGATCCTAAGATACACTTTTACAAAGCCTTCATTGACTGCCCAAGTCCTCATTTATCATTCCATCACTTAACCTGTCGGAGTACCTACTGTCCATATTGTTCCTTACATGCTTGGCATATGCTACCATGGATTTTTTAAAAACAAAGTGATCATATGCTTTCTCTCTAGCTTGGTTGAAAGCACTTGAAAACAAAGTCATCTTATACTTGTTTGCATTCTGAGCATTAAGAACAAAACCCTACACTGAGTAGGTCCTCAACTATGTTTTTCAATGATGATTTGTGAAAAACAGGACTGGTTGATGAGGATTTGGAGCTATACCTTGGAGGTACTGGGATACAGATGGAGCTATAGCACTGGTCTTCTCATTATTTACTACAGATTTTTCATAAAACATTGAAAAAGAGCCACCCAAAGATTAACTTGGCATTAGGTAAGCTTTGGCTCTCCATCTGTGCCCATTAATTGCTTCCTCCCTGAAGTTACCATTTGGGGATTTTTGCTCCCTAAAATGTGATATTTAAAAGCATGCATCACATAAGAGGAAGATAAAAAGCTGTATGGCATTAGCCTCTACAAAACACATAATTTTGGTATTTAAAAAAAGTTTACATTTCTAATTAAATGGGGCAGAGAACTAAAGGAAGGAATTCAGTATTCATCCTACTTAAATTATGGAACTAATTAGCACCTGAAGTAATACATCATTAACAAGAAATGTAAATTCATTTCTTTACTGCTATCTCAGGGACAGTTGCTTATGTGGTATAGTCAAGGATTTGGCACAAGGAAATTGAGTTCTCTGAAAGCTGGATCAGTCCAGTTGGCATATGTTCACACATAAGCAAAAATATGCACCATCTAAAGTGGTGAAAAGAAATTCTGTCCACTTTGCAGTGCACATTCGTGAGTTCCTTAGCACTTCTGTCTTTTTGAAAAGCAAACACTTTCCAAGTGGCTGACTTCCACATATTGTTAAGTGAGTAAAGCAGAGCCATGCCAACACCAGCTGATGTTCCCAGGAACAAAGGAAGTTAGTTTTACAGGAGTTATCCCCATTTATTCATTCAAAAAGGCTCCAGTGATTATAGACAGGGATAAACAAATTCATGAAATGTACTGGTCTCCTTGCTCCTGGTTTCTCCCTTGTTTTAGTCTATCCTAAAAACCAGTAGCAGAGTAATATTATTATCACACAGCCCTCATGGTAGCTCTCTAGTCCAGTTCAGCTGATATGATTATCTTCAAACCATCTTTCCATTCTTATTATATAAAATCATAGCTTTGGATGAGAAAATTGAACCTCAGGGAAGTTAAGTAATTTGCATGAGAATGTTAGCTCCTGGAGGGTAGGGGTTGTTTCCTTCTTTGTATTTGTATTCTTAGTGTCAGGTTACCTTTTCCAGGTAACTCTCCATTTTCTATTAGCAGCTGTGCTTGGTTTTGACTCTAGGCAACACCATGCCTCCATGCCAGTTACCCTCTGGGCTCCCTCCACCCCAACCTTTTCAGCTACCTTTTGTGTGGTGTCTTCTCCCATTGGATTGTAAGCTTCTTGAGGGCAGGTACTATCTTTCTTTTTCTTACTTGTATCCCTAGCATTTAGCACAGTGCCTGGCATATAATAGGTGCTTAATAAATGTTTACTGGATTAAATTGAATAGTGGCTAACACAAAGTTTGGCAGAGAGCAGGTGGTTAATAAGTATTTATTGACTGATAGATTATGCAAGGTCATACAAATAGCATCAGAGTTGAGTTTTGAACCCAGAGCTTACAATTCTACAGGGTCTCTATATTATATCATTTACTCTCAATTATATTATCTACTATACTCCAACCAACATTCTATATTCTGTACTATATACTACAGCATATTTTATACTATGTCAAATCAAATGGGACTACTCACCATTCCCCGAACACACTCCATGCTTTCTGGACCCTTTGCCTCTGTCTAGATTGTTCAACTAATTTAGTTCTCCATCTTAGCCTATTAGAATTCTATCCATCTTTTAAGGCCACCCCTTCTATAAAGTTCCCTTATTCATTCAGCTAGAAGTGACCTCATAAATCCTTGGATCTCTTGCAACTCTTTTGGATCCCTCCTATGTACTTATTGCATTTGATTTTATGATAATATATGTGTATGATATGATACATATGATTATATTTGTGTACATCTTGTTTCCTTTACTAGGTTGTAGCTCTCTAAGGGCAGAAACTTTGGCTAATTTGTCTCTTTATCCTCCAATGCCTAGTATAATATCTTGTTTGAATGTAGTAAATGCTTGATAAATGTTTATTCATGTCATTGAATTGCATATTCTCACCTACACTTTACATAAGTTAATGATTTTCTAGTTAACCTGAAAGTTTAATTTTATCCTTATTAATTTAAAAGTTTGGTTTTAAACCATTAACAACTGAAGTCTTTTCTCTGAGGTAATTTCCCTAACCTTCTCTCATTGATTGGAGTCCCCAGAGGCTTGGTTGCATACTTCCTTCTTCAGGGCTCTAGGGATACTATTGATAGGCTGGGTTTCTAGTACTATGACCCAATAACCCCAACCAGTATGATTCCTATGGATAATCAGCCAGTCTTAATTAGCATTTTTTTTTTAAAGCAAAGGTATGCACTGAGGTGGTATAGCAATAACAGAAGTTAGAAACATTCTCCCCCCCCTCCCACCCAAAGGTCATATTCTCCCATAAGTCCACAGAAAGTAGGCTCAAAGTGAAAATACAAAGGTAGTGAAGGATACTTATTGAAGATACATGTGGCAGTGGGACAATTGTTGGTTTCTGGATGTTCATTTTTTCTTTATAGAATCTTTCTGAAGGTCCCTTTTGGGAATAGTGTTCTTCTGGGTTCTCTCCATTTCAGAGCCAGCATTTCTTTTCTAGCTCACACTCCTTGAAGCTATTTCATCTCTTTGGGTGCTCACTGTATGTGTCTGTGTTTCAGTCTGTCATTGATGTGTCTCTCTTTACTCCAGGCTAGATATACTGTCTGCTAGGTGGTCCAGTTTCTTTAATAACATGGTTAGTGTGTTTGTGTGGGGGAGAGTAGGGCACACCTTCTGCCCTTACTCCCTACCCTTACTATTTTCTGGTACAACCCTTCAAGGTGATCCCAAGTTTGTAGTCTTTCACTGATGGGCTGGCACATCACTGAACTGAGTAACTGCTGAAATTCTTCACTCTTTAAAGACCTCAGGGGCACGGTTAGCTTGTTTGATTAGCCAATCAGGCTATTCTCTACTTGATCCAAATAAGGAGGAGTTTGCATGATAAAGGGCTCAGGAGGTATAGACAATCTTGTTTACACATTTTAAAAAACCTAATCATGTCTGTTGATTGACTAAGGTGGTAGTGTTGAACCTCCTACCATAAATGATTATTTTTAAATGAAACTGTGTATTAAAGTGCATGGCTTTCATTTCATACCAGGGAGCCAAGATCAGTCAATGCATTCATCAACTACCTTCTCTCAAGATTGAAGCATGACTCAAATAAAATAGCTGGCTCTATTTTTGACTTACTAGACTTTCTCTACCATGCCCCAGAAGCCTCTTCATCCTGAAAGTTCACTCCACCCTTGAATTTCTTATAGTGGAAATAAAGTCTTTTCATGGGGCCCCTTCCTCTGATTGGTTGGCTCCTCTCAGAACCTTCATTTCAGGGACATTAAGCAAGCCACATCTTTTAGTTAAAACTTTAGTGTTGTCAACCAGTATGTTCAACACGACACCTAAAATCTGGACATGCTGAGGATGGGATCTGGACCCCAGGAAGGAAAAACCCTGGACTTTCTCACGGGACCAAATCTCTGGCATTCGCCTCAGGCTATAATTCCATCAACTGGCCTTTCATTGTGGCTCCACCCAATCTCCCAATTCTGTTACCCTTAATCTAGCCTAGTTCTCCCCAGGCCATTTCCCACCTTTAATCCTAGCTAGGCTCCATTCTCCCTTGGCCACGTGATCCAGGTCCCAGGAGTTCTGTTCACCCCAGCTTACTGGCCACTCCCATCCAGATCCTCCTCAGACCTTTCCTCCAGTCACCCCAAACTACTTGGCCACTCCTAGATCCCTCCCACAGTCTTTCTGTATATAAGGTCCATCTTGTCTCCATTAAGGTGCTTAGATTCTTAAAATCTAGCCACATGCTCAGATTCTTATAATCTAGACAACAGCTCACCAATGTTCAGACTCCTTAAGAGTCTGCCCAATATGATGGATGTTCTAATAAACCTTGTCTTTGGCTAAAAGAAGGCTTGGGCAAGACCTGCTTGTGATTTTGGGGTCCCAGTACCCCTAAACCTCAACAGATAGTTGGGGTTAATTATCTTTAATACTATATCTGAAAATCCTTGACTATTTGACCTCTTATAGGCAAAACACACAATAACTGAATTTTTCATTTCCATTTGGAAATCTGGCACTGTGCAGATATTGCCCTAATTGGCAGCTATTTCATAAATTATTATTATTATTTTGGGATTAGATGAATACATGTGATTTTGGTCAGCTTTGTCGTTGTTTATCTTAACTATTATTCTGATAATAAAATCAACATGTGACCTTGCTTTTTGAGGAAAGGAAGGGGAACCATTTGGAAAAAACACAACGCTTCTGTTTTGGCAGCAGACAGGACGGCTTACCCTTTTGAAATGTTGCACAAGCCACCTATTAACAGCAGAGAGCACTTTCATGACTCAAGGTTTTTAATAAATTCCTGCTTAGAAACTCTGCTATTGAGGATTCCGACTCATTTCTTAGTACAACTCGTGTAACTTGACAAATGACATTGGAACAAAACACAAGGCAGACCCTGACCCTAGTCAGATTGAGCATGAACATGAACCCTCTAGAAAGCAATTTACAAATCAGCCACGAGCAGAATGCTTACCAATACATTTTCAAGGACTGAGAAAAGTATGAGGAGATGTTTAATATGCCCCAGCTCCCTCGAACAGAAAGTGCTATGCAGAAGTCAATTGAGGGCACCCAAGTGTAGGTAACATACAGTCAAATGATAATCAACATGATTAGAATTTTCTCCTTGGAACCTGTGGTGTGAAGCCACTATTTCATAATGAAGATAGTGCTAATGATGCCCAAATCGCTCTGGTTAGCCTCCAAATCTCCAAGTTGGTTACAACTATTAATAACAAATTGTTATGAGCAAGACATAAAGAGCCTTAAAATAACTCTTCATCAACTCATTTTCCATTGTTCTTCCTTGCTGCCTTAGAAAAGGGAAATCATTTGGTCTGAGTATAGTAAGTATCACAATAGGGTTCCTCTCTCATCTTTTCTACCCTACTGTTTCGTTTTAAATTTTTTTTTTATTTTAAACCTTACAAACATGAAAATTCCAGTATACAAATAAGAAGAAAAAAAGGGATTGTATATGAAGCAGTAACCTTCTTCAACAAAGGTTTTTCTTTTAAATAAAATGCACATTAAATTTAATGTGGTAGTAATGATAATGCCTTACATTTCTGACATTGTCTGAACTTTCTTCTCTCTTTTGAGTATTTTTAAAATATTTCATTGCTACTTTTTTTCTTTTCTTTTTTCTTTTTTTGGTTATTGTTGAATGACTATCATTACTTACTAAGTTCTCTGAATCAGATCCAAAGGATCTGATTTTCCTCAGGCATTTCACAGAAGTTAGCTTGGTAAACAAGCAGTTTTTCCAAATTACTCAAAATGTTTTCTTATTCATCACCTACTATGTTCCAAACACGCACAAGATATGAGGGGCACAAAGACTTAAAGAAAAGAGTGTCTGCCCTCAAGGAGTCTATGGCCTATCATATAAGTGATGTATGTCACATATTACATATAAGATTCCCTAACATCTATCCACCAACAATCTGCAGACTTTCATAAGTCCAGTGGTCCAAAAGGACAGCAAGAACTAGGCCAGAATACCCCTCAAGGACCTCCCTGGTCAAGAAAGGTAAATAGACAGCCAGAATTCACCCAGAATTGGATCACTCAGAGTAGGGGGGTTGATGATGGGCAACATGTTACATATAAGTAAATAAAAAACATGCAAAGTAAACATAAAGAATTTACAAACAAGGCATAGATAAAAATGGAATGAAAAGAGACTTTGCTTTTCCCTATCATATCTCCTTTTTGAAGTGCTGTTAGGGAGCTAGGATTTAAATACAAAACTGAATAGACTTTTGGAGGAGAGGGAGACTTTTCACAGGGGAATTAAATGAATTATATCACCAAGCCAAAGTATAATTAAAATAACTCAATGGAATTCTTTTGGCTGTGACAGGAGATAAGAAAGAATGATAAATGGGAACCACAGTTATCTTTTGCCCTTGAAGAAAAATGGTCATCAAGTAAAAATATTTTTTTTTCAGTTTGAAAAAAAAGAATTAGGGGCTAGATTCTTTCAACCCTTACATACAGTTAACTCTCCTCTGAGTCACCGATGAAGCATTCCCAAAGTTATCGCTTTACTGTCAGCAGAATAAAAGAAATCCAGTCATGGACAATGCATGATGAGGTCTTTGCTGATTAAACACATACATCATTTTGCCTGATGGGTATTTGGGCTGCATCTCTCCTCCTAGGAGAAGAGTCTGTTGACACAAAATGCAAAAGAAATGAAATGGACAAGATGGGTGATGGGTCACTATTCTCTAAAGACAAAATCAGGTGTGGGCATAAACATAAGAGTCATCACACTCACATGCCTTCCTGACAAACATATTTAAGATGCTGAAAAGGATTAGTGCTGTGGACAGCAGGTGGTGCTGAAAGCTTGGAAGAGCAGGAAGGCTTTTAGGTTTGTTCTTTTCTTCCTCCTGTCAGCACTTTTCTGCATTTTTCAGATGGACATTGTGAGGTCCACATATCAGGTGACAGAAGCAATGATGTTTCACATTCTAAATGCAAGATTTCTTTGGTTGCTTACAAAATTGGGAAAGGTCATCTGGAGGAGCTTAAAACAAAACATACTGATTGTTATATATCCAGAGACTCTGGGGTTTGTTTCTGAGATTTTCTTTTAATCCCAGGTAGGCTTTCTTAATCTTTGTGAAAAGACTGCAAAGGGCCATGCTGAAATCTTTTTGTAACTAGTATGATTTGGGGTTTGCCTGTGACATACATCACTTTAGGCTAATTTCTTTTTTAAGGTAGATAAGGATGTGGAGCTTTGCCCTCATGTGGTTGCTTAGATAGCAAGTTCATTTGTTCCTTGAAGAACTTGAAAATCTCCAGGTCAGGAATTTACTTTTTATTCTTAGGTTCTGTGTATACACACACACACACACACACACACACACACACACACACACACACACACA
>NW_020954551.1:26360259-26412439 GCF_900497805.2 Vombatus ursinus | reverse complement strand
CTTCCATCTGGGCACTTTCTATATAGAAAACAACTCCTTTCCAACAACAGACAGCTTTTAAAAGTTCAGAGATGTAGAATGAAAATGGAAGGGGGGAGTCAGAGGTCATTTAGTTCAACTTCCTCATTTTACAGATGAGACTAAGATTCTGAGAGGTGAGATGACTTGCCCAAGGTCACATAGGCAAACTAACAGTGCCAGGATTTGAACCCAGGGCCTCAGAATCCAAACCCTTTTGCAGAATTTCTGTTCCAATGAAGCCAACCTGTTGACAAATCTCTTCAACTTAACAAGACTGGTCAATGAAGTGAAATTTCAGTTAATTGAAGCTTAGAATTTTCTATTCAACAGAAATTTTATTTTTTCTCCCCATTCTAAGAAGAAAGAAATAATCATAAGGAAAATAACCTTAATAGAAAGGAAATTCCATTTCTGGGATCTGCCCATGAGAAGCTATACATGTAATCCAATCTGCCATGTCAGAGAAAGGGATTTTTTTTTCTACTGCAGATCATTGACTAATGGAAGAAAACATGTTGGGGACCATAGAAAGCAAAAACAATTTGGGTTATTTGGATAAATGCATAAAAAATTCCATTAATCTTATTCTTAAATTAAAAATAGGGAACAAAAACACCTATTATTCAATCTTGTTACTGTTGTTCAGTTGTTTCATGGCCAACTCTTCATGACCCCATATGAGTTTTTCTTGGCAAAGGTACTGGAGTGATTTGCCATTTCCTTCTCCAGCTCATTTTACAGATGAGGAAACTGGGGCAAACAAGATTAAGTGATTTGCTCAGGGTCACACTAATAACTAATAAGTGTCTGAAACCAGATTTGAACTCAGGTTTTCCTGACTCCAGGCTTGGCATTCTATCTACTGTGTCACCTAGCTGCCCTCCTTTTTTCAATACAAATCAGGAAAAATTAAAAAGACCTACTTTCATTCTCTAACATGAATAAAGGAGAGAAAAATAAAGGATGGGGAGGTGGGGAATTCAGAGAGACACAGAGGAGGAAAAATTGACACAGGGAGGGACATATATATTCTGAGAGATCAACACAAATATATCCTCAAAATACACAAATATACATGCAGAAAGAGACATACATAGACAAAAGAGAAAAGTATAGACCTTATGAATGAAGAAAATTAACATTATGCTGAATAATTTGATAGTTAATACTAATTTATAATATAACCTTTTCTGTTAAAACCCCATTTCCTAGCCTAGTTAAGAACTCTAGCTAGACCTCTTCCATTCTAGGTGAGGAATTCCAGCCCCCAAGTCATCTACCTGGAGAGGGACCCTTATTTTTGTTTATGCTGTAAACGGTCTTTGCTATTCCCCCTGATCAAAGTTGGGGGTGATCTGGTCTATAAAGGGGAAACTAAGCCCAGGAGAATCTGATCAATTGGTTTTCCTTTTCTTTTATTCTATTTATTTTGAGAGGCATTTGGGGTTAAGTGACTTGCCCAGGGTCACATAGCTAGTAAGTGTATGAGGCTGGATTTGAACTCAGGTCCTTGTGACTCCAGGGCCAGTGCTCCATCACTGTTCTACCTAACTGCCCCCAGAGTGATTTTTTTTTTTAGCCAGAGATTGCTAGAGGCAACAACAGATTATCCCACTTTTCCTAGCTGCCTCTCCCACCTTCAAGGATGAAGTAATAGGGAGCCTGCCTCCTCATTAAAATATCCACCAATCAGAATCACCTTTCTTTGTCAGGGGAGGTTCCAGCATAGGTTCCCAAACTGAGCGATAACCCCCTCTCCCAGGGGGTGGTGCTAGAACCATCCAGGGGAGCTGGTAGTAATCTTGAGTGCAGTTGGGGGCGGGGTGCATTGAATAAAAATAAGGGGGAGGTGGAAGTATAAGGAAAAAAGATAAGAAAATTTTGAAAAACTTCATACATGTTTCATCTGTTATGTAAGAGTTAAAGTTATAGTGATTACATTATTTTCCAAATAAACATACATATTTTCCAAGATCAGTTAACTTCTTTCATTCTCAAGGTTCTAGTTTCTATGAGGACAACATCAACTAATTCATTAATCACTTACTATGCAATACATGCTGTGGCAGGAAGTAAGAATACATAGACAAAAATTAAACAGCCCCGGCCCTCAAGGCACTCACATTTCATGAGGAGGTTGCTGCTTTAAGGAGCTGGGCAGAGCTTAAAATCCTCTCCATGCAAGACTCAGGTTCCAAAAAAGAGCCTGGAAATTATTTTTCTAGTAACTGAAAACTATGTGCTCAGGGGGTCAGGAAAATTGGTACTGTTTGTGGCAAAATATGCTTAAATTGGGCAAAATGACATTGCTAACAATTTAATTAGGTAATGGGAAAAGCAGACCCTTACTTTGAGTAGAAGAGGATAATTCTAGGCCCTAATCCATTTCAGACAATTCATCTTTACAATCTCTATAGTCAGACATAGTTGAGAGGAGGGGAAAAGTTTAATAAAGGCCAATGAAGATGACAAAGTCCCTTTAGGTTTACACACAAATATTCAAGTATGGGAGTTTCTGTTCTATTACTAGATGCTTGAAACAAGTATCTAAAGCCAAAGAACAGATTGTCAAGCACACAATCACAGTAGGGTTCTGTCTTGCAAAGAGTCAGGACTGCATAAATATAAACACTGCCGCTAATAATGATTAGCTACATTCATGTTGCATTTCAAGGTTTGCAAAGTACTTTACATCCATCATCGCATTTGATCCTTCCAACAACTACATGGTGTAGGTGCTATATCACCTTCATATTACATTTTCTCCCAGAAATCCATTTCAGAGAGGTTAAGGATTTGCTCAGGGTCACACAGCTAGTGAATGTTTGAATGGCTACTTAAATCCAGGTCTTTCTGATTGTTCAATCAGTATTCTATTCACTATGCCCCATGCTCTTCAAAGTTTTCCTAGAAAATTATAAAGCAGTAAAGGTGGGTATTGCACAAGAGCCCAGTAGTTAAAAAGTCCCTAAGGCTATACTCAACTGAGTGTCTGTTAAAGTAGATGTATCCCTGAGGGGGAAAACCGAAAAGTGTTTTTGGTCTGGTCAATAGAAATGTTGCAATGAGACAGAGTACCAGGAATGATAATAGTTTTGCCAACGAAAATGGCAAATGATATGCTCACTATCTCTGTCTTGCCCTCAGGAAGTGGTCACTTTGGGGTAGATAGTAAAGGAGGACCCTTAAATATGGAGCCACTATCTATGTGTGAATTATCCAAGTGTTTTTCAGATTTTCACCCTTTAGCTTTGGTTTTATGATTATTTGGTAAAAGGAAACATGAGAGTAAAAGAAGGAACAGGTAGACTCTTAGTGTCTAATAGTCAGAGATTGGAGATATATTTTTGAATATTGGGTTTAGGGTCCAGCAAAGGCTCCTGTGGCACTATCCTTTCCACAGTTAATATAGCTTAGTGCTGACTTTAATTCATTGGGAAAGAGGTGTTTTGGTGGCTGCCAATGTTTAAGTATAAATTAGTCTTCAACATAATTTGCATAATTTTCTTTCTATTTTAACAGAACTTGCAATGCTGTGTTGACTTCAGCAGAACCTACAGGAGTCAAGAAATAGGGATTAAGTGGCAAAGAGGGCAGATTGAAAAGGAAAGGAAGAGAGAGATGAAACAGATGGAAAACGGCACCCTAGCAGGATGAGTGCAAAGAGGCCCCAAAAGGAAAGTGGTAAGATGTAGTTCTGTGAAAGCAACAATAGAGTCAGCTAACACATTGGTTGATTTTATTTTCAAATGTGTCCAAAGCTGATGGCATTTTTTTTTTGGCCTGTGCAACTGACAATGATTTTAATGCTATATTATTTAAGGAACAGTGGGGATAAAAGCTCAATAGGAAGCAAAATTTATAAAAAAACAACTTTTCACCCTTTGAAATTTTCTATTTCCAAGGAAAATATTACTATGTCTTAAGCATAGACTAGGAACACCAGGAATAAGTACTCAGGGCTTCCAGAAAAACAATCTACCAAGTATTGATGGATAGAGAGAGAAAACACATTCATCTTGAGTATGGGACAATGAAAACAAAATGAGCATGTTAGTTGAAAGAAATACTATAGTTTCGCAGGAACATAATTTTAGAGCTGGAGGAGACCTTAGAAGTCACCTTGTCTAACTAGGTCTCTCATTATTAACTATTTTAAGGAAAATAGGCCCAAGTCTTGTACTGAAACTAGGGAGGTAAAATAGATGAATATTAAAATTGGTAACAGATGTTTACATCCCTTGGCCTCCACTGGGAACATCATATTGAAATTACCCAGGAAATGGGTCACTATTTGCCAGAACAATGTTCCAATGTTCTTGTCATTTGTGTAGGTATTCTATTGCTCCTTTGCCAGGGCAACAGATCAAGAGTGAAAACGAATCCCCCAAGTGACTTAGAGACACGGCATTATCGGGCTTGTGCAGGATTCAAATTCAGGGACTTCCATTAGCTCTCTGGATGTCACTAGGCACTGTGAAAAATGCTGAAGATAGGAAAATCTGACCCCGAGCAGAGAAGATTAATAACCGGTGAATAACTAAACTAACTCATTGATAGTTTTGCCATGCTAATTTCTACAGCTATCTTAACGGATTATTTGAGTAGTTTATGGGGCATAGCCAAAAGTGCATTTGATAAAGGAATACTGAAAGGCCTGAACAAAGCTTAGCTGAGCAATATCTCTTGCTTGACAGTACTGTGTGATTTTCTACTATTGTTTCTCCCTTGTGTCTACTGTTTTCTGTTGTTTCTGGGGCCAGGACTCTCATCAAGGACTCCATAGTATTTTATTTACATCAGCACGAATCCTCATATAGTTTTGAAGACTGCTTACTGTCTGTGGTCAAGCAAAAGCATTTCATTCGACCTGATCCAAGGAACATCTGTGGATATTGCTGAGGATTTTGCAGCCACGAAACTTATAACAAGAAAACCGTACCTTCAGAGGTTATTAGTTCTTAATGGTAGGCTCTCTCTATGTCAAAGTTATGCTAAATATCTTGATATTCAGAAATGTCTGGATTATTGAAAGGGTGTTTTTATCTGGGTGTCAGGTATCATAAAGGAACCTCTCTTTCATTGGGTGTGTCAAATCTACCCAGAAACCCTATAATAGGTAGAACAAGGTATAATGAAAGATCTCTGGTCCTAGGAGTCAGAAGAGTGGATCTAATGTCTTAGCCTTGACATTTAATTAGCTCTGTGATCTTGAAGAAGTCAATTAATCTCTCTGTGCCTCTGTTTTCTCCCTTGTAGAATAAAGACATAAACACCCATACTCCTTCATAAACACCATACTACCTCATAGGGTTGTTGTGATAAAAAGGCCCTTTGAAAATCTTGAAATACTATAAGGAGTTACTATGATTATGTCATCATGTTCCCAATACCAACATTCTTCTGGTCTTTTTATATGGCTATGAGTCATGTCTCCAAAGAATTAAAAATGAGCATCACTCAGTAGGCAGCAGAGAAGCACATGGTGAGTATGAGCAGAGCTGCAACATAATAAAAACAAGGAATGTCAAAGAAGAACTCAAGTCAAAGATGTCACCATGCAAAGAAGATTAACTGGTTGTATGGAAAGAGTGAGGAATAACCAGTGGGTGTCCGTGATTGGCCCATCTGGTTTATTGGCATCTTTACAACGTCAGGAGGATGAGAAGGCCCCTAAAATACTGGGAGACTCACTGACTATGGGACCTTGGAGAAGGGTTGCATATGAATGGATAGACTGTGGTCTCCATCACTGGATAGAATAGACATATTTTTCAGATCCTAGATTCTTTCATGTAGTTAAACTTTACTGGTTACATAGTAGCACAGGGAGCCTGAAGAACCTGGCTAGACTGCCTCCATGTTGTAATTCACAGGACTTGTCAATTCTCTTTACCCAACACCTCTTGCATATGTCCCCTTTTCACTATTTACATGGCTACCATGCTAGTTCAGACTCTTTTCAATTCTTCTATGGATAACTGCAAGAATCTCCTAATTCATCTCCCTGTTTCCAGCTTCTCTCCTTTACAATATTTCCTTCATATAGAAGCCAAAATGATCTTCCTATTGACTCTGATGGAATACTCACTTCTTGGCTTGGCATTTAAAGCCTTTGATAATCTGGGTACAGCCTACCTTTCCTGAGAATTCACACCACTCCATTTTGTACACTTCCTTTCTGGTCAAATTAACCTACTTGCTGTTTCCTGGACTTGACAAGTTCATTTCCCACTTCTGTGCCTTTGTATAAACATTTCTGCATGCCTGAAATGCCCTCCCTCTATGCTACTTCCTTTTATAATCCTTAGCTTCTTTCATTTTTTTTTAAAGTTTATTTACTTTTAGGCTATTGGGGTTAAGTGACCTGTCCAGGGTCACGCAGCTAGTAAGTGTCAAGTGTTTGATCTGGGCCTGATTTGAACCTAGGTCCTCCTGACTTTAGGGCCTGTACTCTATCCACCGTGCCACCTAGCTGCCCCACCCTTGTCTTCTTTCAAAGTTCAACTTTGGTCTCACATCCTCTGACAAGCCTTTCCTGATTCCTTGAGTTGCTAGTGCTCTTTTCCTCCTCAAATTATCTTATATTTATTTATCTGGGCATATGGTATACTTTCCTATCCTAGTAGAAGGTCAGCTCCTTAGGAGCAGGAACTATTTCATCTACTACCCAGTAACAAGTGATTAATAAATGTCTAGCATAGGGTTTGGTATACAGTCAATGCTTGCTGACAAAACTTGACTTTCATTGGATTGTAGTGAGAGACAACATGGACTATTAGGTAGAGAATTGGACTTGGTGGAAGGAAAAATAAAGCATGAATTCCACGTCAGACACTTATTAGCTGTGTGGATCTGGGCAGGTCATAACTTCTGACAGGACTAGATTCTATGACCCTCAAGGTCTCTCTCAGCTCTAAATCTCTGATCCTCTGATCCTTTCTCCACTTCCTGTTGAGGTATTCAAAGTTGACTAATGAATAATTTATGTACTGTGATGATTTCCTCCAGCAGGTATACACTTCAGACACAGTGTGTGTTTTAGCAGAAAGGATTCTAATACCATGTACTCGAATGTCCCTTACAACCACTTAAAGCATTTGAGATATTGTCAACCTTTGTGTATGACCCGTTCTCCATTCAGTTTCTTCAGCATCAACATGATTCCTTGGGCTAATTCCCATTTATTCAGCAATTCAGCTCAGTGATAGGTTTGGTCTTTTCAGCAGAACTTGTGACGCCTACCATTGCCTACCAGATTGTATGCTACTTCTCCAAGTAGTTTCTTTCTTCGCAGAGTATATCTTTCAGCTGATGTTTGGGTACTGGGCATTAGCATATTTTTTGAACTGACATTAAAAAAAAGTGCTTAACACAGATTGAAAACTGTCTAAACTTGATGTCAGCTTATCCCTCCCCAAAATTAACACCTCCCGACTCCCATCAGAGGTCTGAGCAGTCAATCTTCAGCCAATGTCTGCGCACACTGACATATGCATTTTTTGCTAGATTGAATAATGAATGAAGGTTAATTTAAATCAGAAAACAGCCTTTTCAAAAGGGATCGTCTCAAAAGATCCAAGGTAGGAAGGAACCACAAAGCCCAAACAACTGAAAACATAAGCCAGTTTCTTAAAGGAAAAAAGAAGATAATATTTCATTTTTGTTCATTTTAGACCTCAGAAAAGAATATTATTGAATCAGTCGTTCCAGGTTCTTGCCCACACAAGAGGAGCCAAGCCAATCATATGTAATGGAGTCTGACGAACGATGATCAAATCTATCACTGATGGAAATTCCTACTTTCTGTACTGCCAGCTTCTAGCCCTTCTCTGCTGATTATCCTGAAAAAGCCAATCATGAATTTGACTAAAGTACCCCATTTGCACAGCACACAGTTTAAAAAATAAGCGCTCCTTCATTTTCAATGTGCTCTAAATTAAATAAACGACAACCACGTCGGTGTCTGACGTTACAGACGGCCCACAGGGAGCACCAGGTGATACCTTTTGTGGGCTATTGATTAAAAGGAGCTGTTATCCATCTTTTCAAGTACCAAATAATCCACCAGTATTACTGCAATGATGGGCATCTTACTGAGAAGGTTAATCAGAGACATGAGAAATCATTTCTGCTCCTTGATCAAGTGTGAGTCATCCAGGGATCCGTCCTGGTCTCTTATCACCTAACCCATCAACGGCTCCAAAGTCAGAATCTGGGGCAGTCTGTGTTGGCTGTCATTTGCACAGTGTGGGAAGGCCGTCTGCCTCCTTGAAGTTTAGCCTGCTGAGAGCTCTGATTTGTGATGTTTATAACTCATTCATGATGGTAAACAACATAAATAGAAGAAGTGGATATGAAGTACATTTACATTTTCTAAGAAAGACAGAATGACTAATCCCCAGCACCTTAATACGGCTCCTAAAAAGGCATTGGGGCATTTTTTTCATTTTTATGGAAGTGTACGTAGTAAGACACATTGTTAAGTGCTGTTTTGCTGCTGAGGGTGGGCGTGGGAAGGGGAACCAGTCGTGGGTTCCTGTTTGCCCTTAGCAGATCTCTCCTTCCTCCTGCTTAGCCCTTGTCATTTTATACCTGAATTTTATTTTCTTTTAAGGTCTTGTTACCATAGAATCAAAAGAAAAGCCAAAAATATTAATGCAATGACTGTGAGAGCTACCTGTCTGTACCATGTCTCAGGCCTAGGCAGAACTTCATCAGTCTTCACTAGGCAAGTCATCCACTTCCTTCAACGCCCCCCCCCCTTCAACCTCCAGGATTCTCAGACATAGGTGAAGTGTCTAGACTCAGCCTTCTTATCAGCCATTCCCATCAGGAATTGCCAAGGGGTTCCCAATAGGTTCCAGGACTGAGGTAGTACTTATTTTTATTTTTTATTTTTGCAGGCAATTGGGGTTTAATGACTTGCCCAGGGTCACACAGTGAGTAAGTGTCTAAGGCCAGCTTTGAAGTTAGGCCCTCCTGACTCCAGTATTTATTTTTAAACTGTGTGCTGAGCTGTCCAGTGAGATGATAAAACTGAGGATCTGGGATAAGGATGACTCTGTTATTCTCAAGATCCTTGTCAAGAGTAGCCACCGGCGATCTTCCTCATGAATTTTAATAATGGATATTTGTTGTTATTTCTGGTTCAGTCATGTCTGACTCTTCATGACCCCATTTGGGGGTTTTCTTGGCAAAGATTTTAGTGGTTTGCTCATTTCCTTCTTCGGTTCATTTTACAGATGAGGAATTGAAGTAGACAGGGTTGAGTGACTTGCCCAGGGTCACACAACGAGTATGCGTCTGAAGCGAGATTTGAACTCAGGAAAATAAGTCTTCCTGATTCCAGGCCTGGTGGAATATCCAATGTGCCACCTAACTGCCCAATGAGCATTTACTGATCATCTTAGGGAGGCAATGTAGTATATTAATAGCATATTTAGCAACAACAATAATAGTAACAGCTAATCTATAAGAATCATGTAATATATTGAGTTTTGCAAAGTGTTTCATTTACTTGATCTTGTTTGATCCTCGCAACAACCCTAGAAGGTAGATGCCATTATTATTCTCATTTTACAGGTGAAGAAACTGAGGCCAAGAGAGTTTAAGTGACTAGCTCAGGGTCACACAACTAGTAAGTGTGGGAGGTGGGATTTCAACTCAAGTCTGCTGACTTCAAGTCTAGCATTCTGTCTGCTGCACCATTCGGTTGTCATAACAATAACAATAAAGATATTCTTTATATATAGCAGTGAAGTTAGCAAAGTGCTTAACACACATTATTTCATTTGAATTTCCCAACATTAAGTAGCTAGGTTGCACAGTGCATAGAGTACTAGATACTAGCTGTGTGACCCTGGGCAAATCACTTAACTCTGTTTGCCTCAGTTTCCTCATCTGTAAAATGAGCTGGAGAAGGAAATGGCAAACCACTGCAGTATCTTTGCCAAGAAATCCCCAAATGGGGTCATGAAAAGCTGGTCGTGACTGAGAACAACAATGCTAGACATCAAATCATGATGCCTCTCAATGTAGTTGAAAGAACAACGGACCTAGAGTCAGAAGCCTGGGGTTCAAAGCCTAGCTTTTGCATTAACCTTGAGCAAATCACTCTGAACTTCATTTTCCCCATCTGCAAAATGGTCTCTTCCATCATGAAGGCATTATGATTCAACCATGTATACAGCAGTATATACCAGGCACTCTGGGGGATACACATGTTCCCTTTGTGTGCATGAAGTCACAAAGCTTCCTGTAAAAAGATGTCTATGTTTTTGTTATTTAGAAAAGAGTTCCTGTGATGGCTGAAAATTCCAAAAGAGGAAAAAATCCTTTTTGGTTAAACATAATGGAAATCTGGTGTCATTTTATTCAATAAATAGTTGCTAAGATAATCTTCCTAGAGCATAGGTTTAACATGTTGCTCTTCTGCTCAAGAATCTTCAATGGTTTCCCATTGACTCAAGGATAAAATTAAAGTTTCTCAGCTTGGCATTTAAAGTGCATCACAACCTGGTTCTAGTTTACTTTCCCACATCACTCTTCTCAAGTACTCTATAATCCCACTAAAATGGCCTCCGTGCCTTTGCAGAAGCTGTCTCTCCTGCCTGGAGTGGATTCCCTTTCCATTTCTGACTCCTCAAGGTCCAACTTAGCTTCTACTTCCCTGGGAAACCTTTCCTGGTGTCTCTAATTTTTTGTTTTTAACTTATGCTTAACTTGTACTTAAATTGTGCTTCAATTACCTGTGTGTGTGTGTGTATGTGTGTGTGTGTGTGCGTGTGTGTATTCTTCCCCTCTAATAGAATGTAAACTGCTTGAGACAGACAAGGGACGCTGTTTGTTTTGCATCTGTATTCCTAGTGCCTAGCATGGCGCCTGCACATAAAGTGCGCTTACTCAATGCCTGCTGAATGAATGATGGGAAAGTGGTTACAAGGGTGTAGGAAGGAACAGAAGGATAAATAACATGGTCTCATTTACACTCTCCAATCTCTGAGCCAGGAAGTTTCGGTGCCAAACTCTTCCTTGACATAGAATGCATTAGCCAGTAGGAAAAACCTAATCCTTAGACTGGATTTGAACAGACAGAGGTCATTTTTATGGAAAGCTAGCTGAATCAGAATGGACTACAAAACTGGAGCTGTTTGGATGGCGCCAATGGATGTAACGTGGTGGCGCCTTGTGCTGTCTTGTCTTGGCAGAGATGGTACACAATGATTAGGCCAGGTGTGGGAAACCTGCAACCTCAAGTCACATGTGGTCCTCTAGGTCCTCAAGTCCCGGCCCTTTGACTAAATCCAAACTTCACAGTTTGGATTTGTTCAGTAAAACTTGGACTCAGTCAAAAGGTCGCACCCAAGGACCTAGAAGGCCACATGCAGCCTTGAGGCTGCAGGTTTCCTACCCCTGGATTAGGCAAATCGCTAGATAGAGAAGGGTGTTCCCTGCTTGGTACTTAAAAGACACAGTTTTCACCTTGGAGGAAAATGATCATGAAGCAGAAAACCAGACTTGCTGAGTAAGCAATCAATCAAGCCACGGGCATATACATACATACATACATACATATATATATATATGTATATATATATATACACATATACATATATATATATATTTTTTTTTTTAGGCAGTTGGGGTTAAGTGACTTGCCCATGGTCACACAGCTAGTAAGTGTCAAATGTTTGGTCTGAGGCCAGATTTAAACTCAGGTCCTCCTGACTTCAGAGCTGGTACTCTATCCACTGCGCCACCTAGCTGCCCTACCACAAGCATTTTTTAGCACCTACTATGTACAGAGTATGGTGCTAGGCACCTAGGACACAAATACAAAGAATGAGACAATCCATATCTTTAGATATGGCTTACATTTTACATGTACATAGGAGACAACATGTACGTGTGTAAATGTATATAGAATACATGCAAAATAAACACAAGGTCATTAAACATAAGGTATTTAGAGAGGGATGACACAAATAGTTGCGGGAGAATGAGGAAAAGCTTTGTGTAGAAGGTGGCACTTGAGTTGTGTCTTGAGGGAAGAGAGAGGTTCTTTAAAGCAGACAGAAGGAGGGAGTCCAGTTTAGCACAGGGAATCCAGATAGAATAGGGTATGGCCTGCACAAAGGGACAGAAATTCCCTATGTGAGGAACAGAAAAAAGTCCAGTTTAGCTGGGTTTTGAATATTCTCACTGCTTCCTCTCCTTTGGCGATTTCTGTGTTTTAACTCCGTGTTCCACATCCCTTGGTATCTTAGAAGCACTGTGGTACAGTAGAAAGAATATTGGCTTCGGAGTTGCTAAGCCTGGAATCAAATCCTGTCTCTGTCACATATATGTGTGACCTTGGGCAAGTCACTTAACTTCTCATAGATGCAGTTTTCTCATCTATGAAAACATAGGGGTGAGACTAGAGCAAAGATGTCAGACATATGGTTGGTGGTCTACATGTGGTCTACAACACTTTCTAGTGTGGCCTGAACCAGATTAAAATATAATTGGGAAATATTTCACAAAATAAATAAAAATACAATGAAACATAGATAACATTAATATGGGGTTTTCTAAGTCAATATTCAGCCTGCAGTGATCCTTATGTACAGTTTAGTGGCCTTCATTTCTATTTGAGTTTGACATCACTAGACTGGAGGATAGCTAAGATCTCTTCCAGTTCTAAATCAATGACCCTATGACCTTCGACTATTGAATTAATTTCATGACTACTAACCTAATGATCTCCATTGGTTGCCTGTATAAACTAATGGCGCTGACTTTAACCCAACCATGGCTTCTCTTGCCTGGAAGATGAGTATCACTACATCCAGAACTGACTCTATGCCACACCCTAATCCCAGGGCAGCTTCCTTATGAAATAGCGGGAGCTCAGTAGCCTATGATTCAGAGTGAGGCAGTAGTAGAATCTAATCCTAGAGCCTTTCATCACGGGTCCCTCCTCATTGGCATGCACTGCACAGGGACACGAGGGATGAGGGGGCTGCCAATCAGGTCATAGTGCTAACTCTCAACATAGTCTCTATTCTCACTCACCCTGCTCTGCATCTCTAAAGCTCTGCACTCAAATTACTACGTGTTTATCCTTCTGCCAACTCTCTACCTCTTATTCCCAGACTTCTCACACTGCAATGTCACTTAACTGCATTCTTAGAATGCTCTTTCACTGCCGTCACCAAGTCCTTTCATATTTTTGGACATATGGCTCCCAGGCTAGTCTCTGGGATAAAGAAGAAGAAGGAGAAGGAGAAGGAGAAGGAGAAGGAGAAGGAGAAGGAGAAGGAGAAGGAGAAGGAGAAGGAGAAGGAGAAGGAGAAGGAGAAGGAGAAGGAGAAGGAGAAGGAGAAGGAGAAGGAGAAGAAGAAGAAGAAGAAGAAGAAGAAGAAGAAGGAGAAGAAGGAGAAGAAGGAGAAGGAGAAGGAGAAGGAGGAGAAGGAGAAGAGGATGATGATGATGATGATGACAATAAGCATTTATAAAGCAACAAGCTGGCACAGGGCAGAGGGTTGGGCCTGGAGACAGGAAGATCTGGGTTAAAATCTGGTTTCAGACACTTACTAGGTGTGTGATCTTGGGAAAGTCACTTAACCTCTGTTTACCTCAATTTCTTCATCTGTAAAATGGAGATAATAATAGTACCTACTTCCCAGGGTTATTTTGAAGATCAAATGAGGTAGCAATTGTAAAGCACTTAGCACAGTGCCTGGCACACAGTAAGTGCTACAAAAATGTTAGCTGTTATTATTACTTTGGAAAGGGAGGTAGCACAATCAATAGAGCACTGGACTTGGAATCAGGAAGACTGGAGTTCAAATTCAGCTTCAGACACTTACTAGCTCTGGGTAGGTAGCTTAACCCAGTTTCCTCATCTGTAAAATGAGCTGGAGAAGGAAATGGCAAACCCCTCTAGTATCTTTTCCAAGAAAACCTCAGATGGGGTCACAAGGAGGCAGACACAACTGAAATGACTGAACAACAATAACAATTAGTATTATTACTTTAAGGTTTACAAGGTACTGTGCATCTCCTTTTTCCTCACAACAGCCCTGGGAAGTAGGTGATGCCCAATGCTTGGACATTAGATCTTCCTGACTCCAAGGGCAGCACTCTATATTTGCTGGCCTGTATGCTGGCCCTAGCAGGAGGCACTGGGAACAATGGACCCATGGCACTACACTGTAATAGATGGGATGAGGACATGTAAAGGATAGAAACTACTCCTGATTTCATTGATATAGGAAACTCTTAGGTGAGGAGACTCCCTCTGTCAGTGGAGGTTGGTACCTTCTCTGCAACTTATAGCCTTAGAGAATTGGCTCCAGAAGTGGGAGGTCCAGTAACTTGCCCAGGGTCACATAGCACATACGTGTCAGTGGTGGGTCTTGAACTCAGATTTTCCTGGTTTTCAGGTCAGTTCTCTATCCACTATGTGTCACTGGCAAATGAATTAGCATGTATAAAGTGCTTCACAAACCTTAAAGAACTAAAGAAATGCGAGCTATCATTATGGCACACTACTTTTCGTGGCTTGTAAGGAGTAGAAAGTAGAAAGAAATAAAAAAAAAAAGACTTCCAAAGCTGATCGAGCAACACAATGAATCCTCAGATTTGTTCACCCAAGAATAGGGGTGGGTTAGGAGAACCACTCAGGTTTTCATCACAAACCATGCTGTGAACTTTCATCCCTGTGGATTCCCCACAGCACTGGCCTAGGGAGTATATCAGGAAGAGCCTGATGTAAGACCACCTCTTACACCCAGAGGGTCGAGGGTCAACTCCACCCTTCTTGGCATGCCAACCAGAAGAAGAGATGGAACCTTCCAGTACTAGACATTTGGGCAAAGGCTGGGATAGAATTAATGCAGCTGAGTAAATCATCTATATCTGAAGACTATAACACAGTGCTTTTGTCTCTAAATAGAAAATAGATTGAAGCTAAAATAAAAGAGGTGGAAGTTGGCATAAATCTTTTCCATGATTCCCTCCATGTTGGATAGCACCACCATGATAACAGTGTAATAGCCCAGGAAGAGGCCTGACTAATGTCAAGTTCCTGTTGTTAGATAGCGATAATTTTCAGTTTTGCAACAACAAAAAAATCACTCTATTTGATGATATTGGAAAAAACTTTCTTATTAATCCACAGAACAGATTAAAGATAAGACCTTTTATGAAAGCTCACCTAAATAGTGATAAAGACAAAGAACTCTTAAAGTTAACCTCTCATATGTGTCATTCTACCACCTACGGCTGGATTTTATTACAACAATGGAGTCCTATCATCTACTGAAAACACACCCTTTTACACAAACGAGGCTTACCAGCACCAATTCTTCCTTACATTTATCCTGTGTGCTATGGTTCCCACCATCATATCTACCAGTGGCCATTTAAAGCTACCCATAAATGGAAGGCTGATTGATGTCAAAATCCTGAGAGCTCTGAGGTGTAAAAGATCATATCTGGCTGGCTGACTGAAACTTCTGCTCTGATTGATTCTTTCCCAAATTAGCAGATGAGTTGTTAATCTATTTCCCAAATATGCAGTTGGTGAGGTCTGTGCCCATAGGCTCATATTCTCCTCCTTACTATGCATCCCTCAGTTTGTTGCTAGTTCGTGGATAGCTCTACCTGAAGACTGAATTGTGTCTACCGAATCCCTTTCATCTCCCACAATCATGGACATGAAAAATGTATAATCTAAGATTTTTTGGACTTGGGGAGGTGATGGACTTTTTTTTAGGACTACATAGACCAGAAGGGCTAAATGCCTAAGGAGAGAACACCAATATTAGTGAGAAAGAGCTGGTAGAGTCTACCCACCAAAGAACTCTCATCAAGTCCCTGCATCTTCTCAGCATACACTTTATTTTCAGGCCTATAAATGTCATTAATCCCTTACCAAACTCCTCTCTGTAAGGGGTAGGGACCCCACATTTTCCAGAAATTCAAGCTTGCAACTGACTTCTTTTAAAGCAAGGGTTCTTAACCTGGGATCCAGGAACTTATTATGTTTGAGAGTCTGATAATTATATTTTAATATAATTGGCTTCCTATGTAATTTAATGTATTTAATTTTATGTATCTTATATATTTACTTTTATGCATTTAAAATATTATTTGGAAAAGAGGTCCATTGATTTCAGCAAACTACCATCCATGATATGAAAAAGAAAAAGTTAAGAACCCCTTTTCTAGGAGTGACCATTCATATTATGCTCAAACACAAATTTCTAGACAGAATACCACAGAACAGATGTAATGACTTCAATACCACTTGATCAAGTTAGAAAATATTTTTACAACAGGGAAAACAGAATTAGATGTGTCTCAAGATTACACGTTTATTTCCATTAATTTACTGTTTATCCTTCTATGGCAGGAGCCAGAAATCCTCAAATAACAGTTGAAGAAAGAACAGTCCCTCTAAAGATAAGGCTAATTTGTTTTCTAGGGAGAGGTGACAACCTGCCTCAATTTGCTTGAGATTCCTCCGAGATAATGACTTATGTTTTCTTGTCCCAATTAACCACTGGCTGATCCTGAGAAGACCAACATTCACTCACATAACTAAATCTCTATTCCGTTGATAACCTCCTGGCACAGACATGTCCGAGAAATGCCAGGATCAATGCTGAATCAAGTACAGAACTAAACAGGAAGCCTTGAATATCTCCCTCTTGTCTAATTCTTCTTTCTCACACAACATCACCTTTAAGCATCTTGGTGCTTTCCTTAGTGTGGACACTCTCCATGAGGGCAAATCACAACCCTGCTTCTGTTAGGTATACGGTTTCATGAGTCCCTATAATTGAAAATGACATATCATCTCATAGACAAACTTTCTGAATTTAGGTGGGCAAACATAGTTTGTCCCATGTCCATTCTCAACACCTTACAACTTGGTAAATTGTGCTGGAATTTGTGCAATTTAGGGGCAGCCTTCAAGGGTCACCCCTTTGCCACAATAAAGCATTCTAGGCATTGGAGGATTCCTAATGTAATTTCTTTAAATCCAAGCTAAGGACTTTTTTTTGGTCCTATTTAACAAGAAGACCAGCATTTGCTCACATAATTAAGCCTGTATTTTACTGATAATCTCCTGGGATAGGTGTGGCAGAGCAAAGGAAGGATCAATGTGGATTCAAGTGTAAAACTTAAAAGAAAGTCTTATCTTTATCCCTCTCATACATTTCTCATTTCCCATACACTTTAACATTTTTGTCTTTGAATTCCCAGAGTCTAGCACAGTGCCTGGCACATAGTAGGTGCTTAATAAAAATCTGTGGATTGATTGATAAATTGATTTGGCCATTTGAAAACCTCTATACATTGATCTTTTCTATTGAATCTCAGTTTTTACTATTGGATACCCTTTCCACTTCTGACACTTGCAAGTCACATAACCTCCATGGGACACAGTTTCCTCATATGTAAAAAGAGGGGACTGAACTATGATTAATGATGAAGAATGTTACCCAACTCTTGACGGAGAGGCAATGGATTAAATATGTAGAATGAGATGCACATTTTTGGACATGGCCAATGTGGGAATTTGTTTTGCTTGATCAGATATATTTGTTGCAAGGTTTTTCTTTTTTTTCTTTTTTCTTTCAGTGGTGGGAGTAGTGTGAGGGAGAGAAGATAAATGCTTGTTAATTGAAAAAAACTAATTAAAAATTATACAGGACAAAAAAAATAAACCAAGGGAGCTGTAATTAGAAGGCCTTTGAGGTCCCTTCTGCTCTGGATCTATGGTTCCATAAAATTCATATTGTCATATAGTTTGCATAGCAGTGTGTTGGTAAATGTTTAACTATTGGCTCTCCTCCCCAAAAATATACAAAAAACACTTTTTAAGATTAATTTGCATTATTAAGATTTTCTCCATCACTTTCTTAAGTCTAGAGGCAAATCAAGACCTGATTTGTAGCAATTTACAGATTGTAAATTCTTATACTGAAAATTTTACAATCAGTTCTTGTGAGTTAGTTTGAGCTGGTCGCAGCACCCCAGCACTCCACCCCTTGTATTTCCAAGGCAATGAAGATGAGAACATCTAAACTTCTTTATGGGGTTCTCCATGGGGTATGCGCTTAAGAGTGTGCCATTTAAAAATAATACGACCGTTTTTGTACTATACTCTTCTATATATTAGAGCACTATATATTAGAGTTTTCCACTAGACAGTCTCACACTGTTTTCATCCTTCCATTGAATGGGCCCTCATCCAAATTGATCTCATGTTTCCAAAGTAGACAGCTTACATTTATGTAGCCTTTTAAGGTTTCTAAAGTGCTTTACATATACCATCTCATTTTATCATCACAACATCCCTGGGAAGTAGGTGCTATTATTATCCCCAATTTATTTATGAGAAAACTGAGGCATACAAATTAAGTGACTTGCTCAGGGTCACACAGTTAAATAAGTATCTGAGGCAGGCTTTGAATTCAGGTCTTCTTGACTCCAGGTTCAGTGTTCTATCCACTGTACCACTAGGGAAAAATAAAAGACTTTGGGGGAGAATAATCACAGTGACAAAAGAGAGAAATTAGCAATAGATGTGACTTGTGGGGCTCAAAAAAAGAATCTAAGATAAAACATGAGGCTTTAGCAGAAAAATGAGAAAGATCAGGTTTTCAACTCAACATAGGAGAAATAAAGGAGAAAGAGGCAAAGGCTATGGGAGAGTGAGAACTGTGATGGTGTACATGGAGGTCCAATGTATTCGCCACTATTTCAGTTGCTCATACTTCCCTCTAGTCAATTACCAACCCTCCCTTTATTCATCCTACTCTTCTGGCCAAAATCTGAGCCTTCCTCATCTTTATAAAGACTTCTACTTCTGACCAGGAAGCACACTTGGATCTTTGGGGAAGAGTGTGAAAAGTTAATAAGATAAGAGATGACCTGCTTTCTAGTTTATAGGAAATCTTGAAAGCAGATGCTTCTTATCTCCTATTAATAGCATGTCTTGTACTTTTGTACACACTGATTATAGAATTGTCATGAGACCATAGGAAAAAGTACCATTTTTTCTAAATGTTCTATTCCCATAACCAGGCACCACCTCTCAGTTCTTCAAATGGATGTAGAAAATAGAAAACAATTTTAACCTTTTAGATTAAATCAGAGCCAAATGATGGAAACATTAATGAACTTGCTTTCATCTTGGTCAGATTCTCTGTTTAACCTAGAGACCACTTTCTTTTGAACAGTATTTTGCTATTTGATCGCCTATGACAGCCAGGGAAATTCAATCACGCATTGGTGGTGCTGCTTCTCTAGGGAAGCCTACACTTCTCCTGTCTCAAGCATGGAAAGTAAACTCCCTGAAAGCAAGGGATAAGTTACTCATGAATTATTCTGACACACGTCCCTCCAGTATCAGGGTTCATAATGGCCCAGATAGTCCCGTCAGAGTTTGGGTAGCAGTGTTTGCTGTCCCCTGTGGGTCTACCTCTAAAAAGCAAGGAGATAGATGATAAAAAATTTTTTAAAAAATCCTTTTTTTTTTCTTCCAAGAGAGCATGTAAACATAGTAACTAGCCTCTCTGGAAAAGCATAAATTCTCAAGCCAATTTTATACAATAAACCCCAAATATTTGAAGCAAAGGATAAGAGCTCTTGGCTTGACGTCCTTCCTTATTTATTTGTGCAATTATCTATTTTAAATCCATTTCAGCTTCTGAAAATGTGACCAAGGAAAAAAAATAAACAAACAAGTCTGGCTTTGGAGTTAACATTTTATGAACTAAGAAGGAGACATAAAGCATTTCCACTCTCCAGTTGGGAAATGTTCCTCAGCCAGACGACAGATGTAACCCAAAGAGACGTTCATGAGGAATAGATGGATTTTTATTTATGTTTTTCAAAAATATATAACTTTAATAATACTGGGGAGATGTTCAAAGGCAGCACCGTAGGTAGGTCAGAGATCTATGCTTTTTAATATCTAGTTCCTCTCTACTAAGACTTTTATCACATTAATAGCTAAATCATACTGATTGTAAAACAGCTGAAATGAGGCAATTAGTAAAGCCTCTGACAGCCATGAAGAATGAAACGTGAGGTTTTCGATGCAGTCCAGATGGATATCTTCAATATACTTCTTATTATCAGCTCATGGTAATAAGTTCAATTAAATTGTGTCAGAACTGCACAAGGCCCATTCGAATTAGCGAAGAAGAAATTAATTTGTATCACAGCCTTAATGAAGCCAAAGGGTCATGTCATGTTTACATTATTTTTTGTTTATTCTGATCAGTAAATATGTATTAGGAAATGAAACCAATTTCATTCTCCTTCCCTCACCCTTACTCTCTTTTTTTGTTTTTAGTAGAAAAGGGTGTCATATAAGTTTTGAGCAGGTTAAGAGGACACAGTTCTCCTGACCGCCAACCTGCGAGAGTTTTAGATTTACACTTTACGTAAAGAGACAACCAAACCACAAAACATCCTAACTTTGCCGTAACTCCCTCAGGAGGGAGTGAGGTTCCTGTCATTTGAGGCCTTGGTACAAAGGTTGGTTGCTACCTCATGGCATGCCATATTGGGGAGTCTTGTTCAAGCATGAGTCAACTTGGGGACTTCTACAGCTCCCTACTAACTCTGAAGTTCTGTAAAAGAATGAACAGGCCTTGAAATGAGTCAGGCTGTGTGTACAGAACTCCAGAATATCTGCATGAGAAAGCTGAAAATAAAAACAAAAAGATAACTGGATCAAGCAGGGCAAATATTTGATGTACATGATTACCAATGACAAACATCTGAGGATAGGAAAACATCTGATTTCTCCTTTTTTTTCTAGATGTCTGGCATTTTGTATTAGAACCAGAAAATAAGAAGGCAAAGCTTTGATTGCTATGTAACAAAGCAGTTTCCTTATAGAAGCTACCACTAGCATGGATCAAGGGTTCTTCACTTTTTTTGGTCATAGTCCTCTTTGACAATGTCTGGTTAAGCCTATGGAACCCTCCTCAGAATAACTTCTTTTTTGTAATGCATAAAACAAAACATGGGATTACAAAGGAAACCAATTATATACACCATGATCAAATATATATATATATATATAGATAGATAGATAGATAGATATGTATATATGTATGTGTTTGTGTATGTATACACACACACACACACACACACACACACACACACACATATATATGTGTATATACACATGTATAAAATAGAAAGTTCATGGACCCCAGGTTAAGAACCACCTTTGGCATAAAGTCAAGTGATAATTAGAGAAGCCTCCTAGATCACCAATGAATTTAAAGGGAGAGGAACATCTAAACCTATGACCAATCATTGCCTTTAATTTTATGGGCTAGGCCACTCTTCCTCCCGACATTTGCTAATTTTCTCCAGAAGGAGATAAAGTGGTCCTGGGACATGATTGGTCCTTGTTCCCTGACATAACTCCATGCCCCCCTCCCAACAAGGGGTATGCCCAGGACCTTCTTCCTTCTTTCCTGTGACAAGGATTAGCTTTCCCTAGAAGGAGACAAAGCTGGTCTGGGACTTCATTGGTCTTAGCTTCTCTGTCATAGTTTTTCATCACCTATGTAAGGACATTAAAAAGTTCCAATCACATGGAGTCTGGGCATCTCATACTTGGTGTGTGCCTCAGACCATGGGGACAGCCATACCCTACACTGATGACAAACTGACCAGACATATTTTCATAAGGAGGGAAGGGCTTACCAAAGCTGAAGATAAGTGCCAGTGTATCCTTGTTTTGTATTATTGTTATGGTACAGCAAAGTAAATCTCCTTTTTGTTAATTATTCTATGACTTACAAGCACCTCATTTCATTCCAAAATTAAACATAATCTAAGAGAGTGTTGGCATTAGACCTGTCTCTTATATCCTGAAACAGAGAGAAGCTCAGGTGAACCATTGCCTTCATGATCTCTATTCCAACCTTAATTGGCCTGGAGGGGCTAAATCATATTCTTCTCTCAGGTCAATAACAGCATGCAAAGGAATACTGATGTGCTGACTATTCAGGGCCTGGGGTACATGTCCATCTGGGAAAGAGGCCCTAAGTATTCCTTGTTGCACTTTGAATACAGGAAGATAGAGAAATAGCATTATCTGACTTTCCTTTGAGTCTGTACTTGTAGCCATCACCAAGGCCAACTTGGTCAACCTTATAACATCTAACATGACCTCATATTGAAATGTTAGAGCTGTAACAGCGTTACCAAGGGACCACTCATAATTAACACTTAGCACTTCTATCAACAAACTTTTCTTCCCTACCATAGACGCCTTGGGTCAAAATTCAAGTTAATCCTATTAGAAAGGCCTTTAATTATAGCCTAGAAATAATTGGTTCCAGTGGAAGAAGTCTAATTAGGTTGGAATGTATTCTGTTGTAATGACCCAATGTTAAAAGCTTCTGTTGTGGGTTAGCAGCCAAACGTCACTGTTGGTTACAGTTTTCTGATTGATCCCCAGTCAAATCAGGAGACAGTGTTGAATATTTTTGCATACAAGATGCAGGATAGTTAAAACCACTTTTGAAAGACAGTCCAATTGAGGAAAATCTACGTGACTGTGTCTAGTCTATTATGGATGTGAATGATATCCTTACCCTTTATCCTTAAATTAGAACTGAAGATGTTTGTATAATGCCTGGAGAGAATATTGTGATGGATTATCCCTCTCTGCCATTAAAAAATGTCCTTTACTTTATTCTATGTATAAATAAACCTTGACATGGCGGTAGATTTTAGCATCACATATCACCAAGATGAGATTTAGGAACACATCTGATCATTCTTATGTGCTTTTTCTTTTTGATTTTGGGGGTTGAAAAGCAAGAATGTCTTGCCTCTAAGGCTTCCTCCTCTTGGGATATAGGAACTAGGAACATCTTTTGGAATATAGAGTCCAAGGATAAATCAGAACAATGTGGTCCTTTCCAGCATATTTATCAGGATAAAATGAATATCACAGTTATTTTTATAGTGGGAAAAGTTACAAAAATGTTTTTATTCATTCATTTATCCAACATTTATTGTTGTGAATTATAGGTTATCATCATTTTATATGCTGAAGGGGCTAAAGAGAAGAATAAGCTATAGTTCCTGCCTTCAAGGAGCTTTCAGTCTAGTAAAGAAGAGAAGGTGTGACAGGGGTGTGCTAGAGCCAGCTTGTACTGAAAGCCATTGTTAATGCAGATTAAACATAAAAGTGTGTCAGGCATACTTTTTTATTTTCAGAGAACTGGTTGTTAAACACTTAGTTGCCAGATCACCTCTGCATGTATGCAAATGTATAAAATACAAAGTAGAATGAAAAAAGAACACAGGCGAAATATAAGGAAAGTACTACGGAGTTTGGAGGTCACAATCACTTCGGTCTAGGGGCAGGGCTGGTGGGAAAATACATTATGGCGATCTTTGAGTGGGGTCTCGAAAGACGGGTAGGGTATCAACTGATGATCATTGGGGGACAGCATTTTAGACCAAGGAAATGGTGTAGACAAAGGCATAGACACAGAAAAACACATGATATTTCAGGAAATGGTGAGTAATCTACTTTGGCATGGCAAATGAAGGGGGCTAGTGTTAGATGAGAACACCATGATAGAGGTTGATTGGGAGAATGCTGGGGCTCTTAACAGAAATAGGGAGGTAAGGAGGAGTAAATGAGTTAAACAAGAATAGATAGGGTGCCAGGGTTTTACTCAAGTAAAAATGTCCAGTAGGGAGCAGAGTTGTATATCTGTGCCTTAGGATTGGAAACAGAAATTTGGGAGTCATTTGTATGGGGCTGATAATTGGAAGAGGGTGACATTAGAAAGGGAGAAAGTATACAGAGAAAAAAGATTGCTGAGGACTGAGCTTCCCCATGCCAATGCCTTCCTGTTGCTTCTAGGATCAAATACAAACTCTTCTATTGACATTTAAGGCCTTTTCCAACCTGGCTCCAACCTATGTTGGTGGGCTCATTGCACATCACTCCCCTTTGCACACACTCTACATTCCAGTCAAGTCGGCCTTCTGCTCTTCATCACATACAACATCTCATCTTCCACTGTCATGCTGTTGCACCGGTTCTCTCCTGGATAGTATTATACGCTCTCTTCATCTCTGCCTCTCAGAATTCCTAGCTTCTTTTACAACTTAGCTTAAGGTCCACTTGCCGCACGAGGCCCTTCCTGCTGGTGTTCCACTAGTCATTCATTTTGCTGGTGTTTTGTCCACTGTAATAATTTTATATCTATTTTTTATTTGCTTATATGCGTACATGTTGATTTTCTCCCAGTAAAAGCAAGCTTCTTAGAGCCAGGGACTGGTCTCTGTATCTCCACTGCTTATCCTGGTCTAGCATGTAGTCATGGCTTAATAAATGCTTATTGAATTGACCTGAGTTTCCTTCTTTTCCATTTTATAATCATCTACTAAGCACAGCATTGTGGAAGACTGTTGCTGTTGGTGAGTTGCTTTCAGTTGTATCTGACTCTTTGTGACTTCATATGGGGATTTCTTGGCAGAGATGCCAGAGTGGTTTGCCGTTTCCTTCTCCAGCTCATTTTATAGATGGGGAAACTGAGGCAAACAGGGTTAAGGGACTTGCCCAGGGTCACACAGTTAGTAAGGGTTTGAGGCTGGAATTGAACTCAGGAAGATGAATTTTCCTGACTCCAGGTCCAGCATCCACTGCACCACTTAGCATCTGGCACATAGTCATGGCTTAATAAATGCTTGTCTAACTGACTTGAGTTCGATTCTTTTCAATTATATAATCATTTATTAAGCATTATTGAGTCATTTTCAGTCATGTTTGACTCTTCGTGATCCTTTTCGGGGTTTTCTTGGCAAAGAGATTGGAATGGTTTGCCATTTCCTTGTCTACCTCATTGTACAGATGGAAAAAAAAAAAAACTGAGGTAAACTGGGTTAAGTTCCTTGCTCAGGGATCCGCGCCTATAGGCCACATTTGAACTCAGGGTGATTCATCTTCTTGACTCTAGGCCAATTACTTTGTGCACTATGGCGCCACCTACCTTCGCACTGTTTTAACTCTGTTCTACCTATATGCCTTGGGCAACTCAATTATATAGTGTGCATTTCTTCATCTATAAAATGAGGGATTTGGACTAAGTGATCTCGGAGATTTCTTCCAGCTTTGAACCTTATGAACCTACGTATTATTCACCTAAGTAGGACATGAAACTGCTGGAATAGTTTCTATCTTTGTTATATTCCAGCACTTACCTTCTATGTCAGTACATATAGTATTATTATATTCTGGCATAATACTTTGTATACAGTAGGCACTTCATGATTGCTGAATGAATGAATGGCTTCTGAACCACATCATGTACAGACACTACAAGGTGGTGTTCTCTGTGCCTCCTATTGAAGCCACCTGCCACATGAAATCTGGTCTGCAAAGACTTTGGGTGTCATGCAAGATCTGGCACATTTAGCCCTCGGCATAATGAAAAAGAGAGGAGGAAAAAAAGGAATTAATATTTATACCTTACATGTAAATGCAGCCTGTGCTCTACATCATTCTTAATAATGTCTACCAGATCTTTCTTTCTGTAGATGGAACACTTCTTTGTTTAAAGGTCAGATGTTATGCTCCAAGTTTGAATTTAGGTCTTTAACTTGAGAATCATCTTCAATTAAAATTAACCAGAAAACCAATCCTAAAATATATTATAATTGGCTTGTGGGGGTGAAAAAATCCAGCAGATTTCAGAAATTTGGATGATGGTAGGATAATAAAGAGCCCCATGGGCACCTGTCAAAATTCTGTATTTTTGGAAGCCTGCTCATGCATAATTTGAATATTTATTCATCTTCTGGTTGCTTGCCAGAGATTTATTTTAAACCCCTTGAATCTGGTGTAATGGATTTTAGCCCCTCCTTTTCCCCTCCTTACTGACATTGTGCTTGACACTGTCTGCATTCTCTCCCTGAAAACACGAATAAAAAAGACTGGGATTTTAAAAGTGCTGTTAATGAAGGAATGAAAAAAGGTTAGAAGAAGTGTGTCTGATGTGTGACCTTCACGGTTTTTTTAATCAATGACATATGATGAGATCAAAATGCATACAAGTATATCTTAAGGTCAGAGAACACCTCAGCTGATCAATTAGTCCCTTCGTAGCCCACAAAATTGAATTAAAATGTAGCATTCAGCCATATTTCAACCTAAATGATTACTTTTGTATTAAAGGTGCAGAAACCCAAGCTCTTCAGTGCGGGATGCAGTAATCTGCCCAGTTCATTTCAAGTTCAGAGTGGTTTTTGGTGCTTTTCTACTTTTTATGGGCTAGTTTTTGAGATTGTGTTTTTTCGTTTACTGTTAATGTCTTCATCTCTGACTTAGAGGCATGCTCACCACTCAGTGCTCACATGTAACTCCCATTAACGCTAATGGGAGTTATAACTGTACATCGAGAGAAAAATGTCGTCTCAAATCTCTTCTGACCTTACTCAAAGTAACGGAATTATTAACTTGTGTGAACACACTGATCGGGTAAAAACACGTTTCTCTTTTTCTTCCTTGGAATAACAAAATCAGAAGGAACTGTTTTCCATGGAAAATGGGACTTTACTTAAACACCCTGAGTCAAGTCCCAAATGAATCATAGGTTGTGAGGTCAAAATTTAGCCTTTATCATTGGGCCTTTCTACACAGACTCATACTCAAACATTTCTTTTCTCCCTTCTTGCCCTCACCCTTCTATCCTAAGCTTCTAAAGGGCTCAGTAAATTTTGAGCACTGAAGTAATAATAGCTACTGCCCCAGTGCCCTAGGCAACTTTCTAAGCTTATAAGGGACAGATGAATTGCTGTCTGTATCACTGAAGGGAATTTCCACACCAGGACATACTGACAAATTCACAGGTTTGCCCTTCTCCGCTTCTACCATACATCTGATATTTACATAATATTTTAAAGTGCGCACAAGTAATTTACTCACATTTTCTCATTTGAGACGCTCAATGACTTAACCTGGTAAAGTAGATATTACAGAAATTATTATTCTCTTTTTTTACATCTGGAGAAACTGAGGCTTAGAGAAGTTAAATGACTTGACCACGATCACACAGCTATTAAGAGTCAGAGGTAGGATTTGAACCCAGGTCTTCCTGGTTCACACTATATTGCCTTCACTAGTACTTATTGAATTCCCCCCTACATTCCTAGTGCTAGCCATACTCTTATTTTTCTTAGGCAAACACATTTAGCTTAGGGCTAACATGGGAGTGTTAATTTTCATAATCAAGTTATATGTGACTGGGCATTACTAAAATGTCTTAAAACCAAAACTGAATAAGACTTAATTTTAGGAGGAAAGAAATGAAAGGTTCTAATTTTATGACAGACAAGGCCTATGTATATAAAGACTTATGTATAAATTCATATACAGATATACACATGTAACATATATATGGGTACATGTATTGGTAAGCCTGTACCAAGTATATCATGATTCAGAATTATGTGTTATAGTGTATCTGTAAAGGTGGCTGTAGAGGAACTGAGGGCTGTGATGGCATCTGGAGGCCATGCCATCTGGAAAATTACCTCAGGGTCCTGCCCAGGGTTTCCAAAGACAAATGATACATAAATATCCAGGCGCTATTTGCTCCCTGGAGGAAAACTGTTCCTGCATTTTATAATACTTAATTGGTTTATGTGTGCAGCTTACATATTTATGATTTTAGAAACTGTCACAACTTTTACCTATTACTTAGTGGCAGGGCCCTCTTTGTTAAACAGGAGGTTTGATCACTTTTAAAGCCAATGTAATTTAGATTGCAATACTCTTAACATGCTTTACAAAGCTTCCAGATACTGAAAACAGTAATGTACAAACTAAAATGATTTCCCAAAGTTGGGCATCACTCCTTGCTCATTAGCATCTTGGCAACTAAAAACAACTATTCTGCTGAATGTACCTTTCGCTGAAATGATTTTTTGCAAGTTCTCTCTCCTCTTTATTATTAAATTGCCCTACCCAGGTTGAAGATGTTCTAATTCCTTTCAAGGTTATTAACGTTTTGTTCCCTGAGAAGGCCTGGAGTTGTGATGCCATATGACTTCTGGGCTTTTTGTACAGAGTGGTTTTTGCAGCAATAAGCTGTCATGTGAAGGCCTGCTCACTCCTGGCCTGTTTATTGATCCCCAACAGAGCACTCGTTCAAGTGATGAGCATGGCGGACGATAGGCATTGTAACTCCACCTTCAAATGTTACCTGCAAGTAATTGAAAACCACTTCTGCTCTGTAAACCGAGTAGAGCCGTGGTTAAAATGGCAGCTTTGGGGTATATTAAAGCATTGGATGTCAGTTCATCTGCTGCCTGAGACTGTTATGTTTAGTGGCCCTGCTTTTGTCTTGAAGGAAATTAAAGTAGGTCCTTCTTGATGAACTATCCCTTTTGATATAAGTTCACTCTGAGGGAGAGGGAATCTTTAAGACATAGTTATCAAGGGTAAGATCCTGGTAACCCTGGGACATACATTCATCTTAGCCACACCTTTAGGTGTAAATGTATCTAGAACACAGACCAATCAATCTATTAACTAATCGAGAAGCATTTATTAGTTACTATGCACCAGGCAAGTCACTTAATCTTGTTTGCCTCAGTTTCTTCACCCTAGTTCCATTTAATCACCAATAGCTGGAACAGCTTTTTCACAGAAATATTTACTTTAAAGGTATAATCTCACAAACATATAAATGTGCATAGTACCACTGGATGAAGCCAGTGGTTGCTTCTGCATGTGGACCCATGAGATTGATGTGCAATTTATATACACAATCCTTTTACTAGTAGAAAATGAACTGGTCAGCTTCTTGATATATACCAGTTCTATATATTCAGATCATTGCTCTTAGGTCCTCTGACTGTCCTGGGCAACCATATGGATGCAACAGACTTGTTCCAATTCTTTTCTTTACCTATGCCTTCCTATATTCTACTTTTCTCATTCTGCTTGCAGACATGAACAGTCAATCAATCAGAAGTATACTTTGCTCCTAAAGTCTCTGAGTATCACTGTTTCAAAGATGCTTATGACTAGGCAATCTTTTCTAGGAATAAGTGTTTGAGCTTTGTCATAAAGAAACAGATAGATTGTAATTCCGAGGGCAAAGCTTCAGGACACATCATTCTTGCTCAGATCCCCTCTTAGATGTATTCTGTGTCCTGGCTTCCAAATAATGCAGGATCTAACACTGGACCACATGAGACCCCCAGGAAAACAAAGACACATCATACCTGGGAAGCCCAATAGCTCAAATCCACAAATACTACCTACCACCAGGGAAGTTGGGGGTTAGGGGAAAACCCTGAATCACCAGATCCAGGCAGGCCTCTTGGAAGTTTCCACAAGGTGTTCCCTACCCTACTCTTATACATCTATCTCACTTCTGACCAGGAGACATCAGTCCTGAAAGCAGTGTGAGACTAGCACCAATGTTTGCTTCTGCTTGGCACAACTCCGAATGCTCATCTCTTCTGTGTGGTTCCAGATGAGTTCCTTTGTCCCTGTGCTCATTGTTAAAAATGGGGCCCAAAGACCTAAGATTCACAAGTTACTTCAGCACCCCTTCCTCAGTAAAGATGAAGGCATTTTATGAGTTTGTGGGATTAAAAGTGCTTTGCCAGCACCTACAGTCACTGATTAGAGACTAAGATGTCACATACCCTCTATAGAAAGATATAGTGTCCCAAACAAAGACTCATCTCCCTATAAGATCATCAGTGGGAATCAGATTAAATATAAGTGGGAAATGTTTAACAAAATAAATAAAAATACAATACAACATAGATAATGCCAATTTGCCATTTTCTAAAGCAACATCTAAGAAATATCCATTTCTATTTTGAGCTGACTGAGATGATCTCATTTCATCTCGTCACTGAGGTGATAAGGGTACTACCCCTTTGATCAACCCTTAATATACAGATTTGGAAACTGAATTCTCCCAGAGATTAAGTTGCCCAAAGCCATGCAGATCATTAAGTAGCAGAGCTAGAATTTGAATTAGAGTCCCAAATTAAGCAATATTTGTTCCTGCTCTTCTTTGCTTGTCTACAAGTGAATTGATTTGTGTCTCATGCTCATGGTGATTGCTGAGTATTGTTGCTCAGAACCTTCTAGACTTCTGGGACATCTGGCCTTTGATTCTCTAAAGAAAACACAATTCTGTAACTTTGCTCTCATGGAAATAATCAAGATGATCTCATTTGTGATGACACAAACTCCTACAACAATTGCAATGTTGTTAGGACTCACCAACCCGCTTCTAATGCCTCCCCCTTTCAGATTACCTTCCATTAATTTATTTTGTACATATCTTCTATATACTCAGTTATTCATGTATTGTCTCCCTCTTTGGAAGGAGGAACAGAGATTTTTTTTCCCCTTTTTTTGTATCCCCAGATCTTTGCACAGTGCCTGACACACAGTAAGTGCTTAATAAATATTTGTTGATTGACTGACAGTTGCTGTGAGGAAAGTACACTTTAAACCTTACAGTGCTATAGAAATGTGAATGACTATTATACCAAGTTATAAGGAGTGTGAGTGGGGATAACATTTTCATAAACATTTCCATTCCATTTCCATAAACAATAGGGTAAAATTGGCAGGGCCCATTGACTAACTAAAGCAGAGCACAGGGGGGATTGAAAATTTTATTAGCATAATAATCTGTATCTTTAACTTAGCATAATCAGAGTGGTTATTTTTTAAAAATATAAATTCCACAGCTTAAAACAAGTACATTGAACATAATATTCAAATTTTATGTTTTTAATTTGTTAGTAGAGTCTATTCCTAGACACGAATTTCAGTTCCATAGAGAATAGCAAGACATTTAATTAAAGGATAGAAGATAACATTAGTTACAATACTATGAGTTATGCTGTATGGCTTAAAATTCTACTGGATGATTCCAGGGTAAGATAACATCTCGATTATACTCGGAACGAGCATTGCTCTAAGAATTATTAATCATGCCATGTTTTCTGTGATGGGTTAATTTATCACTATGGTGGCATCCATAGGCTGCAATATAAATTACAGGATTTCTTCACCTTATAAGAAATGTCTCTTAACTGGGTCTCAGATAAGCCCTTCATGTCTCTGACACTTAATAGTGGTGCGGTCATAGTAGGCAGGTCACTTAATTTATCTTAGACACAGGCAACTCATTTAGGCTCCACATTATAGACTGGTTGTGGTCTGTGTCACTGGAGGGAGTTTCCATACCAGGAGTTCCCCCATGCAGAAAATCACAGTACTTGACATGATGAAATACTGTACATTAGTAGAAATAAAGCATTTAAAGTTTAGCCATTACCTTTTACCACCAAGTTTCCAGAACTGCTAGCTGTTCCAAAATGATTAGTTGCGATACAAGTGTAACTCCCAGCATCGGACTTTGTCACATTCATAATTCTAAGGCTTCCATCTTCAGAAAAAGTAATTCTGAAAAAAAAAGATAAAAATCAGTAACAGTATTCCACCTACTCAAGTAGAAATTAACTTTTCAAATTGTATATTTTTGCTTGGTTGTCATGGTCATGGAATTAATCACCTAATATCCAGCCTACTAGTGATACCCGCTCATACTTACATGAGTTGGTCTAAGAATCACAGAATTACAGAATAGAAATGTGCGTCAAAGGGTACCTAGTCTAACCCGTACTTAAAGAACACACCCCTATACAATGTGCCTGAATAATGATACAATACTGGCCATTTTATGAGTGACTAATGCTCTCCTCTCCTAAAATTATCTTTTATTTACCTATCTGTATACTTCTTGTATACACCCAGTAGAATGTGGGGACTATTTCATTCTTGACTTTGTATGCAAAGTATCTAATATAGTTTCATACATATAAAGTTATCCCCCCCTCATTAATCCATTAGTATGAATAATGAATTATCTGAAATGTTGCTTGTATTCTAGTTTGCACTATTTGAAGCTATAATTATGTAAAATATGGTCATTGGTTCCAGCCCAATGGAAATATGCAGTGCGAATTCAAATAATATGACCGCTTCAAGGGGATTCATTATTCACACTAATGGAAACTTAGCTTTGAAAGGCTCTTAATGGCCTTTGAGCTAAACTGAAATAGTTACACCGCTTTCTTCTGAGATCTCTGCCATTTGTGAGGGAATACCTTCTTTGTCCCAAGATAACTTTTGGGTAGTCCTAATTTTAAGGGAGTTCCCCTCCCCTTCCCCTCCAATCAAGCCTAAGTTTGCTTTTTTGCAACATATCTTCATTTTCCATAGTTCTTCCTCCTGGGGCCAAGTAGAACTCTCTCTGTTCTTTCCTCATCTCTAAAATGAGGGGTTTAATCTTGAAGACCTTGAAGAAACCTTTCAGCTCTGAAACTATGATGCTAAGTTGAATTTCTCTACCCAGACAACCTTTCAAATATGTCAGGACAGGTATTATATCCTTCTGGAGACTTCTTTTTCTAGAAAAGTCAATTTCCTTTAGCTGGTTCTCATATGGTGTGAGTATAACATCTTTCCACATTGTGGCTCCTTTTCCCACCCCCAGATAATGTGTAGTTTACACTAATATTTGGCACTCAGGGCTGAGCACAATACTACAGGTGTGGTGGGGACAAGAGGGGACAGAAAGACTGTCACATCTATTCCTAGGTGCCATGCCTCTACTACTCTACTACTGCTTAAGATTGCATATTTTTGAGGGCCTGTCACCTTATACTATTGACAGATTGAGGAGCCCTTGCAATAATGAACTCAGTCTCTTGCTAGGACCACTCTTAAAGAAGTCCAATTTGATAGAACCCATCAGAGCCTGTCCCCAACTGCCAAAGTTTGTAACAACCTGTGGTCATGTCCATGCACATAGCCATATTCACATTGTAATGATGGATTGGATGGCTAACAATCACACTGAATGAGAAGGGTGGATTGCACTAAAGGAGAGAATATCCCACATTAAGGGGATAGCAGAACTCTTAAAGTACATAAATCATATCCTTTACCTGGAGCTTTTTTCTATGCTGGATATGAGTTATTATTACTAGCATTTAGTTAGTGCCTTAAAAAGTGAGGCAAAATTAAACCAGATATATACACATTTTAAATAAAGACATAGGCCTTTAGAGGCTGTTTTTACTCGCTTGTTATTATCATTCCTGTGGTTGTTATAGCCATAGTAATATATTCAGTAGAATGCTACCTCCCTAAGGAAAGGGACTTTCTCCCTTTTGTATCCTCAGCAACTAGCACAACGCCTAACTTATAGGAGGCATTTAACAAACGCTTGTCGTGTGATTAATCAATGTTGGTAGATTTCAGGTGACTTACAGGGGGCAGCCTGGATCTAGGAAAAGCAGTGGATCTAGGGTCTGAGAACATGGCTCTGGGTCTTGGTTACCATCTTTATTGACTTTGAGATTCCAGATCAACCTCTTAACAATTCTGAACCTCAGTTTTCTCATGTATAAAATGAAGGTTTGGGATCAAGTGATTTATAAGAGCTCATATGGGTCCAGATCCTATGTTCTAATCTATATTTAAATTCATGGCACATGTGAATCAAGGATTGTCAATTTTGAGATGGAAGACAACTTATATATAACAAGGACTTAGGTCCCTCATAAGGAAAGTGAGGAATAAAAAGACCTATTTCCCAAGGTTATTGTGTGGATAGAATGAGATAATATATGTAAAGTGCCTTGTAATCCTTCATGAAATTTTCAGAGTGAGCATTTACATTTCAGAAATTGGCAAATGTTTTACATCAGGGGTCAATTTACTGTTTTGTTGACTGTCTAGCCTTAGAAAAGTGATGCAAATGTTAAATATGAAGATTAAACTTAAATTGTACCCTGCACACATTTTTATTTTTAGAGAGCCAATTGTTAAACATTTATCAGAACATCACTAGGTTATTATTAAAGCACCTACCCTACATAGTTGTGAGCATCAGATGAAATAACATGTAAATAACTTTGATAACCTTAAAGTGCTATGTAAATGTCAGATAGGGCATTGATGCACAGTGGATAAAGCACTGGGCGTGGAGTCAGGAAGACCTGAGTTCAAATCCAGTCTCAGATACTTACAAGCTGTGTAACCCTGGGCAAGTCACTTAACCCTGTTTGCCTCAGTTTCCTGATCTGTAAAATGAGCTGGAGAAGGAAATGGCAAACCACTCCAGTATCTCTGCCAAGAAAATTCCAAATGGGGTCATGAAGAGTCAGACACAACTGAACAACAACAACAAAAATGTTAGCTATCTATTCCAACCTTCTCATTTTACAGATGAGAAAATTGAGGTCAGAAGCAGTTTAGCAACTTGCCTAAAGTCACTTAGGAAGTGGCAGAGCCAGAATTCAAGTTCAGTTCCTATTATTCCAAATGTATCATGCTCTCTACTCTACTCATCCTTGAGTAAGTATTTTTAATTTCCTTGTAGCTCAAAGACAAGAAATAGTATTGGAGCACTTCAAGTATCCATCATTTTGTCTTGTAGAGAGTTTCTCGACTTGCATAGATTACTACCACCTATGGCTTTAATGCCTCATATTTGAGAGTGGTTGTAGTTATAAATTTTATCACCTTGTGGCATAAGCCTCTCCAGACTTCACTAGGCTGACCTTCTGGTGACTGACATCCAACCTGACACCATGAGCATGCTCAAAGCCTTCCCAGTTTCGTAGGGCTTGCCATGATTTGGACTCCAATATGGCATAGCCTTCAGAACTCCATGGTCATCTCCTTGCCCTGATGATGTACTGAAATGAATCTTTAATGCAGGCCTACAAGAGTTTCTAGTAATATCATCCTGTGTGTGTGTGTGTGTGTGTGTGTGTGTGTGTGTGTGTGTAGATTTATTCCCTATTAAGCAAAGAGAAAGCCTATTTTTGATCACCGAGGGTCTTAAAAACCACTAATTAGGTATAAAAAATTTCTTGATATTGACCATTTTAAGCATTTCCATTGAAAGTGTTCTTTCTAGATGAGAAGTTCAAATTAAATGAGGCATTATTAAGCATATTTTTGTTCTGAAATATGTCAGCCAATACATTTTTAATGGGCTGTAAGAACCAAGGTAAAAAGAACTTAAAATACTCCACAACTTGGTGAGATTTCAAAGGAGTAGCAAATGTTGACTGTATAACTGTTTCTATGGTCATAGTTAGAATGCTTCTGTCTTACAAGATGGGCCAAGTTTCGTGATGTCAGTCTCCTAGAGAAAGCTTCCAAGTGGTCTTTGGGGAGTCTTCTTTTGCTGGTTTACATCATTTTGGGGATGATGAGGCAGTAACAGGTCAAGGAGAGTGACCCGAGTTCTCTTACTGAAGGCAACAAGGTTCAATCCAGCTCGGAAAGGGAGTTATTACCTGGCCACAGGCAAGTAACTTCTTTGAGCCTCGGTTTCCTCATTTGTAAAACATGTGGAGACTGAGTCCTTTTACCATCCAACATAGAGTGACAAAGTGATTAGGCTTTACTATTGAAAGATGTGCACCATAAAGAGAGGAATATGAACCAGGCAGTTGGATAACACTGACCTGGCTTTCTTAGGTTACCTTTTGTCTTGGCTCAAATTCATTTCTAGGTAAGTCGGTTAATACATAGAATAAAATTATCTGTAACACGAAACTTGGATCTGCACCCCAGAAACAGGAGTCAAAAGGACCTAACTGTAGTTTTCTGGGGATATTCTGCCCACCTTTTGCTAGTTGGGTGTGGTGGCTAATACTGAAGAGTTGTCCTCCTGTCTTGGTAATCACCATACCCTGAGAGAAGACTGGTCTAGCAGGGAAGACCACTTCTTCCACCTCCCTTTCCTCTTCCTTTTTCTTCTCCTCCTCCTGGGGTACTTACAAGGAGTGGGATTTATAGACCTTAGGAGTTATGATCTGTTAAGGTTCTGTGTTAAGATAAGCAACTACTGGAGCTCAGACCAAAGTATAGCTTGAAGCAGCAACTCTGTCTTCCTGGAAAAAGTGTAGGCAATTTTTATAGGCCATTGTGTACACAGGCCAATCTTCTATTTAGTTTGTTTTTGTTTGTTTGTCTGTTTTTTGTTAAGGCAGTTGGGGTTAAGTGACTTGCCCAAAGTCACACAACTAGTATGGGTTATGTGTCTGAGGCTAGATTTGAACTAGATCCTCCTGACTCCAGGGCCCTGCACTATCCACTGCATGCCACCTAGCTGCCCCAACTCCATCTAGTTCTTAACAAACCCTTTAAAGACTAATTAAACTCCTGAGCTATTTTTTTTCCTTTTAAATATATCATGTGATTATTTCTGTTACTTGAACATTAACTTATGAATCTCTGAACTCAGAATTTTGCCCAGAACAACAGGTGGAGAAGGCTGGTCTGATGTGACATTGAATTCACTGCTATGGAACGAGGATGCCAAGTCCAAACATTCTGGTACTTTATAGCTACAGAATCAGGAAGCAACAGTAAGTGTTTAACTTCCAAGTGCCAGGTGTTCTAGGGCAGGAGATGAAAAGAAGCAACCTTGGCCGATAAGTGCAACCCTCTGGTGTTAAACAGTGGTCAGAGGGGTTGAAGACAGCACATAATTGACAGCATCTGGTCCTTATTATTAAGTAGGACAACAGTCCATTCCCTCCCCCATTGCCTCATGGTTACATCTACTGAAACCCTTTCAGAGTTAGTGACTATAATCTCCCTCATTCCCTCATTCCCTCTGTCTCATCACCTGGATAGTCAGGGTGGAATGTTTGCAAACGATTGTCTTTTGCAAGGGAAGGATTGTGACATAGATGTATATGCTATAAAAACCATTTTATGGAACACCTGCCTTTAAGCAGTATTCCTAAATTGGAATCTATGACCTGTATCTGATGATTTTCTCATCATGGGATATTATTAGAAGGACCCTAATTAAGACCCTTACTTTTGAGTGACTGAAGATCTAAGTGAATCAGGTCATAGATTGAACAGTCTCATGGTAAAACTCATGCCCAGCCCACAACCCAAGGCTTCCCAAGTGGGAAATTGTGAGAAAAGCTGAGGCATGAGAAGTTTGAAAAAGGGACTGAATCACCATGACTCCAGATTTAGCCACCCTGTCTCAGCTGCCTCCTGATTCTACCCCTGTGGGTCCCTTCTCCAAAGAAAAGACAAAGAAAGACAACATATGGGGAGTTCTGGGAAGAACTCCATTTTGGGGAAGGGCCATAAAACAGACCTTCCTGATTCCATGAACTTAATCATCTGCTCCAGCGTGGGTACCTCTTTTCTTGCACTTCTTCCTCCCCCTTTACTGCCCCTCCCCCATTAGAATGTAACTTCCTTGAGGGCAGGGCTTGTATTTGTATCCCCAACACAGTGAGCACAATTCCTGGTATACAATAAGGGCTTAATAAATGCTCGTTGACTGACAGAGATTGGGAGAATGGTATCCTGCTAAGCTAGAGCATGTGTTCTTCCTCTCCTGCTACTTGAATAGGACTAGGCAACTCAGGATATGTATTCCTTATAGGGAAAAGCCTTTACCTTTCCCATTTTAGCAATATGAAAGGGGACAGACATTCAAATTATATGAATGTATTTGAAAAAAAAACATTAGGGATTGAAAAAATGGTAGGCGTCTGGAATGAGTCCCAAGCCCTAGGTACAATTTGCTTTGGAGAGGCCACTCTGCCTCAAGAGACACCAGCAGGATCTCTACAATTCTGTTGGGTACCAAGAGATGGGGCCCATCCACCAGCATTGGGGTGTATACTTTGCTAGCTCCGCATGGAGTGGCTGTGAAGGAAACTGAACATTGGGGTTTGGGCTTGCCTGAAAGACAACATATTGAGAGTTTAACAGGATGATTAACACATTATACAATATGTTTTATAACCAATCAATGAATCACCCAGTCAGTGATTTAACATTGGAGGAGCCAAGAGGGTGGAGGCCAGAGCCAAGAACTGAATAGGTAAATCCATTTGTCAAATTCTTAGACTAGCCTCATCATTTTGAGGGTACGAAGTGGGGCAGAACTTAGTACTGAACAGGACCAGAAACTGGTCAACAGTCCTCTCTGGGACTCTGTCAGGAGATCATTCTTGTCTTTAATCTTCTGAATAGTGAAGAATCTCTATCTATGATGTTCAACTAAAATCTTTCCCATATCATTTTAAGCCCATGTCCTCTGGTTTAGTCATTTGCTAGCATCTTCATCATAACTCTTCATTGAAAACAGTAGTTGTCAACCTTTAACCTTCTAGTCTGATTTCTGGTACCATTTCTGATCATCATATCAATAAAAAAATAAATAAACAAGCCGCACTAAACCAATCCTGGGGAGACAGAGTAGATACGTTTTTCATGTATACAACACACACACATACACACACACACTTACACACAAATTGTTCAATAAACATTATCTGATTATTTTCCAGAGAGCAGATGTACTGACAAAAATAGTCATATCAAATCCTGATTACCACAATGATTCTCAGCTTTCCAAAATTTTATACAACTTGGCAAAAGTAGTTTTCAAAGAGTTAATCATATTCCTATTTACAAAATAATTGACTAAAATTTGTGTAATGTTGTCAACTGAAACCTAGGAAATGAGGTGGCACTTGTGTTGAGTTTCCGTCCTCCACAGAAGTATGCTGAACACTTTGGGAAGTGATTCATCTCTTTCAGACCATGAAGGACCTAGTAGTAACTTGCTTTTTCAGTGTGCCAGATGGTACTTCTGTAGATGTAAAAATAGATAAACAAATAAACTGTCAAGTGCTTAACCCGGGGCAGGGACAGTCCTGAGCAAAATTAAGAGGTGGAGATTTTTGGTGTCATCTCCTCATTTTATATTTCTTGCCCTGGAAATAACCCACACAACACAGCCATAATACCTCTCGGTCTTTGGAATCCCAAATTAGGTTGCTTCACTGTGATTTTTGTCACCAGGGACCTCCACACATTCCCTCTTTTCCCTTCTATCGGTGTTTGCCTGTCCCATTCCTTGTCATGGGAATAAGCTAATCCACACCAAAAAAAATATAATCATAGATGATATTCTGTTACCCTCCTCTTGTGTAAAGCTTTAACCAAAAAGAATGTATCTCTAACAGTGAGACCAGGCACTACAGAAGGCCAGCCCATTCATACGTTTTTGTTTTACCCCTACAGTCATGCCATGTAAACACAAGATCTGTCCTGACCCTTTGGTGTTACTCCATGTGAGGTTATATGAGGATGAGGGAAGATCTCATATTTGTACATGAACAAAGTAATGCAGCATGTGGTTTCTCCATCAATGTGCGTTCAAGGTCAAGCAAGCCTAGAAGTGCGTATGGCCCTGTGTGGGTCCACTGCTCATAAAAGAGAAGGAATAAAAAAAAAAGAATGAAAGAATCTTTATGGGTGGCAGCATAAGGTAATGGATAGAGAGTCAGCCTTGTTGTCAAGAAGACTTCAGTTGAATTAATCCATCTGAAAACATTGGTTATGTGATCCTGTCAAGTTACTTAAACTCTTACCGCTCTAACTCAGGGGTGTCCAATACAAAGAGAAATGGGGACCACCAAACCATTTATAAGGATCCTTGCTAGTCCACGTCGACCTAGAAAACCACATATTTTTTATTTATTTTGTTAAATATCCCCCGGTACTCTCAAGTGCTGCTGGTTACCATGGCTTGTCTGGCTACATGCTTGACACCTCTGCCCTGCTGGAAGCCAGCTTCCAAGACCATCAATCGCAGAGAAAGCACAGTGGATAGAGTGTTAGATTTGGAGTCAAGAAGACTTGAGTTCAAGTCCTAATGTAGAAATTTGCCAGCTGTGTGTCCCTGGGCAGTTACTTAACTTCTCTCAGACTCACTTTCCTTTTCTTAAAATGGGGATAGTAATAGAAACTACCACACAGAGTTGTTGTGAGATTGTTGTGACATATATCTATTCACACACACACCCACACACCCACACACACACAATTATATTGCTCTGCAAATCTTAAAAAGGCCAGCAAGTGTTATTAACATTAGCCATCATGCCAATGAAAGTATCTTACAAGTAATATCATTATGACATGGAAATCATCACACAAGTTCAAGTATGTAAAAACAGACTATCTTAAGATGTATGCAACTGGCTCCGCTTCTTTTATCTGACATAATCCTCAGAAAAGCTGAAAACACAATTTGACTTGCAGTTTTCCATGTGCTTTTATGGAATTCCATAAAGAGCCAAAAGATATTTGTAAAACAAATACTTGATCTTGGATGTAAATTAGAAAGAAAGCAAGGAATCCCTGAGCTTCATTCAAAGCCAAAATCATGACATCCACTTGTTTCTCCTTTTTCCCTTCTATTTTTTATTCTTTCTCCCCAGACAAGGGCAGGGCACACACATCCTGATCTTTCAATTAAGGCTTTCCTTAATCTAGTCCTCATGATTACCAGGGACTGAATCCATCTCATATTTTTACTTAGCTATTCTTTATACTTAGAGATTACAGGGAAAAGTAGGATTTTCCAAATTCTTACTGTGGGCTCCATTTTTTCTTAAATTTCCCCATTTACTGACCCAAAACGATTAGCCTGCTATGGAACGTTGAGCCATTTCTAATACCCGTGGATACTGATTATATTAGATAAGAAGAATTGAAAATGTTAATCTGTTCCTAGTTCAGAACAGGTTAGTACTGACCTACCTGCAGGCTATTTTTTAAACATTGATAGCATCAGAGAAGAGCCAAAAATGATAAGGTATCAACTGGTAAAAATAAAAATGTGACACAGAACTTCATTCTTTTTTTTTTTTCCTATAGAGAGACTTCATTTCATTTACAGCAGGCAGGAAATTATCTATAGAATTCAAAAGCATTGGGTTTCTGGCTGTCACCTGGATATTCTGGATCCATAGAAGCTGGGAACATAGAGGTGGAATTATGAGATAAATTGAATCTCTGTTTCTTAAAATGAGGCTTTGGGTTATAGCTATTGAAGAACTGACTTTGTCAGTCTAGTAAATCAAAGCCAGAAGGGAGACACAGGACCTTTAAAAATGCTGATTTTTCTTTCTGGGGGCACTAGGAGCTGATAACAAAAGATGCCAACTCGGTAATTTCCTATAGATACAAAAAGTAGGCTATCCCTCCAGCGGAGATCTTTGTATTTCTTGATGGTTCTTGGGGACATCCTTAGCTTCCTTTGAGACAAAGGGCAGAAGCAGTATAAGGAGCAGATGATTTTGGAGGTCTTTAAAAGTAATTTTGCATTTTCTCCCGGACAAGGAAAATAGGGCCCAGCTCCTTATTACAAGTGTAGCCACTAGGGTTTGTAACAGGTTTAGGTTTGTGGCCAGATTTAAAGGCCCCAAGTTCATAGCAATTTTGTCCTCATAGATATTGTTAAGAAATATATGAATGGTTCATGATGATACCCCCAGTGAGAGAGAGAAAGAAAAAAAAAATTCTAACAATGAATTGGGGGGATCGAGACCTTGCACTAGGAAAAGTCAGTCTCTCTTGTGTGGCTCCCAGATGAGCCCAAAACCCCTATACCACAAACAAAAAGGCACAAGGAAATACAAAAGCTGAGGTCAAATACAGGTGTTGATGAGAAATAGGATGAAATCAAGAAGATAAAGTCTTTAACAGAATAATAGAATATAAGTAGAAATGAGTGCCAGCCAGACTCATCTTAAGTCAGGTCAACTAGTCAACAAGTGAAATCAACTTAGCTTACTAGGTGCCAAGCACTGTGCAAAATTCTGGAATTGCAAATACAATCAGAAACAGGCCCTGACCTTAAGGGGCTTACATTCTAATTGAGGAGGACAACATATAAAAAGAAATTGAAAAGGGACAAAGGGACAAAAGAGGGAACCAGATTAGGGACTTGGTAGAAGTCCAGAGAATCAGGAGTAGTGTCCAGAGAAGAAAGAAGACATGGGTGGCCTGGATGATTTCCTTTAAAGGAAATTCTAGGAAGAATTTCATAGCCAATCATAGATTGCTAGTTCCTCTGTGTAAGCTGAGCCGGAAACCCATTGGCATGGGACTTTCTCCTCATTGATGGAGTGAATCCCATACTGGTGGGCTTTGAGACTCAGGTTACATCTATATCTTTCTAGTATCTTTGTATCTTTCCTCAGTACTCAGTGCTTGCTATTAAAAAAAATTAAAAAGCAAAAACAAACAAAAAAAGTCCCTATCACCATCTTATATATAGCTGCTTTGGCTTTCCTTTCTCTAAGCTACTATCAATGTTACTCTTGCAGCTGCTACCATAATGTTGTTCCTATGCACAGAGGGGAGGATGAGACAAAGCTCTACCACCTCTCACCGCCGTTAGTCTTCTCTCCTTCCCACCTTTCCTCCCCATCCCCTCTCCTTCTCCTCTTTCTCCTCCTCCCTTACAGTTGTGCTGTTCAGTCATTTCAGTCCTGTCTGACCCTTTGTGACCCCATTCGAGGCTTTTATGGCAAAGATACTGGAGTGGTTTGCCATTTCTTTCTCCAACTCATTTTATAAATGAAGGAACTGAGGCAAACAGGGTTAAGTGACTTGTCCAGGGTCATAGAGCGAGTAAGTGCCTGAGGCTGGATTTGAACTCATGAAGATGAGTTTTCCTGATTCCAAGCCCACTGCACCACCTACCTGCCCTCTCCTGTTAAAAATTGTTAATTAGGCTAATTTTTTAGATTTGAAGCTGGAAACATCTTTAAATATAATCCTAGCCCTCCTGCTTTGTAGATGAGGAAGCTGAGACCAAAGAGGTAAAGCGAACTATCCACAGCTACAGTCAGGCAAACCCTCTCACTCGAAATCTTTTTTTTTTGTGAATTTGTTGTTTTACTTCTTAGTATTGGTAGGGCCCAGGATAGCTGCAGCTACTTAAAATCCACAGGTAATCCACGCATTTTATGTAGTCATTAGTTTTAGCATTTTCTCTAACAAAATCCTTCTTTTCTTTTCAAATCAGATTTGCTTACAGTGCCATGGCCTAATTTGACTTCTAAGTTCTTCTTCTTTCCTACTGAAAGGCTGATATGTACTGAAGTGTCCCATCTGTTCCCAAATGCAAGATTAGGAAGATGCAGAGTGAGAAAGGAGATGAAAGGACCTATAAAATCTCTGATCCAGAGCAGTGGTCTCAAAACTTTTTTGATCATACACCTTTATCAGTTAAAGAATTTAGATCATACTTTCCCTAATACATGTATATTTACTTAAAATTATAATTATAATAATTATATGATAATACACTATACAAATCTATCTATTATAAAATGTAGACAAACTATACATTTAAAAAGAATGAAATAAATTTAAAATAACATTTGATCCTAGAATCAATGTGGCACCCCTGGAGTAGGGAAGTGACATGCCCAAACCTACATTTTAAGAAAACCACTTTTTGAGCAGAACCAGGAGAACATTGTACACAGTAACAGCCACGATGTGTGATGACTAACTTGGACAGACATATCTCTTCTTATCAATACAAGGATCCAAGACAATTCCAAAGGATTCATGATGGAAAATGCTGTTCACATCCAGAAAAAGAACTATGGAGTCTAAATGCAGATTGAAGCATTATTTGCTCTTTTTTGTTTGTTTGTTTGTTTGTTTCTTCTTTCTTGTGGTTTCACCTATTGGTTTTAATTCCCCTTTGCAACATGACTAATGTGAATATAGGTTCAATATAAACGTATATGTAGAACCTATATCAAATTGCATGCCATCTTGGGGTTGGGGGGAGGGGAGAAATGGGGCAAAATTTGGAGCTCAAAATCTTATGGAAGTGAATGCTGAAAACTAAAAATAAATAAACAAACAGTAATTTAAAAAAACACTTTGGTAAAGGAAGAGATAAAGAGAGGAGAGACCTGAATCAGGGAGACCATTAGGAGACCCTTGTACAATGAGGGCCTGTACTGGGGTGGTAGTTGTGTGAGTAGACAGAAGAGGACAAATATGGCAGTAGAATCAACATGATTCAGCACTTGTTTGGATATGTGGGTGAGAGAGAATAGTAGAAGATGCCCTAGAGGTTGTAAACCTGAGTGTCTGGAATAATGGTGGTACCCTAGACAGTAATGATGAAGTTTGGAGGAGGGAATGCATTTGGGGGAAAGGTAAAGTAATAGAATCTGTGATCTGGTATAAGCCCCTCATTTCTGCTCATCCTGTGCTACTCTGTCATAGGCAGAATAAAAATGGGTCAGGTGGGTATTACTCACTAGTCACTGCCCAAACACAGTACATACTTCTGAGGGATGCCTCCCACTATAACTACAAGGTGATCTGGTGGGGAAGTGGGCAGTATGCTGGAGGAAGAACAATTTTCTTAATGACATCTGTGCAAGTTGCTTCTATAGGTATCAAGATTGCAACTGCCTAATGCCCAGAAATGGGTAGCCATAATCAGAAATTGGGAAGTTGGTAACTTTCAGAAGAGGAATTGGGAATAAGAGAATGTTGAGGGGAAAGGGTAGATTTGATTATTTCAAATACAAGCCCCATAATTGTGTATTACAGGGAGGGTAGGATGCAAATCACCTTAATACCCCTTGATTGGTTGATCACACAAGGCTTGGGGTCAGGCCATGGCTCACCTGAGGTTTCGCCATAGCTGAGGAACCCCTGAGGAAGGACCTCATTTTGGAGACCATTGGTCTAATAAATCAGTCTCTCGGTGATACAGCATTAATTCAACATTTTCTTAAAACAATTATACCCTATACAGGACTGAGACATGGAATAAAATAATCTCAGAAGAATTAAAATGAATATCACACAGAGGTCATTACATGTTGCCTCCTGAGTGTGTGCAGACTGCATCCCATTTTGCATTCAGAAACAAAGGAATGGTGACATGTTATTTAATTTCACTGGCATAGTATGGACATCTGTCCACAGAGAGTGAGAGCAAATGTCTGGATAATTCAGATAAAATAACCTGCTCGATTATTGGGAAAGGAGGACATTTCTAGCCTAAATGCTCTAGATTGAGTAGGAACCCTAATTCAATTAATCATATATTCCTTTCATTTTTTCTGTTCATTTTTCCAATATAGATAGTTAAACAAACTTTATTTTTAAAAAAAATGGTATTTATACTTTTTAGTTCTGCAAGGATATTGGTGGGTAACTGGGGTAAGGGTCAAGTATTTTCATTGATGGCATAAAAGAAAGATCATTTCATAATACTAGCTAGTCTCCACACTACCAATGGAAAGTTGTTCATTTTGGTTGCCTTAGAAAAATATCTTTACTTTGATTTCACTTAGAAGATGATTCTTTTTCCCTCTTACAAGAAGAGATGGATTAGATCAAGAATTTAAATGAATGTCAACTGGAAGAAATACACTCAGAGGCAATTTCAGATAAACCTGCCATTGATCCTCCCATGTAAAGCCTTTGTGGCAGAAATTGACATCCCTATTGAAGAGAGACCCTGGTGACAAAATTCTTCAAGAGATAATTTGCTTTTGGTGGTAAGATTTAGGTTTAATGTATCACAGAACAACCTCTAGATTTCAACTTGCCTAAAAAAAAGTCTGGGTTTCAGAGACAGCTGCCCAAATCTGAAACACTTATCAGACAGGAGAAATAAACTTCTATTTGTTTAACTGATTCAATTTAGGTCTAATATTGTGTGCAGAGGAGTTTATATTACCTCATACTGCAGGCATGAAAACATCCACTCACCCAGGGTAACTACAAATCTATCCTACAGAAGGTATAGAGAATGCAAATTTCATTTATTCCTCATGAATCTTCTGGTGGGCAGAAGGACCAAGAAGATGCTTTTGTGGCCAGGTAAATCTTTTTCACTATGATTTTTGCAAAGTAGGCTTAAACTATTGAAACAAAACCCATGATATGCTGGGCAAGACAAATACACATTTTTCTCTTTAATTACTCCTTACATTGTTTGAATAAACATCTCTGTGTTCAAGAGGATTCTCTGGCTGCCACTCAATTACCACTCCCATCCCTATATGCTCTGCAGGTTAAAGAAATGTCATTCATGACCACCCACCTTTGCCTTCACTGCAATATCTATTTTAGCATTTTTCTGTAAAAATAGGGTATGACTGAGTCGGCTTAAACACAGGCATGTAACAACATGAAAAGTTGACCTGCATGCCTACTCGGAGATTGTTGTATAGAAAAAAAAAATAGCTATAAAAATATAGCAAAGCTGTCAGGGTATCTTTAATTTTTTATTTGAAACTTAATTGAAATCTTTAAAGACCATAGCAGTGATTAATCAATGTATACTCTGAAAAAATAAAATTACTGACTATAACACATTCAACACAACTTTTATCCAGTACCTGGCACATAACATGTATCTGATAAATGTTTCTTTCCTTCCTTCCTTCCTTCCTTCCTTCTTTCCTTTTCTCTTCCTTCCTTTTCCTTCCTTCCTTCTTCTGCTGCCTCCCTCCCTCCCTCTTTTCCTTCCTTCCTTCCTTCCTTCCCTCCTCCCTTTTTGGATTCTTTATTCTATACCTAATCAATAAGCCTTACTGCCTTGCCCTTCTTGACCCTCTGAATGAGCTCCATTCCACTTGTGGTTCTGAGTATAACTCCCTGAGTTAGTTCCTTTAGAACTGTTATGCCAGGTTGCTGCTTTTTGCCCTCAAATGCCATTGTGAGGCTCCAACCATTGAGGAAAAAGGGACTCTTATTTCTGATGAACCCTGCCCCTGGCTCCGCCCAAGATTTGACCTGAAGGAAACAGAACCATATCCTTGTTATATCTTGTAATTTACAACAGAGAATGTTGACAGAAATAACCTAAAAGGCCTTAGGAACCAATTCATCGTACTCATACACTCTTTAAGAGGAAAGGAAATTAAAGACTCATCAGGTCTGCACTAACCACAGCCTAAACTGGGTCAGCCTTTTTGCCAGGGACAGTTTCTTAATTGAAAGAAGTAACTGGTCTCTCTTCAAATACATTCTTGCAACCCACAGAAGGACAAGAATAATGGGATCTCCTCCAAAGAGCTCCACATGCTCTTCAAAATCCACACTAACAGGACTTAGGTTTTACTCTCACAGATAGAGCTCAGAGGGAATCACATAAGGATAAGGGGACACAAAACCTAACAATATCAAGGACTATAGTCATAAATTCAGGAGCAAGGTGGTAAGTGGATGGTCTGGACTCACAAAGACCTGATTTAAAATCTGACCTCAAATAATTATAGCAGTGACCCTGGGCAAATCACTTAATCTCTATTTGCCTCAGTTTCTTCATCTTAAAGTTGGGCATAATCCCTACCCCCTAGGGTTGTTGTGAGGATCAAATGAGATAATAATTGTAAAGTACTTAGCACGGTGCCTGGCACACAGTGCTATGTAAATATTGGCTATTATTACTATTATTATTATTATTAAATCTGAGTGTTGGACCTGGTTCCGATCGTTTTTGCTAGGCTGAGCCAGAATGATACTCTCAAGCATTATTATCCAGGCAGAACTTGCGTGGCAAGTTTATGAATTCTCAGCGTGGGTAGATGGATATAGTTGTTATTTATGTGCTCCCTATAATCATCTGCTTTGTGCCCCTTTGCCACCGGGTATAATCACTGCTGGATCATCTCAGACCCGTTTATGAGTTTCCCTGTACCTGCTAATTTGCTTCCTTGAACTGACAATCCAGATGGTAAATTGTGGGAGGAGGGCAAAGAGTGACCAAGGTCTGGATGCTATAGCTTCCCAGCAGCCTGTGTGTTGCTTAAAAGTGGGTGCGATATCTAGGAAAGGGTAATGGAGATAAACGCTTACTCAGATGACAAAAGTAGAGTAACGGCTCAAGACTGATTCGGCAGGGTCTGCTTTCTATAGCAGCTCTATAACCAATGATATGCTAGGCATATGCCACATAATGCTATTAGGCATATGCCTAATCTCTTGACTCCTGCAAAGGCATACAGTTCAAGGCCATACTAGGGAATGAATGAATGAATGGGAAAGCATTTATTAAATGCTTACTATGTGCGAAGTACTAGAGAGACTAATAGAAAAATCAAGAAAATCCCTGCTCACAAGAAACTCACACTTTAATTGGGAGAGACAGCATACCGAAACAAGTTCAGCTGCTGGGGAGATGGAATGATCTGGAAGTCTTAAGGATGCAGGAGCAGGGCAGTTGGCAAGGCCCAGTGTTATGTTATGTTGCATAGGTAGTTAAGATGAGAGAGTGCTAGGGGTTTGTAGATTGTAGAGGCAGGGGGGATGATAAAGCCTGGAAGATCTTAGGAGGCTGTGGCAGGGCAGATGTTAAGGCCTGGTGGTGTCCTCTCTCATCAGTAGGAATGAAGTTGTTTATTTCCATCTCATCCAAGACCTATATGCAAGCAAGCATCCTGGGCAAAGGGTTAAGTCAAACAGGGAGGGCTCTCTAGATGGTGATGGTTCTGCTTGCTGCCTAACCATCTTGGGTGGGTTCTGGAATGACTTACAGCTGGAGTCATGGATGAAGGGGTAGGGCAAAGAAGTTAAGAGAATGGCAAAGTAGTCAATCAGGGCTATAAGGGCACTAATAGTATTTTTCCTTTCAGTCATCTTTTGAAGTATAAACCCCTTGGTACTAGAGAAGGACAGGCCAGTTCGTTAGTTCTGCTTCACTGACCCAAATGATACTGATTCATTCTTAGCTGGTATTGTCTACTACATCTATAAATTCCAGGAATCAGGGGCCATGGGTATCTTCTTGGTCAATGTGCCTGTCTCATGATTCTGTGTAACCTAACATTGAATTTTGCTTAAAAATAAAATCAGTTTCATTACGTGGTTAATTTCTGGAAATCTAGCATCAACATGAACCCTGACTGGTCAGGCAAATACATATATACTTGAGAATATACATCTCAAAGGAACCAAAGGTGTGTGTGGGATGTGTGGGGGGAACACTTATGAAAAGACCTAGTAAAATGATGAAATTAAAAAAAAATAAATTAGAGGACCTGGGTTTAGAAATCAGGCTCCATTAATCCAATACCTGTGACTTCCAGTAAGTTGCAGATTGGCATATTGTATATAAGCAAATGTCTCTTTCATAATATCAAAATAACTAAAAATACACCAAATAAACTAAAATAACAACAACTAAAAACAAAGGGAAAGGAAAGAAACCCTCAAAACTAAATCCCCACAGGGGAAGATAAAAAACCAAGGGATGGCAAAAGAAACTCCCAATATAATGAAAAATACTTTGCAGTAAGAGAAGAGAATAATTTTATAATAACTACAACTAGAGTCTCAGAAGAGAGAATACCTGTCCAGAAAATCACTTCCCTCCCAAGAGCAGTTGGAAAGCCTCATAAAAAGAACTGAAGGAAGAAATATGAAGTGAAATAAGAGTGCATAGTGAAAAACTTGAAAGGATAATCAATGACTTAGAAAAGTAGTTGGAAATTCTTATTAAAGCTGTGAACAACCTAAAAAAAGAAGGTTGAGGGTATTAAAATCAAAACTCAATAATGTAGGAATAACTAGAGAAGTAAAAAGACAGCCCTTCCCCCCAAAAGGAACTTGTGATATATCTTCTATAAAAAATAAGTAACCTGGAAAATGAAGCTTGAAGAACATCAAGTACATCAGCCTCCCATAAATTCATGATGAAGTAACAACAATAATAATTTCAAACAAACAACTGAATTGCATGTTTCAGGCTATCATAAAAGAAAATTGTTTGGAAGCATGGGAACTAGAAGACAAAGAACAGAAAGACAGAATTCACAATATGGCACTTTTGTGAAAACAGAGGTTTATATTGCCCAGAGATATGATTACAAACTTTCACTGCTCCTATGAAAAGAAGAAATACTACAAATTACCAGGAAGAACCTAATAACTTATTAAAAAATTACGTCCTAAATCAACACAGGATTACTCATGATCAATGTAGAATGAAAAGAAAGATGGGAATATATGATTCTTTTGGGGAGAAGGTGTGGGAGGGAAGAAATAGAAAATAAATTTAAGAAAGATAAATTTGAATTGGATATTGATCCAGTACTTGCATACAGAAAGGGGAAGATTAATTTATTGTTCCTTGGGAGTTCCAGCTTATCCAAGAGTTATTAGAGAAACAAAAAGAGAGAAGATTCAAAAAGAAGCACCCTAGAGGAAAGAAAAAGGGAGAAGAAAGAGCTTAACATTTCTTGAAATTAGGGTGCCACAGGTGAATGTTGTTAAGATAAAGGTATGGGAAGGGAAGGGCTTAAACCAAATTCTTATCTGAATAGAAAACTGTAAATTAAAAATATTTTAGTAGAAAATGTTGATTAAAGTAAGCAGAAGACAAAGTAGCAAAAGGGCAGGGGATGAGGGGTTTCAGAGCTCAAGATAGGGGTGGGGGGAAAATGTCTCAAGAAAAACAAACTAAACTACAGAGAACTTATTAAAAAAAAGGTTGGGTATAAGACTCAGTGATTCGAGACTGGGTTTGGAAGATAATGAGAAAATAAGAAACTGGGATCAGATTGTTCCAAGCAATGCAGAAACCTATTAGTGATCTCACTTTTTTTTTTCAAAAGGGGAAAAAATATGTTATAACAATACTTGATGGAGGAAAATAATCCCAAGAATCATAACCATGAATTGAAATGGAATAAGCTAATTAAATGCAAGATAACAGAATGGATTAGGAAGCAAAAGTCATTAATTTGTTGTATATAAGAAATATAAAAACAAGCATTTAGACTGAGTTAAAATGAGGAGTAGGAGTAAAATTTACTATGTACCAGGTAAATCCTCCAGCTGAATTTAAGGCATTAAGGGGAAGGACTATTTCCATTTTTGCCTTTATATCCCCACTATCTAGCATAATTCCTGGAAGAAAAGAAGAACTGAACACATGGAATTGAATCTCAAAAAGCAGAAGTAACATTCACAATTTCAGGCAAAACAATAATCAACATAGATATGTTGAAGAAAGAAAAGAAAGGAAATCACATTATGCTTAAATATGCCATAGGTAATAAAACAAAATCAGTATTACATATATAATATATATTTATATGTTATATGCGTGTAAAACCACATATACACATATATACACAAACACAACAAATAGCATAGAACCAAAATTCTTAAAGAAAAATAAATAAGCCTTTGCATGGAAATAACTACAGGTGACTTCAACATCCTCTGTCAGACTTAAATACATCAACGAAAAATAAAAATGAATAAAGTTACAAATTTGAACAGAATGTTTGAAAAACTAAAAGGGATAGCTCTTTGTTGCTTATCAAGTGACAATCTTAAGGGTATACTTTTTTCTTTGAATTTCTCTAAACTTTATAAGTTGATCTTATACTGAGGCAGAAATAACTCACAAATAAAGGCAAAAAGAAACAAAGCGGGAGAACTAGGCTTGGATTTTTTTTAAGTACCTTACAGGAAAGAGGTGGAAGAATGACTTCAAATATATAACAATTTTAGAAAAATGTAATCAATAAAAGCAATATGAAGAAAGGTCATAGAATCAAATGAAGAACAAACAATGTTATAGATAAAGAAGAGTTCAAAGAAAAGCATAACAATCAGAAAAGCACAACAGTGAGACATCATACTTATATATATGGGATACAGTTTTTCTGAGGAAAATTTTACCTTTGAACAAATCAATAACACCATTATTTTGAGAGGGAGTGTCAATTTACTATTCTATATAACAACTCATCACCTCTGTGACTTCGAAGACCAAAAATCCTTTCCTTTGCCACTACTACCCTATATATATTCTTTTCTCCTATTAGAATTTAAGTTCCTTGAGGGTAGGGATTCTTTCTTTTTTTATTTGCATTCACAGCCCTTAGTGCATGGCCTGGCCCAGAGTAAGGACTTAAGAAAAGCTTTTCAATTAATTTATTTAGACATATATTAACTAAAAAGAGATATATGCATTGAGCATAGAGCTAAAAAGAGAACAGCTTTAAAAGTCCCAACCATAAAAGTAGAAATTCTGAAAATCAAAGAGACAAAATTGAAAACAAAAACACTATTTAATTGAGAAGTCATTTTTTTCAAAATTCCAATGAAGTAGACAAACCATCTGCTATCTTAATTTCACACACACACACACACACACACACACACACACACACA
>NW_020954551.1:26343553-26360222 GCF_900497805.2 Vombatus ursinus | reverse complement strand
GGACAGAACTAAAGTTTTCATAAATTACTATATCCATTTGTATCCCCCCAAAAACTTAAAACTTAAATAGATATCAGAAATGATGAACTGGTGGATTTGGAAAAATATGGAAAGACTTGGACTTATGAAGGAAGATGCTCCATCTACAGAGAAACAGATGACAAGTGGAAATAAGGATAATGTGGTCTTTTGTATATGTATTTGAGTATATATGTCTATATATGTGTATGTTTATGTATGTATATATGTATGTATGTATGTATGTATGTATCTTCACACTTAATTGTAGCCTTTGGGGGAAGGGGAGGAAGGGAAAAAAAAAGTAAAAAATACACAACAGAGGACAAAAGAAAACACACAAGGAAGCAAAGATGGACAGCTTTGAAAATAATGTATAGTATTTATTATATAGGTTCTCCTGAAGTGGAAATTTATTGCTTTATATTGAATCCTCTCTTATGTTCTGCTGTGTACATGACAATGTTTTTCTTTTCTTTTCTTATTTTGTATTTAAGTTTAAAATAAATTCAGATATAATAAAATAACTTAAATCAATGGTTATAAAGTATAAAGTAACACTATTATAAAGTAGGAAATAGAGAATTTGAATAATCTGATTTCAAAGAGAATGAGCAAGCCATAAATGGATTCCAAAAGCGGGAGTGGGGGACCACATTGGCTTTATAAATGAATTCTATCAAACATTTAAAGAAGAAATAATTTATATGCTATGTAACTATTTAGAAAAAATAAAGACAGCTTACTAAAAATCTTTTTTATGAGACAACTATGGTATTGATGCATATTCAAGCAAAACAGAAAACAGAAAAAGAAAACTACAGATCCCTATCACTAACGAGTATTGATGAACATAGTAAACACAATTTTTAGCAAAGACTATTTTAGCACCTGTGTAATCTTGGGTAAATTTCTTAGCCTCTAAAGGTATCACCATAGTAACAGCAATAACAAGTGACATTTGTACATAATTTTAAAATCAGCAAACAACAGCTTTGTGAGGTAATCATCATCATCATTACAAACCTTAAGGTGTTCTGCAAATGTCAGCTAAGTGCTTTACATATATTATCTCATTTGGTCCCCACAACAATGCTCTGAAGGAGCATCTATTATTACCCATTTTACAGATGAAGAAACAATTTGAGAAAGGCTGAGTGAGTAGCCCAGAGTTCCGTAGTTAAGGAGTATCTCAGAATTAAAATGTAGTTCTTCTTAATTCCATGTCAACCACCTTATTTGTCTCGAGTCAGTTGTAAAATGAAAGGGTTAGAATAGATAATCTTAACAGTTCCCTCTGGCTCCGAGTCCTATGATTCTAAGCTGCCTGATAACTGTAGATCCTCTCTGATCACCAACCTAAACTATGCAGTTAGAAGCAATGGCAGCCCTTTTGGAAAGAAATAACAAAGTTTATGCAGACAGGGATTTAAAAATATGGGGAACAAGTTGATAATATACAGTAGTACCTTTCTTTAATACCTGTTTAGGAGAGGGTAAGAGGGTAAAGGAGGAGAGAATAAGAGGGTAAAGTATTGAAATGAAAGGGTATGAAGTAGGGAATAAACAAGAAACAGAATCTGTAAGACTTGTCATTTTATTCTTTTTACTTTTACTTCCTCTTTCTTTTCTCCTATGAATAAAGAATGGATTTCCTTAGAAGAATGAAATAATTTCAGGATGATTTAAGAACTGGAGGAATAAAGAATGGAAACTTATAAATTTCACTACTTGATTGTCTCTGATTTTCTTTCTTGGAGGAGATTTAGAAAGTTATTCCTTCATGCACACTTTTTTTTGAGAATACAAAAACAACAACGAAGAACAATAAAATAAAAAAATCAGTGGAAAGGGAAATCACCTAAAGGATTCTTTTTATTCATAAGTAATCAAAATGACTGAGAAATTATATTATTAGTTGGAAAGATGGAGGAAAAGCATCTGCTGCATATGATTTAATCATTTAGTGGAGTCGATTTTCCTGCACAAAAAGGACAGTGCACTGGGATGGACACCTTCATTTTCTTGTCAAATTCAAATGTTCATTATGGATTGCTGACCTTTGGAGGAGTTGGGACAGCAAGGTCTGTTGTATTTTTGAGTACTTCACCTTCGTTAGATGCTCTAGGGCATATCTTTTTAAAAATCAAATTAAAGTGATAATAGCAGATATCTATATAATGCTCCAAGGTTTGCATAAAGCTTTGCACACATTATCACATTTGATCCTCACAATCACTCTTGAGGAAGATTCTTCAGACGTTATTACTTTGATTTCAGAGATAAGGAAATTGAAGGACAGAGAGGTTAAGTAGTTTGAACAGGACTGCAGTAATAATAAGGGCTAGCAGGCATCAGACTCAACTCTGACAATAAATATAATAAAAATATTTTTTCATTACATCAGCATCCTCAACCATTCTTTGTGCTTATGAAAATTGTACCAATCCTTCAAGACCCAGTTCAATTCTGGGGTTTCTAGGAAGACCTTTTCTGCCCAACCTGGCATGAAATAATCACTCTTCTTCTGGTCACTTGTGGCTTCCCCTCCCTGACCCTTTCCCAACTCTTATTTGGCCCAATTATATATTTCATTGAATTATTAATTGTTTTTGTATTGTGTCAATGCCACATCTCCCGAAATCCCCAAAGCACCATCTTCTAAAATCCCGTATAGCCCCATCTCCTCCATACTCACAGCTGAAGACCCTCACCTCAAACTTTACTGAAAAAATTTAGACCAATTGCCATGAGTTCCCTCTTTCCCCCTTTTCTTCATCTTATAACCCTTCGATATCCAAATGGAGGCATAAAGAGTCAGACACGACAGAAATGATTAAACAGCAACAATAACATTTCTCATCCACTACTACTTTACTCCAGTCATGATGAAGCTGTCGCCCAGTTATTCACAAAGATCATTTTCTCTCAATATGCCTTTGATCCCATTCCCTCCCATCTTCCCTACCAGATTGCCAAAAGATTCCCCCTCCAATCTTTAATCTCTCTTTTTCCAAATCCCTTCCCTGTGACGCCTACAAACATGCTTCTACTATGTATGTAATATATATATGTGTAAGTATATGTGTGTGTGTATTACTACACCCTACCATCATCCCAAATAACTGTCTTATATCTTCTTATTTTTTTAGCCAAACTCTTCAAAAGAGATGTCTACACTCATTTTGACTTCTTCACATCTCAATCCTTTTTAATGTGACATCAATCAACAGAAACTACTCTCTCCAAATCAGCCCACAAGTATTTACTAATAGCATATATATGCAGCTTTTAAGGTTTGCAAAGCACTTTAGATGTTATCTCATTTGGTCTTAATAACAATGATAAAAATAATAATTACCAACATTTATATAGTGCTTATTTACTATGTGCCAGGAACTCTGCTAAGTGCTATTATTATCCTCATTTTAAAGATGAAGAAACTGAGACAAACAGAGGTTGTGATGTGTCCAGGGTCTCACAGCTAGTAATTGTCTGAGGTCATAAATGAACTCAGATCTTCCTGACTCCAGGCTTGGTGCTATATCCAATTCACCATCTAGCTGTCCTCCGATAATAACAACCTTGAGAAGTAAGTGTAATTAGTATTCTCCCCATTTAACAGGGATCTGAGGCTAGGATTGGTTAAGTGACCCAAGTCACACTAGTAGTAAATGTCTGAAGCAGGATTGGTCTTCTTGACTCCAAGGCCTATATTCTACCCACTACTCCACCTAGGTGGACTACTCCACCTACTCTGGGCTATACACTTGGTATAGAAAGAAAGGCAAAAGCACTGTCCCTGCCTTCAAGGAGTTCATATTCTAATGGAGGACACAACATGCAAAAAATATTGCACATATAATATATAGAGAGTTTAGATGGGAGGTAATACAGTTCTTACCTCATATTTATCATTCAGATATTTAGCTACCTTCAGGGATCAGCTCAGATTCTACATCTTCCATGAAGTCTTCCTTGATCCCTCCTAGCTGAAAAGTGTCGTCACCTCTCAACTTTTCCTAGCATACCTTATCTGATCTTTTTTAATACTTCTTCATGCCAAATTTTGTCTTGTATTTTGGATGTGTAATAACCCAAGAGTAGAATATAAGCCTGCTCTCTCTCTCTCTCCTCTCCTCTTCTTTCCTGTCTTTCCCTCCCCTCCCTTCCTCTCCCTTCCTCTCCTTTCTCTCTTTCTGTATCTGTAAATATATTATTTGCATTTATACCCACAATGCCTAATGGGCAAGGGCTTAACAAATATTTGTTGACTTGTTGAAATGATATAACTATAGTCACCATAAGACATTGCAAAACCAAGTTTAGGAATAACCATCCAGCAGATGGGCAAACAAACAAGAAAATAACACAATGAGAGCTGAGCTCATACTTTGTGCATCTAATAAAGATGAATTTAGTGAAAAATAGCTATTTGTTTTCCATGATAATTTTTTGTTTACAAATTAGACCTTGAAGTTGTCATGAATAGGTGAAATGTTTATGCTTATACAGTGTTTTCTTCTTACCAAAAATAGAGAAATGCATATAAAATTAGAACTGCTCCAGTTTATTTAGCTGGCCATTGTAACTATTGTTTCCAAGGTTTCAGAGAAAGCTATTTCTCTGCGTTGCAGAACTTTTGTCTTTTCAGACAAATCCTCTAGAAAGATCAGTGAAGTCACACAGGTAATAGGTTCCAATAAATAATTCTCCTGATGACAGAACATTTAAGAAATTGATATACTGTCCTCTGCTATTTAATAGCCCAAATCAGCAAGGACCTTTTCTTAATTTCAAGGGGAAGGTGATAACAGAGACTTTAGTAAAACCAAGGGCTTAAGAAAAGAGTAGGAAATCCTTGTAATTAAAAGCAGTCCAGTCTATGACAAAAAGATCGTAATTTAGATATGCTAGTGATAAGGGAAGATTGATAAGGGCAAACAAAGGGTTGAAGTAAACAGATAATGGTGAACCCAGTTACAGAAAGGAAGGAAAAGCATGATGCCTGGACAGAAAAAAGACAAATTTCTTAGTATCTTTCAATACAGCAACTTTCAAACTTCAGTTGCACCCATTTTACTTTTGTCATGTATTTTAAACTGCATTTGTTGAAGAAATTATAAAGATTTCTTAAACTGAGGTTATATATATATCAGCTTAAACGAATCATGAATATATTCACACAACTAAATGAAAGCACATATGTCAACATCAACCACATTTATTGCATTATGAACTTAATACATCCAGGAATTCATCTTTTTAGTTAGTGTTAGAATCCAGAAAAAAAAATCACTCTCCACTATCATACTGATAATTAGCCACTTTGGTTAATGACAAGATTAGCTAACTAGTATCAACACTATGATTTTTTTTTTATTTTACATATCTTATACTGCACCAGGCATAACTCACATTCATACAGCCATAGAATGAAATCCAGAAGCCAACAGATCTCAACGATAAGGCAGGCAGAAGGATTTTGGTGCACTGGACTGTTAGGAAAGAGGAATGGTGGGAATTTTGGATTTGTAATGAGAGGATCCCAAATCTTGACTCTACTGCCTACTACTTGTGTGATCTTGAGCAAATCACTTCTCTTGTTCTCAGTTCCTCATCTAGAAAATTAAAGGGTTTTTATTAGGTGGCCTCTCCTATCCCTTCTAGCTCTGAATTTTTGAAATTATTATCATACTGTAAGATCTAACCATTGGGACTAGTCTCAAAATTCCATCTTCAGTAAATATCTATATCTATATCTAAATATATACACACATTCTGTATCTATACATCCATACTTATGTACTGGAGATGGAATATATATATGATGGAATTATATACATATATAATATATATGTTCCTATAAACACATACGTACAAATACATGTATATACAAACATATTTTGCATGTATATATGTATACACACATACTGGATTAATATAAGTTTGATCTGGTATTCTTCATCTTCTAAAATGATGAGCTTTTTTTTTTTTAAAGGAGATTTTGTGCCAGTGATTTAGGGGACTTTATGACTAAGTGTCAGTTACCAAAGGAAAACAAAACCAAACAAAACAAAATACATTATCCATTGAGCAATCTGATTTTTCTCTAATAATCTATAAACTCAAATGGATTAAGTAATGCTGAAGAGCTGGTGAATTCAAAAGATCAAATCTAATTTTCTGAACAGTAATTATCACAAAATCCATTGCAATCAAGTTTGATATTTGTCTCTATACAATTATAAATTCCATGTGATTAGCTAATGTGGTCCCAAACCCTACGTACTTTGAATATGCAGGAAATATTTTGGCCAAACAATAAAATACAGCTGAGATGAGTTTGCCATGTCTGGACTACCCAGAATTCAAATATGAACTTCCTAGTGCTATAGCTTCTTTTTCTTCTTCTTCTTTTTTTTTTTTTCATTTTAAACTCTGCTTTAAGGAGAATACAAAGAATGTTAACATTTATGAGTTTTGGTGAAATATGGGGAAAGTGATGTTAACAGTAGCAAGTTCATTAAAAATGAGGTAACCTGAATACTATGTGATTTAGGGATACAGGCTTTCCAGTGGTCAGAAAGCAGAGGAAAACAAAGTGGAAAAGAAGATAAAACATCAGGAGGCCTGTATAATTAATCAGCAATACCACAAAGTATGCCATAAATTAGGGCTATAATTATACCACTGTGCCTGAAAAATAGGCAATTGGACTCTTTTATATAACCATTCATATTTATTTCTTAATATCTATCTCCAACATAATGCAAAATGCACTTTAAGAAATACTGCTAAGAGAGTTATGCTTTCATCTTTGGTATTTACAACCTCATTTGCAATTTTTTATAGCATCTCAGTAGTCACACAGAGGCTGCAGTTAAATGCAAGAAGGGAATATTCTGCCATTTTTCAAACTCCAGTTAAGCAAGTGAACTTTAAATGGTGCTAGAATATGAAACTAAGTTTGTTTCAGAAGTTAAGATAGACTACAAATAGAATTTCCAAAAAGTTATATAAAATTTCACTTTAAATGTATACTTTTTAATTTTCAATAGAAAATCTGAGGGCAGGAACTATCCTTTGCCTCTTTGTGTATCCCCTATACTTAGCATAGTCCCTGGTACATAGTAAGTGCTTAATAAATGTTTGCTTGATCTATCAGTTCTTTCTATTGACAATTTGTATGTATATATAGTATTTGTATATATACATTTGTGTGTATGTATATATTTGTATATATACATACATACACATATATGTATGTGTGTGTATATATATACATAAATATACACATATATGTATATACATATTAGTGTTAAATCGTTAATCTGAAGTAGAATGCTAGTGATCTGTCTTACAAACAATTCAAGAATCTGGATATATTGGAAAAGTGGAGCTCTGTTAAATTTAAGCTGTATAACCCCACAGCTTAAAACACTTCCCCACTTAAGTTGGGATTCTCTAGAACATACATTGAGTCATTTAGAGAATTGACTAAATCACCTGTCCATTAATACTGCAACCCAGGAAACTTAGCTCAGAAGCTGTACTTTCCACACTGGGAGATTCAGGTGCTAAGCTTGTTTTCAAGCACTTGACCATTGGTAGTATTCATACATGATCTTATAGAGATTTCCTGATTACCACACCTTCACCTCAGATTATGGCCCTACAGAACTATTTGTCCAGTCTTTTTTTTTTTTTCCTGAAATTTACCAGAGAGATTAAAAGAAGCACACTGAAAATTCTTTGCTGTCCCACAGCTCTAAATTTTGGCTGTCCTATCAGAAGACATAAATCAACAGATTGAAATTGAGCACTTTCAATGTAGGAGTCTCTTCAGGAATAAAAGACAGTCATTGCCTCAAGGTGTCTAGAATCCAGTTGAGGAGAAATTACAGAGACACATACAAAAGGCTAGTAATAGTATTAAGCAGTATATTTCAACATCACCAACAAGCATTAAGTGCCTGCTATGTGCAGCGTACTTGGTTGTATGCTAGTGATATAAAGGTGAAAAATAACAGTTTTTGACTTCAAGACACTTGCAGACTAAGAGTGTGCTCAGACCTGAAAACAGATTACTATAAAACGAAGTGTTGTAGTGACAGTAGAAATTCAGAGCAGTGGCTGCAGGGAAACGTGAACAGGAAGAATAGCCTTTCAACAGAGAGAATCAGGGATTTCATGGAGGAGAAGGTCCTTGAATTTAGCCTTAATGGAAGGGAAGCCCTTCTACAGGTGGGAGTCAGAATGGATTTCAGTCTGGGGGATGACCTCCGAGAATGGGCATAGCGAGAGGAAAGCATGTCAGATTTGGTAACTGGTTGCCTAGAACATAAAGTTCATGGAACAAGAATAATGAGAAATAAAATTTCAAATATATACTGGAGTCAGATTAATGATTTTATATTTCATGTAAGTAGAAGCCATTGAATTTTTTTTTTTTTTTTGGTATGGCAGTTTTGTAGTCATCAGGAAGTATCCTTGCATTATAGAGATTTTTGTGGCAGCTTCTTGGAGAATAGATTGCAATGTAAATAGAATGGACTCTGGGAGACTGGTTGGAAGGCTATCATACAGTTAGAAAAGAGATGATGGAGATCTAACTTTGGGCGGTTAGTAGTTTGAATGGAAAAAGAAAGAAAGATTGTAGAAGATATTGAGTAGGAAGACTGGTCAAAATTGGCAACTCATTGGATATAGGACTAAGTGGTGCAGATAGGAAGTGCTATGTGAATTCAGAGAAGGGTGAGGTTGCTGTGGATTGAGGGAAAATTTTGTGACATATGGTACTTGAGCTGAGTTTTGGAGAAGAGTGGGATTCAGAAAAAACAGAGAAGTGGGAGGAAGTATAAAGGCAAGGAGGGGAAGGTGGGAGGAAAGGCAGGGAGGTGAGAACACTCATGGCCTACTAGTCCTGTGAAAAAAACATTTGCATGGTTCCCATTGAAATTTTCTAAATAAATAAAAGGTTTTCTATGGTTTAGCACTTTAATAATGATTCATAGATTGGTAACACTTATAAAACAGATTTGAGAACTATCTTAATTATTCAGATATGCTGTGCAGATAATTTTTGCTTGATAATTAACTTAGTTTTTTTAAAGGATCAAATGAGATAATGTATGTAAAATACTTCACAAACCTTAAAATGCTATGTAAATGTTAGCTATTATTATTGGTACATGTAAATATGGGAGAATCTGTGATTTCAGCAGCATAGGGGAAGTCTTTGGTGTGGGAACTCCCTCTATCAGATTGCCTCCTACTTATGACTTGGTAGACAAGTCCTAGCAAGTTCCCTGAGACATAAAAATAAAGTGACTTTTGTGGAGTCACACAATTAGTAAGTTTCAGAGGCTGGATTTTAATCCAGGCCTCCCAGATAGTTCTCAACTCAATATACCTGGCTTAAATATCTGTGTGTGTGTGTGCGTGTGTGTGTGTGTGCGTGTGTGTGTGTTTTGCCTGGATGGTTCTGTTTGACAACACTGACAAAAATCTGCCAGATAATTGTTCAGCTCTCCCCTTCATTTCACCTGGATAATGGCAGAGATGAAGGTATGATCTGAAGTTCTTATGAATCACATACATTCCTTTAAAAGGACTTTCTTCATCTCTTCACAGTTTCTATGCACGTTCATAGCTAATATTTAGGAATCAACCTGAAACGTGGAATGATCAGTTCCGATTAGTATTTGTTTTTGAGGAGAGAAAACATTGTAATCAACTCACAGGAAACTTGAAAAAAAAAAGCGATTTCCTTGTGAGGACAAATATGTACATGCATCCAGGTTTTAAATGTGAATCAGCTGCTGACACAATCCATTTTTGGAATCATTCTTGGGATTAGTACAGAAACAGCGAATGCATTCTCAGCTTATTTTTTCCAGCTGATACCATCTGAGCAGAAGCCCACAAGGCACAGTCTTTCAAAGATAAGACATTCTTGCCTTAGTTTCAACCAAAAAATGCTCACAATGTGAAGACAGATCACTTATTCCACTTCAAAATGACATAACGTGGATCATAAAATTCTAAGATTACCTGATAACATATTTTAGGTTAATTCTTATGAAAATAGCTAAAGTATTTTCTATAAACTCTTCAAGAGGGTCTTTAGACAAACCTTTCTTCTCTTGAATTTACTTTTTTTTTTTTTTTGGTTTTGTCTATGAACAACCAGTTCAGTTGTTTTGACTAAATTGGCCAATAGCCAGCTGGGTGACATTGCGTAAATTATTTCAACTATTTAGGCCTCAGCTTCATATGCCTAGAGTTGGATTTAGAGGTCATCTATTCTAAACTCTACATTTTACATATGGAGAAACTAAAGCCTTGAGTGGTTAAGTTACTTGCCCAAGGACACATGGACTAAAAGCATCAGAGGTAGAATTTGAACCTGGTTGGTACAATGGTTAGAGTTCTAGGCATGGAGTCAGGAAGACCTGAATTTAAATTTGGTCTCATGGAGCAGTTGGGTGGCACAGTGGATACAGCACTGGCCTTGGAGTCAGGAGGACTTAAGTTCAAATCTGGCCTCAGACACTTTCACTTACTAGCTGTGTGACCCTGGGCAAGTCACTTAACCACATTGCTTAGGCCCCATTCCCCCCCCCCCAAAAAAGAAAAGAAACAAAAAAATTAAATTTGGCCTCAGACACTGTGTGACCCTGGGCAAGTCACTTAGCCCTGTTTGCCTCAGTTTCCTCATCTGTAAAATGAACTGGAGAAGGAAATGGTAAATCATTCCAGTATCTTTGCCAAGAGAATTCCAATGGGGTCATGAAGAGTAGGACATGACTGAAAAACAACCGAACAATAACAAAACCCTCTAATTCTCTAAAATGGGAACGCTAACTTTTGTGATTTTTGAATAGAATATCTTCAAAAATTCTGCCATTCAATGGCAATTCATGCAAGTCAATTCAAACAAAAATTCATGAAGAAGCATAAAGAAGAAAGCAATTGTATAGTTTGACTAAATTGGCCAGTCAGTGGAGACTTGATCACAATGTCATTTCTATTATTTTAAGTTCAAGCTCCAGGTCAGAACTTTCACTACCATATTCATGGTACTCTGTATGAGCTAGGTCAAATGGCAAAATGAAAGAATTAGCAAGATAAGTCTGACCTTCACTCATTTTGTTTGAAGTTACCTAAAAGTTGAGCTTGGAATGTGTTTGCTTGTATTACTCAGATAGCAATGTCTGAAGTTCTCAAACACACCCACAGTTAGTGGATGGAGTCCCAGATATTTGCTGCCTCAGACTCAAGGAGTCTTAGACATCATGAATTTGCCAGTACTAGAAGTTGACCCTTGAGCACTGGGGAAGTATTGCACATAGTGACCACACAGGGATGGAGGGAGGGAGGGGGAGATAGGAGAGGGCAGAAAAATCCTAGTATCATAAATATAGTGCAAAAAAGGACTTTAGATGCCATCTAGTCCATAATGTTGTTAAACTCAAATAGGAATGGGAACCATTAAACCATAAATAAAGATCCCTAAGGATTCATGGTGGGTCAGTGTTCTGGAATAGACACACAGAAACAAGTTGACCATTGGGTACTCACCTAAAAAGTCTCCTGGGGGATCCAACAGAATGCAGCTATATTCTTACTGTTCTCTAGACACTTGCCTGGGTCTTACTTGCTTTTTGCAAATGACCAAATCTGCCAAAATGTCCTCAAGAGCAGCCATTCTAATTACTACTGGCAATTGGAGTCCTTCTATGCTTACTTGCAAGGCACGCTTGCATGACCTTAATGGTAGCAAAATTCCAGTCAGCTATAGCTGGCAACTTTGCTCACCCAAACCCACTGCTCCCAATTTCTCTATCCATCTCGCTGTTGCACGTAAGATTTCATTGATCCGACTTTGCCAGAGCCTAAGAGAGTTTCGTGATCGTTGAATCATATCTGTAGAGCTGGAAGGTACCTCAAAACCCATCTAGTCCAATTCCTTCATTTTACAGATGAGGAAACTGGGGTCTCAAAAGGTGAAACAAATTTCCCATGGTCATATGGGTAATAATTATACATGAAAATAATGTAAACAACTTCTTAGAGTTTGAGGGATTAAAGGCCTTAGAAAATATTGTGTGTAAGCCTCTCATTTTAAAAAATAGAATACTGAAATCCACATAGAATAAGTGAATTATCTTGCCTAGTATCAAACCACAGTACTAAATCTGATGACATGCAACCCTATATATTTTTTTTCCAATATAGAAAACTAGTCACACAGTCTTAAAAGGAAGAAACACAATGGAGAAACAAAATAAATGTGATTTGAGGAATTATTTCTCTACCACTTACTATTTGTACAATGTTAAGCAACTCACTAAAATTCTCTAGGCCTCAGTTTCATCATCTGTAAAAACAGACAAGATAATATGGAAGATCTCCCCCAGCTTGAAATATATGTTCTTGTGATTGACTTTTCCAGACTGACTTCTCACACTAACTGAATTAACTAGATTGATGGTTTCCAAACTAGGGGCCATGGCTCTTTAGGGCTGAGGCATAACTCCAAGGGAAATGTAAAGTGGCATAAAGGGAAGGTAATCAACCAATCAGAGGGTTCATCATCTCCCCCACAGCCAATTTTGAATCTATTTTCAATGTATTTACAACACTCCCCTTTGACACTTTTATACTCATCCCTCTTTGCAGGGGTGGCCTTCTGTGGCTGTATGGGGCAGGGGCCTTCAGGTTAAATAAAGCTTGACCTGACCCAGGATCTCCCTGCCAGCATCCTCAACACCCTATACCCCAGATCTCACAGGCTTGATATCTTCCCCACACTTGCTAATCTGTCTACACAGCTGCGAAAGTTGTTTTTCTAAAACTCAGTTCTTATCACGTTACTTCTCTGCTCTGAAAACTCAAGTAGCTTCTTATTGAGTCTAGAATCAAATATAATTTAACCTTTCATCTCCTTTTAAAACTTCTGCCAATGTACACAAGTCATAGCACATGAATGGGGGATAGGGACTGGACCTGTGATTTAATTGGTCTGGGGAAACCCTAGATGAATAAACTTTTACTGATACAGGTTGGGACCTTCTTTACAATTTAAAGTCTTAGAGAGTTGCCTAGAGCACTGAAATTAATCAGCTTCCTCAAGGTCACGTGACCTACCTGTCATCTGTTACATGTGGGACTTGAACCCAAGACTTCTTGGCACAGAAGCCAGTTCTCTATCTACTATGCCATGCTGCCTCAATAGTACAATGAATATGTAAACCAATACACATACATTAGAAGCAAGTAGATAAACATTTTATATTGATAGAGGTGCATGGGAAAAAAGTTTCTAGAGACCAATACACTAGAAAGTCATTCAAGTTCACATTTTATTGTGGCCATAGGGAAATTGCCTTCCAAAAATTTAAGAAATCTCTTCCTGAATTTCAGATTTATGAAGCATCTTCTGTCCAACATGCTATGACCCATTACGATGAGTCTATGTTGTTTTATGTACAGTTCAGGTAGTGGCTTTGTCTAAACCTAAGGCTCCAGTAAAAACATTGACATGATAGGTATTCCAAATTTCAATAGGATTTAAACAGAAACTTCGGGTTGTTTAGAGCATCACCTCTTTTAAAGGTTTTGTTTTTTTAAATACGTGAGTGTGTGTGTGTGTGTGTGTGTGTGTGTGTGTGTGTCCCCAAAAGATGGCATCCTGCACTAAACTCTAGACCAAGTAATTACATTCTACTTCTTCCATGCCTCTGGCACTTTAAAGAGCTATCAGAGTCTCGGTTTTTACAGGTGTTGAAAAGGGTTTCTATGCATGGCTGGAGAAGTGGCTCATTCCTTTCTCAAGGTGACTGAGTCAAAATAGGGTAATCCCTAGTTGAAAGTTAGTAACCTTTTGAAAAGTGGTCAATAATCCTTCTTTGAAGTATTTGTCCATGGGCCAGTCTTACTAACTGCCATTCTTGTGGGCATGGAGCCCTATCAATAGTCCCTGCAACTCTGCAGCTGCTGATGAGTAGGAAAGGGATCAGAGAAGTTTTATTATATAAATATTACATATATACCTAGTTAAGTATTATATACTTAAACTTGTAATTTATATACACTTTTGCATTGCTGATGTTGAAATAATAACTCTCCTTCCGTTTGGACTGTACTTTATCAAATGCTTTACATAAATGATCTCATTTTAGCATCACAACATTGAATAAGTATACATATTATCTATTTCTTTTTCACAAGTGAGGAAACTGAGTCTCAGAAAGGGAAGTAAATTATCCTAGGCCAGATAGCTAGGGAGTGTTATCACAAGGAATTTAATCCTTATCCCATAATTGCCCTGGCCATTCAGATTTATTTCTCTAGAACTTATAACAAGCGGTCCATGGGTTCTCTGAATACAACTGCAAATATGTTTGTCCGAATGTTTTTTCTGCATTTACCATCTTCTAGCTCCTAATATATTTCATTCAGAAGTTAATTTCCTTGGTCCTTAAATACTTTTCCAGACGATATTCTTCTCTTCATGTCTACATATGGGTCTAGCTTCCAGTAATGAGATTTATACTTGTTCATGAGAAAATGACTTTATAGGCCCCCTTCAGGTGCCTTTCCTTTTTAGCCTGCATAGTCTGCCAGAATGGGCCCTGGAACTGAAGTCAGCAACCTTGGGCATTACTTCTGATCTCAACAATAAGCTATACAAACCTCAGTGCAATTTTTTTTTGTGTCTATACAACTTGCAAACAATTGGTCAATTCATTGGGGGAAAAAATCCATCAAAACAGTCTTGTCATTCTTAGGCAGGTAGATATAAGACATGGTTTATGATGTCTATTTTTATAGATGATAAAAGTGAGGTCTAGACAATCAATCTCTTTGCCACAATAGCTAACATAAAAGTGAAAACATCCATTTGTTAGCCAGCTGTTTTGCATAAACATGGCAGACTACCCAGTATATAGTTTAACACTCCTTTTATGCTCTATAAAAATAGATAAAGCACACCTCAAATCTACGTAATAGGAAGACTGTGAAGACACAATGGGGAACAAAGGATGATATGCACTGCTTAGCAAATCTTTCTTTCAGATTTTGTTACTTAGCACTTACCATACTTAAAGACTTTCTTTATAGAAAACTCAACTCCTATTTACTTTTCAAGCAAGGGAAAATCATACACACAGACTCTTTAAAATATACGTTTCACTATTTCTCCTGCTCCAGGAAGGGTTTGAGGCCAACATTCTGTGAGTCTAATAACAGAAGCTCTTTATCAATAAGAGTACATTATTGTGCAAATTAGTGTCAGAATTAGAACTGTGTGGCCTCTGTAAGTGACAGTCCTTTGTTTTACTCACTAGCATTTGAAGAACCCTGATTCTCTCTGGGGATCAGAACATATTCCTGGCCCTGGGTTACCCTAGCTGGGAAACATACTTAAAACAAAGGGAAAGGGGGAAAAAATTTAAAAAATTTTCCTAGGGTTAATTAATCCATCATATCCAAAGTTACTAACAATCTCCTAGTTGCAAAATCCAATGGCCTTTTCTCAGTCCTCATTTTCTTTGTCCTCTCTGCAGCCTTTGACACTGTTGATCACTCTCTCTTCCTTGAAACTCTCTATTCTTTCTTGGTTTTCCTCCTACCTATCCGACCATAACTTCTCTGACTTCTTCACTGTCTCCTCCTCCAGATCCCATCTCCTGACTTTATGTGTCCCTCAGGGTTCTGTCTTGGGCCCTCTCCTCCTCTCCTTCTCTCCCACTTCACTTGGAAATCTCATCAACTCTCATGGATTTAATTTCCATCTCTATTCTGATGAGTCTCAAATCTCAAATACCTCTTGGATATCACCTCCCCTTCTCTCCTTTGACACTGCCACCACTCTAGTGCAGACCCTCATCATCTCACACCTGTATTATTGTAATAGCCTGCTGATGGGTCTTTCCACTCCAATCCATCCTCCATTCAATTACTAAATTGATTTTTCCTAAACTCAGATCAGGTCACGTGACCTTTCTCCTCAATAAACTCCAGGGGCTTCCTATTGTCTTTAGGTCAAATACAAAATGTTCTATTTGTCATTCAAAGCCTTTCATCACCTAGTTCCCTCCTTCCTTTTCAGTCTTCTTTACTCTCTGACACATACTCCTTGATCCAGTGACACCGGCTTCCTGGCTGTTCCATGAACAAGATACTCCATCTCTTGGCTCTGGTCATTCTCTCTGGCTGTCCCCCATGCCTGGAATGCTCTCCTTCCTCCACTTTGACTGCTGATCTCTCTTTCTTTATGTCCCAACTAAATTCCCATGTTCTATAGGAAGTCTTCCCCAACCACTCTGAATCCCAATGTCTTCCCTCTATTAATTTGCTATTTATCCGATACATAGCTTGCTTCCTATATATTTGGTTAGACAGTGGATAGAGTTCTGGATTTGGTGTCAGAAAGCCCTAGAATAAGACCAGACCTCCCTAGGCCATCCCAACCAGGTAACAATCCACTCAGCTTTGGAATTCTGTTGAGGGTCTGAGTTGTCTTTATTTGTGAGTAAGTGCAAATTTACCTAACGCACTATATCTAGATGGCAATAGCACTCCTTCCCCTTCATTCTCTCTCTCTCTCTCTCTCTCTCTCTCTCTCTCTCTCTCTCTC
>NW_020954551.1:26333979-26343528 GCF_900497805.2 Vombatus ursinus | reverse complement strand
ATCTACCATGAGAAGGTCTAATACAAGGTATTGTCTACCAGGGATGGGGAACTTATGACCTCGAGGCCACATACAGCCCTCTAGGTCCTCAAGTTCAGCCCTTTGACTGAATCCAAACTTCACAGAACAAATCCCCTTAATAAAAGGATTTGTTCTGTAGAACTTGGATTCAGTCAAAAGGCTGCACCCAAAGACCTAGAAGGCCCCACATGGCCTTCAGGCTGCAGGCTCCCCATCCCCGGATTCTAGTCTCAGATGCTAAATGCTAGACCAGAGGAAGAATGAAGAACGGCATGGGTGATCCATAACAACAGATTATTTTTTAAAAGTCTCTTTAGTTCTTGGAAAATTGTGACTTTTCATAGTAGGTCTTCACTTCTAATTAATTTGGTTTTGGTGAATGTTAAAATTATGTTGTATTCTCTGAGTGTGTACAACCAACAAGCAGTTGTAGAAAGTCACCCAAAAGTGTGCCGGGTGGCAGGGAGAAGCAGGCCTGTGGTTCAACACTGGCTGTGGTTTTGATACTTCTGTGGGAAACACACAGCGAGACTATTCAGTACTGATAGTAGGAATGTCTAAAGGGAAGAAGAAACAGCAATGAAAAGAAACCAAGTTTTCATAGCCCAAACGAAATAGAACAAGCACACTCATGCTTAGCCTTAATAATAGATGTTAAGGACAAGGAAAGTGTGCGTGTGTGGGGGAGGGGTGTATATCAGAGGTGTTTTCCACATGGCCTTGCAGAACTACTTTATATCACTCTAAAAGTTTCCAAATTTCATGCCTATTGGGTTATTAAATTACAGGATTAAACGTACCAGCCATAGTTCTTTGCCCTAAGAACAGACAAAAAGCTTTTGCTAATAAATGAACAATTCTTCCATACAGTGAAACAGAGTGATCGAGGCTGGCATGTAAGTGTTTGTTGGCTAGATTGATCTAGACAACACATACTCTCAGAATCACCTAGAGCCATTCTCTGTAGACCAGATGAGATCAAAGGTCAAAGGAGAAAAAGGGGTAAATATAATTGCAATTTCTCTGCAGCACCTTATTGGTTGACAAGACATCTGACATCGTGACAATTTAATATATGGGGAGGGGGAGAATGACTAGACCTTCTGTCCACTTGCAGTAATTGATCTTCCTCAAAATTCCCAATGGCGTTGGTGGACACTCCTGGCAAATCACTTTCTGGCATTTCTCAGAGGGAGAAGGTGAAAGACCTTGCTTATCCTGGAGAAGTTTTCTCTCTTTTCCCTCTCTCTCAGGTGACAAAATGACACAAGGTAGAGGCTTCAGAGAATGTTCAATCAGACAGGACTGGTGAATACAGATTTTATCTGCCTAAGGTCAGGCTTACACAGTTGCAATTACCTACATACAACAAAGACATTTTTTTGGGGGGGGGTGGAAATACTTGCTTTAAATGCATATATAAATAATCTGTGATGAGAGTGGGATTTTAGAGAGAGTAATCCAGCAAATTGTTTAAGACTTTTTAGACAATGAACCAATGATTCTAAAGGGAGTTCTCCAAGTTATTATGCTAATTTGGAATTACTCCAACTGATTGGCTCCCAGAAGCACTGAGTCTCAGGGAGAGTATCTCAGATGCTATCTAGTCCAATGCACAAATAGATAGGCAAGCTTTTCCTTTACAACATTACTGAAAGGGGTCATCCCTGTCATCTGCGATGACCTCCAGTGAGGAGAAACCCACACCTTCCTGACATTCCACTTTTTAGTAGCTCTAATTTTTAGGAAATTTCCCCTCATTTACTCCCAGAACCTGCCTCTCTTTTAACTTCTACTTAGCTTCTCAAGCTCTGCCTTCTGAACAAATTTTATCCCTTCTCCAGTATGACATATCTTCAAATATTTTAAGACAACTACCATGGCCCTCTGACTTCTCTCCTTTAGGGAAAAATTCTTTAGTGCCTTTAACTGATCTTTGTACAGCATGAACTCAAGGCCTGTCATCATCCTGGTTACCCTCTTTTGGACTGTTTTGGCTTATTAATACTTTTTCCCAAATAGGGCAGTGACAAGTGAATTCCATCTTCTAGATGGGTTCTTACTGGGGCAGAATATGGTACTACTGCTTCTTCCCACAGTCTGAACACTACGTCTCTTTTAATTCAGTTTAAGACTATTCTTTAATCATAAAATAAAAGGAATTTTACTAGGGTTACTCCTCAGAAGGTTCTACGTGTGGAATTATTGTTGTAAGTTTATTTGGCAAAGTGAGAAAAAGGAAAGTCTTTTGATATGTAAATAACAATAAGAGAGATAACAATTCTGAAAATGGTGTAGAAACTCTTCTTAGTCAAAATAGGAGCCAAAGTATCTTGAGATTTGTGCCTTTCTTCCTTCTGTGATTTTCTTTCTCCTCTCTCTCTCTCTCTCCTCTTTCCTTCTTCTTCTCCTTTTTTTTCCTTCTCATTGACTAAGTATCATTCATAGAATGCTTGATTTTAAATTAGTAGACCTATATTCCAATTGTATTGTTGCCACTTATAAACCATAGGAAAGGGAACAGGCACTTATTAAGTGACTATTATGTCCCAGACTCTATATTAAGCACTTGGCAAGTATTACCTCATCTGATCCTCACAAAAATCCTAGAAGATAGGCGCTATTATTATCCCCATTTTACAGTTGAGGAAAGTAGGACAAACAGAGGTTCGATGACTTGCCCAGGGTCACACAGCTACTAAGTGTATCTTAAGTTGGATTTCAACTCAGAATCATCCTGACTCCAGGCCAGAGCTCTATCTACTACACCACCTAAGTGCCATGGGACCAGGGTAAATTATTTAAACCATGTCCTCAAATCTAAAAAGGCAAGTAATAATACTTGAGCTGAGGATACCACAGGGCAATGGATATAGGTGTGACTTTGGAGGCAAGAACACCTGGGTTCATATCCTCCATCTGATCCTGGGAAACTCAGTTAACATCTTAGTTCCCTCAGGCAACTTTCTAAAACCATTATGATGCTGAGAAGGTACTGTTTGTATCAGCAAAGATGGTTTATTTATGGAGAGTTTCTTACAACAATAAATTACAGATCCAATTCTATTCCCTATTAGCTAACCTACATTTATATAATACTTGAGGGTTGCCAAATGTTTTACACTGGTTATTTTATTTTTCCTTAAAATGACCCTTTGAAATAGGTAGTATAATTACTCTGTTCTCCATTTGACACGGGAGAAAAATGTGATGGAGAAAGATGAACTGTTTTACCTGTTGTCAGCTCATACTATTCATCAATATCTTGGTACAGACTTACCACTTCATCTTCCAGTTGTGTCCTTTCCTACAAGCCACCCCCATGCTGAGAATTTACTCTTTCTTCCTTTCTGCCTCTCAAAATGATTGTGTTCCTTCAGGATTCAGTTCAAGGATCACTTCTCTTACAAAGAAGCCTTCCTTGATCCCCTTCCCCAAATGGCCTATGCTCTCTCCTCTTCAGTGTTACTTGCACTAATTTGCATAGGTACTCTATCACTCCTCCCCTTTCCCTCAGTAGAATGCAATCTCCTTGAGAGCAGGGACCATTTCATTTTTGCTTTTATATCCCAAGTGTCTAGCACAGTACCTTCGGCAAAGTGGCAGCTTATTAAAAGTTGGTTGAATTGAATTGATTTGACTCAAGTTTTATGTAGGCTCTTGGACCTGAGCTGACTTGTTTTCATTCTCTGTTACAGTTTTGACCTGTAAGGGACCAGTAACCTCTGCCTTAGGCCCAAAACTCAATTCTTGTTTAAGCTACAGAGCAAATCTTTGGATTCAGGCCTGGAGTCCACATATTTATAACTAGTTAACAGCAAGAAGGTCTGAGAGGCAAGCAAAGGGAACACTAATTTAATTTCTAAGTGATAAATGTCAGATTAGGACCGTTTGCTCTTTTGAGCTAGAGTTTGGGTTAATAAATTTAAAGCTTTCTCCTGGTACCATTCCATTTGTGAGCCATGTGACTTCCTGGAGTCCCAGGACAGACTAAGAACTTCCTTTTAATTTATGCAGGGCTTTGGTTTACCTTCCGAATTGAAGATGTCTATGACCTATGTAATTGGGGTTAGAGGTGAGTGGGGGCCTTTGAGACTCAAAGAAGAGTCAAATAAAAAATAAAAGTAAATCATCTCTGACTACTGAAGCTTCTTTCCTACTTTTGGAAATCTGTTCAACAACTGAGAATTAAGCAGACCCTATTAGAAAAATCACAGTATTCTTGGCCGATGTATTCTAAGGTACTTAAATAGTACAGATAGAAAGGGATGTTCTAAACCCAGAGAACTTAATCTGGGGTCCATGAACCTGTTTGTTTGTTTTTTTTAATTCATAATAGTAGCTAAGTATAATTGGTTTTCTTTGTAATCCTATGTACCTTATTTTGTGAATTTAGAGATACTATTCTAAGAAAGGGTTCATAGGCTTTACCAGACTGTAAGAGGGAGCCGTAACACAGAAAAAGTTAAGAATTCTTGGCATAGATGGTCTCTAAAGTTCTTTCTAGTTTCAAAATCCTACGACGTTAACCTAGAGACTCACCTGATCATCCTTGCTTTTGATTATGACTAAATTTCTCACCTGTCCTATGTAGGATGGGCAGCTTTGGAAAAGGGGACCCTGTGGCCCATCGAGGCCCAACTGCTGAGCTTAAGATATTCACAGAGCAAAGCTGCCATTCTGTGAGGCTTATTCTCTTGACTCACCTCCTTGCCTTCAAAGAGGACCAACGAGGCAAAACAGAACAACGAACTCACCCAGGAGGTCAACAATGCCAACTGATTGGAGGCTGCACAAAGGCAGTCAAGGTATTTCAGGCAAGAAATTCAGGCAAGAAAAGTCATATGTTAGATCCAGAAAGATAAGCACATAATGACAAGGATGGCCATCAGTATATTCTAATGCTTTCAAGAAAATAAATGTTTTTTGAGAAACAGCCTGGAATAATGAATAGAGTACTGGACTCAGATTTAGGAAGGCCTAGTTTTCAGTTCTATTTCAGCTGCTTATTATCTGTGAAAACCCTGGGTAAGAAAGTTAATCTCTCTGAGTCTCAGCTTTCTCATCTGTAAAATGGGGATAATAGTAGTTACAGCATATGGTTATTGTGAGGATCGTATGTGATCATGCTTAGAAATCATTTTGTAAATTTTAAATTGCTCTGTGAAGCATCTTTTTGTTTGTTTGTTTTTGCTCTGGACTTGTCATTTCCAATAAGGAAACTCCCTCTACCAGGGCATATCTGCTGCTGTGCTACGATTTATAGTCTTAGAGAGTTAACTGTGTCAGTGAGAGGTTAAGTGACTTGTCCAGGGTTAGAAGGTCAGGATCACTGAAAAGAGGTTCTGGCCTGGTGAAAACAAACAAACAAACAAACAAACAAAAATAACAAACACCAAAAAACTTTCCAGCTCCTCCAGCAAGGCCATAAAGAGGGAGAGAAGAAGAGGGAAGTGAAAGAGAGGAGAACAGTGGTGGGAGAGGTGAGGGGGAGGGAGAAGAGGAAGGCCTCCAATCTGCAAAAATTTTTTGCACATTTCTACTAATGTACAAACCCCCTCAAATGTGCCCTGCCTTGTACGCAATTTAAATGTAAACTAGGAAAAGAAAATATTTATTCTTAAATAACATAAAAATAAAAATGTAAAGAATATATGAAAATCAAAATCACACATGTCAAATTATTAGTTTACACTGCAATCAATACAAAATGCAGCTTCATATTTTGCTACTGCTATATAATACAACATATTTAGGATCAACTATTTGAAAAATATAAATACCTTTTGTTTTTCATGGTATTCTAAATTCTTCATAATTTTAACCTGATTCTATTGACTTGAAAACTAAGAGAAAATGAAGTTAGAAAACTTTTAAAAAATAAATTGCATTTTTAAAAATATGCATGCAGGCTACTTAAACTTGTATAACTGAAGAATAGCTAACATTTTAAAATACATACTTATCATGAAATAAAATTATACTCCTCAAAGTAACTTTCTTCTTAGCAACATTTAAAAAAAACCAATCAATTCAGGAGATTTGTGACTGTACATAAGACAAGACAGCATTGTCATAATGTCAAAGTGCAGAAGTGAATATTTTTCAAGTCAGAAATACTTGGAGATGTTCAGTTTAGCCACACATTCACAAACAGTTATTCAGAATTGTGTGTTCATTAAACGTGAAAAAAATACATAGAGTTTTAAAATTGCATTGTGTCATTCTATTCTCAATACATTATTAACAGCTGTTTGGTTGAATAGAGTTCTATATTGTCTGACAACTGGAAGAATTTTGAATACCATTATTATTTTCCTTGAAACTCACTAATTACACAACTGATCCAAAAAATACTCAACAGTCATATTACAAAGACAAAAAGAAAGTGCATACAATAGTCGTGCCATGGGCCTTCTTTCTGAGACCATGGGCGTGGTGATTTTCTTTCTGTATCAGCCCTGTAGATAGCATGTGTCCAAGGCAGGAATTTGAACATAGCTCTTCCTTACTCAGTGGCTGTCTCTCCATCCACTGTAACACACACCTCTCACATATCCACACCTACACTTTACTTAGCAGTATTTTTAGGGCTGGGGTGGGGAGGAATCTGCTATTTTAATTCAAGTGCTCCTGAAACTCTAAACTTTCAAGTCTACTTTCCATCAGATCACTTAATCAGGCAAGAGACTAGTCAAAATAAACCTGTGTTGGAAGCGAGCTGTTTGAAATATACAGTAGTGAATGCGTTTTCAGATGTTCAAATGAGATAAACATTCTGATACCAAAATGTCACTTCAAAAGAAGCTATTTACAAGGTTGCTTTTCACTTTTCTCAGGCAGGCTGTGCTGACAAACCATTATGTTACTGATGATTCATCTGTGTGATGTGTTGACAATAGGTGCTTTGTTTAAAAAGAGAGTCAATCCAATTGACATAACACAGCCATTGAAAGATTCTTTGGAGTTTCTCCAGGAGATCGTTAAAGCAATACATATATCACACCCAAATTTACTATTATCTGTTAAGGGAACTGATCTCTGAAAATTATTATCTTTCCTACCAGTTGGTGTTGGAACAATATGAGTAGTCCATTCTGATATATAGGTGCTGTCCTTCCTGCTATAGCAATTGCTGAGCCGCTACCAAAGATACCTCTAAGTTTAAACTTGGAAAGATCCCACTTGTCCCCAGAGTATTATGCTTCCTTTGAAATGCTATTCAATTTCAATTTAAAATAGTTTTAAATACAGAATTTTCTTCTTGGGATATTTTAAACTTTATCATCTTTATGTACTTTTACAAGGGAGAAAGGTGAATGGATAGAAACCAACCAATATAAGAACAGTGTGTTCAGGATGAAGAAGTTAATGGTCCCATTGTACTCTGCCCTGGTTGGTCCCCATCTGAACTACTGTACTCAGTTGTGGGCATTATATTTTAGGAAGGACATACAGAAAGTGGAAGGAATCCAAAGGAAGGTGATTGGGATGGTGAAAGGATAGGAGGTGTCACACAGAGAAAGGTTGGAAGAACCTGGGATGTTTGGTATGGAATAGAGACTACTTAGGTATCTTCAAATATTTGGAGAGAAGTCATATAGAAGGGGTTTGGATTCATTTGCTTGGCCCCAGAGGGTAGAAATGAGAACAGTGAGTTTCTAGAATAAAGGCTAAAAGAATTATAGAAGTTTCAGCAAGCTCCAAAGCACATGTAGAGACACTTCTTAAAGTTCTAAGTATTCGAAAGTAGAGTTGGCTACCTGCTTTTCTCCTAGTTTTTCTTGGCTATTGGTTTTCTCCTCAGAAAGATCTGGGTTTGAATCTCCCACTTACTAGCTTACTAGTTGTGTGACCCCGGACGAGTCACTGCATCCTTCAGCCTCAGTTTCCCCATTTGTAAAATGGGGGCAACAACAACACCTACCTCATTGGGTTGTTTTATCAAACGAAATAATATATAAAGTCCTTTGTAAACCTTAAAGCTCTAAATTGATATTAGCTAGTTTTTAAAATTGTTATTACTATTATTTTTGTTATTCGTGGGGAGGCTCGATGAACATTTATGATAGATATTACAGAGAGGGGTCCTTTTTCAAGTATACGTTGGACTTGGGATCTCTGAGATCCTTTTCACCTTCAAGATGCTTTGTGCTTCTGAAATTCTCTTTCCCAGGCATCACCCTATTCAGGCACAACAAAGTGACCCAGGCAACATACAGAGGAAGAAATAGACAGTCATATTTTGCCTCATACAGTCTTTAATTTATTTTGTTTCCAGTTTTCACCCTGAACTTCAACTTTCTCCACCTTTGGGCTATGGGAAAGTGTGTATCTGAACATGTGTGTATCCATATATCACACAGTATGTCAGGTTAGCAGGATAATGGGACCAACTGGGAAAAAAAATCCCACAAAGGGAGCAAGTTTGCCTCTAGTTTCTAGGTCAGAACCTGCTCTAACGAAGTAAGCTGTGAAGGGCTCTTTATTTTGTTACTTGTTTAATTAAGATAACGGATGTTACTATTATATAAGTCCTAGTGAGTGGCTGTTTAATAGGCCACTCTTTCATATGGTTTGTGACTGGTGAAAACCAGCTCAAACAACCATTTCCTTTGTAGGAAATTCTCCTACAATTAAATTGAATAAACATTGCACCCGGTGCCCATTCATACAAAGGAGACAGCTTTAATGGGGCAGGAGTGTAATAGGAGCAGTAATGTTCCAATAGAAGAATTTCCTAGTTTAAAAGGCCACTTTAATTCTCTGTTTTATCTGTCAGGCATTAAGTTGGCCTGACAATCAGACACACTGGGAAAATATTTCAAGATGGTTAGAAGCTCAGTGTTACATTGGAAGGAGGTGGGGTGGGTGGGTTTGTTCCTTCTTTGTGCTTATTTTACTAAAAGCTGGGGCAAAGGATCATTGACAGCTCCTCTGGAAGCCTAGTAGGTATGGGAGACGGAGAAAAGAAATAAGAGTAAATTTGATGTATTTCTGGGGTAAACAAAACAAAGGGCTTTGGTTTGCTTTATTTTTGTTTTATTTTATTTTATTAATTCTTTTGGTGACATAGGGAAATAAATCACACTAGACTAGCTGGTAGACTGAGGTCCAACTTGTCCTCTAATTGTGAACTCATCTGCAAGTCAACTCATCTCCCTAGATCTATTTCTTCATCATTGAAATTAAGGGTTGGTTCAGATAAAGGGTTCTTAGCATGGGGTCACATAAACTTGAAAAATATTTTGAGAACTAAGCGAATGCAATTAGTTCCCTTTGTCATCTCACGTATTTGATTTTATTTCAAAAATGTGACTTTCAGAAGGGATCCCTAGGTTTTGTGAGATGTCCATGAGACAAAAGAAGTTAAGAGCCTCTGGGCTAGATGATCTCCAAGCTTCCTTTTTAGCTGTAAAATTGTACAATTCTATTCCTACTTTGGGAAAAGAACAAATACAAATATAAGTTGGCCATTTTATCTATCTATCTATCTATCTATCTATCTATCTATCTATCTATCTATCT
>NW_020954551.1:26333729-26333965 GCF_900497805.2 Vombatus ursinus | reverse complement strand
GCTTTTCTGTTAGTTTTTCTGTCCATTCATTCATTTATATATGTATATATTCATGCATTAACTCCTTTATTCCTTCCTCCCTTTCTCTCTTCTTCCCTCTCTTTCCTTATCTCCCCCCTCCCTCTCTCCCTTTTCCCCCTCCTTCCTCCTTTCTTTCTTTCCTTCCTTCCTTCTTTCTCTTTTCCTTCCTTCTTTCCTTCCTTCCTTCCTTCCTTCCTTCCTTCCTTCCTTCCTTC
>NW_020954551.1:26329938-26333655 GCF_900497805.2 Vombatus ursinus | reverse complement strand
AAACTGATTTAGTTCTTGTGGGGTTGAATGACTCAACAACCTGCCTTTTTAAAGAGACCATACTATTTTGAACCCCAACCAAAACAGATTACATTCAATGAAATAATTTAAATAATGGCTATAAATTAAAAATATACTTTTTTTTTCACAGCTGGATCTACACAGAGGCAGCAGAATTGGACATGTCCCCAAAGTCTGTGGGAATTTGGCTGGCTAGAGCAAACGAAGAATAGTGTGGAGGAGGAATGCTATAAGAAAGTCCTTGTTAGCTCTAAGTCAAATGGATTAACCTGGACCCCTAATGGTGTGACTCAAATACTGCTCTGATCCATTTATCCAATATGTCCTTCACAAATAGCCCACTAGGTTGCCCCTTCATGGCAGGATGGTGCACCCTTTCCAAAGGTTACAGCAGAGCACATGCTGACAGTTCCTACCAACTTGGAAAGTTTTTCTCTACCTTACTCAGTGCCTGACACTTAAGAAGTCTTTAATGACTGCTTTATCTAATCTACCTGCCAATCTAAGCACCAAGGTCATTAAGTTTGAAGAAGGCCATCATCAGGTTGGTTGCAGGATAATGCACTTTGCAGCATTTCCTGAGCAAAGCAATAGCATATAGTGAGAAGAGTGCTGAATTTGGAATCAGGGGACCAAACTTCATATCATGGCTCTCTACTTACTCCCTGTTTTACCTTAGACAAGTCATTTCACTGTTTTGTTCTTTGGTTTCTTCATCTGTAAAGTGGGAAGGCTGAATTCATGGGCTTAAAGATTTAGATCTAGAAGTGCCCTTTGAGATCAGTGAATACAGGAGTTCTTCACCTAGATCTATGATCTAACCATAGATGTAGATGTATGAAGTTGTGCACACAGACATACACACACTCTTGAAAGAGATAATTGTATTTTTAAATGATCGATTTCCTTTGTAATCCTATGTAATTTATTTCATGCATTTAAAAACATTATTCTGAGGAGGGATCCATAGGCTGTGGGATCCAGACTGCCAAAGACTGTCTGACGCAAAAATGCCAACAAACCCTGATCTAAACCAACCTCCTAATTTTACACATGAGTAAACTGAGGCTCAGGGAGGTTGTGACTTGCCCTAAGTTATACATGTAGCAAGCAGAAGAAGGAGTTGAACCAAAGCTCTCAAACTCCCAAATCAGCGCTCTTTATACACCAAGTCATCCAAGTCAAGGTCAATGATTTCTAATGTCTAAATCCAGTCTGAATGCTTATAATCCCATGTTTTAAAGCATTTGAAAAGATATGAAATGTTTTACAATTGCAAGACAATACAAGGAAATATTCTTCATCTATCCTGTTCCTATTACCATGATTAAAACATGCTTATATATTATAAAATGGCAGTGGGAAACTCAACTCTCTGAGTGGACAAAGATTCTTCCTTAATTCTTAATAAGGCATAATTGAGAGGTATTTCAGGGCAGCTAGGTGGATAGCATGCTGAGCCTGGAGTCAGGAAGACTTATCTTCCTGAGTTCAAATCTGGCCTGAGACACTTCACTAGCTGAGTGACCCTGGGCAAGTCACTTTACCCTGTTTGCCTCCATTTCCTCAACTGTAAAATGAGCTGGAGAAGGAAATGCAAACCACTATAGGATCTTTGCCAAGGAAACCTCAAATGGGGTCCCAAAGAATCAGACACAACTGAAATGACCGAACAAAACAAGAGGTGTTCAAATGAGATCAGTGCTTGATTACATGAATCTTTCCCACATAATAATTTGGCACAAAAGAGGGCTGCATTTAGATTCTTTGTCTTATTCCCATTCCATGATACTATGGTTAGGGTCAAACAATTTATCTTCAAATTACAGATAATTTGTTTACTTTTAATTATCTCAAAACCCCTCTTCTAAGCTGAGTTGTAAAACCCCTTCTGGAAAGGGACTGGAAGAGGCATTACCTACATGAAGTGTAACCACACCACAACTTTTCTAAATAGATGCTTTTACCAATCACCTGGAATTCTCATCAGGCAACCTCTAATTCCACTCTATGCTGCCTCCAGGTACCATATGCTGTAATTATATGGCAAGCCAAGTACTGCTCTAATTAGATCATTTGGCAAAAGGGATTTAGAAACACCAGGATAGATCTTCACCAGCACCGATCTCATTAACATTGGCATGTTATCTGTGAATGAGAAGATGTCCCCCATATACAAGGGTCACAGACCACATGCTGTCTTGGATGGGGCAGTCTACTTCTGTACATCAGAGGTGAGCAGGCATCATTACCAGGGATGTGATGGCATAAGAATGAAAGATCCTAATGATCTGCTTGGCTTCTGCTAAGCCAGCAAGTGATCTCAAGGGCACAAAACCATGTTTACAGGGTTCACATATCCAGCCACAAGCATGAAGTTCTCACTGCACTGAATGACATACTACCTCTGGTTTGGCTGTGGTCATGACCACTTAAGATCCCTCAATGGCATGTGGCTGTTTTTGTTGTTTTTGTTGTTTTTTTTTTTTTTTCAGAACAGAGGCTCTGATGAGATATTTCCAAATGTTAGTTGTTTTTTTTCTGAGTTGTACATGGACCTCTTCACTAAAAGAACTGCAATTGCGTCATACCTAATCTCTTCCTCATTCTACAGTGTACCTATAGGACTCAAGGATCTTCCTTAAATAATGTTTTCAGCAAGTTCATCCCCTGCTCAAAGACCATCAGTGGTCCTTACTGCCCAACATTATCAATTCCAAACTCCTTTGATGGTCCTTTGAACAAACCCAACTCTTCCTTCACACTTTTGAATTATGTTATTTTCCTCTTTTTTTTGTGGTGAGGCAATTGGGATTAAGTGACTTGCCCAGAGTCACACAGCTAGTAAGTGTTATATATCTGAGGCCGGATTTGAACTCAGGTCCTCCTGACTCGATGGCCAGTGCTCTATCCACTGCACCACCTAGCTGCCCCCTTTATTTTCCTCTTAGGAAGTTCTGCTCCAGTAATTCTAGTAAATGTGGGCTAAGTCTTGCCCACACTATGGATGTTCTAATATATGTATTGTTTCCCAACTCTTTACTCCTACTACTTCTATCACTTCCTTCGAAATATGGCTCAAATTATCCTACTCTAGTGAGCCTTCCTTAATTGGTCCTACTTTACTCAAGAGTGTTCAATCCTTTGCATTCCCCCAGTACCTCAAATGCAGATTCAAATCCAATAAGCACTTATTAAACCACATGCCAGACAGTATGCCAGAAACACACACACACACACACACACACACACACACACAAAATTGAATGATTCCTGTCTTCAAGGAGCTCACATTTTACTGAAGAGATACATGTAGACATATAAATATGTAGGAATAAGCAAGTACAAATCGGATAGGTAGATAGATATATCTGTATGCATATGGATCTACCTATCTGGGCAGCTGGGTGGCACAGCAGATAGGGTGCTGGCCCTGGAGTCAGGAGGACTTGAATTCAAATCTGGCCTCAGATACTTACTAGCTGTGTCACTTCACTCTCTTTGCCTCAGTTTCTCAGCTGTAAAATAAACTAGAGAAGGAAATAGCAAACCACTCCAAACTTCTTTGCCAAGAAAACCCTAAACAGTGTCATGGAGAGTCAGACAAGCCTGGATAATAACAACAACATAACAACAAAAATCTGTCTAACTGTCTATCTATCTATCTATCTATCTATCTATCTATCTATCTATCTA
>NW_020954551.1:26226337-26329911 GCF_900497805.2 Vombatus ursinus | reverse complement strand
TGTATAAATGTATACAAGTAAGCAAATACATATAAATAAATTAAAATATAAACATAATTATACCACATATATGAGATGTAATGCAGGTTATTATATAGAGAACTGGATCTGAAGAAAGAAGATCTGAGGTCAAGTCCTGCCTTTGAAATATACTGTATGTATGACCTTGGTTAAGTCACTTAACCTCTCAATTTTCTAGGCAATTTTCTCATACTCTGAGTCACAGAGAAGGTACTGACTGGCATTGTTAGAAGGACTTTCCTCACTTAGTAATTCCCTATATATGAATGAAATCACAATCTACTCGAGGCAGGACCTGCATCCTTTATTTATTTGGAATGTTCTCTTTCTCTCCCTTCTTCTCCTTCACTTATGTTCAGCATACATAAGTGCCCCATAAATGATTGATTCATTCAATAATTCAGTAGACATTTACTGAGTGCCAACAACATAAAGAGCACAGCAATAGGTGCTAGAGGAAATACAAAGTTGAGATAAGATGAAATCTTGCCCTGAATGAGTCTATCCGCAGGAAAGGAACATCTATATTTAACTAATATACAGAATAACACATATTAAACATATTACATAGGTATAAAAGGAGGGTTAGAAAATGGCAGATTGTCCCTGAAAGGGGCTTCAGGGAAGGGTCTATAGAGTAGTCAGCATTTGATTTGGGCTTCAGAGAATGGAAGTTCAAAGCAAGAGGAGAGGTAGACATAGGCATAGGAACAAGGCAATCAAAGTCACAAAGGTGAGAAGTTTACAAGGCCACTTTGGGGGACAGAAGAATTCAGTTTATTGGGATCAAATTGTGAATCAACAGAATTTCAAGGTGGAAAGGATCTCAGAAGCTATTGAGTTTACAGATGAGGAACCTGAGGACCAGAAAGGTTAAAAGACTTGCTTTAGTTTACAAAGGTAATGACAGAGGTGGGAGTTGCACAAAAGTCCTTTGATGCTAGGGGCATTGCTTTTTCCTCTGTGGTGTCTGATGGGGCTATATGATGAATGCCAGATAAAGGTGTTTGAGTTTTACTTGGTAGGGAATAGGGAGCTATTTGAGATTTTCAAGTAGGTAGGGGATAGCAAGCTACACATAAGGTAAATCATTCTGGCAGTGGTATGAAGGATGAATTAAAGTAGGAGCATTGTGGAGATAAGCTTCAAATAATGTTAGGAGATTTCAAATAAGTTATTTCCTTTGATCCTCACAGCCAACTTATGACATTGGATGGTGTATTATTCCCCCCATTTACAGAGATGAGGATTGAGGCTCAGAGAATTCATGTGTGTTTTTAAATTTGAAAAGCTAGTAAAGGTTAGAACCAAGATTAGAATTTGGGTTTTCTGACTTCAGATCCAGGACTCTTTTCACTCTACAAACTCAGTGTTTTATAGTGCAGAGGGTATTAGAATTTGAGTCAGGAAGACCTAGATTAAAATCCCTCCTCACACTGTAGAAGTGTGACCCTGGATAAGTCACTTAATAGTCTCTCAATTTTTTCATCCATAAAATGAAGTGGTCAGAGACATTAGCGTCTAAGATTCTTTCTGGCTCTAAATCTATGATCCTATGAAATGGAGATGCGAAATTAACCACTTAATTTAATTAATGGGAATCAGAGATGGCCAACCAATAGATAGGACCCACCAATAGGACCACCAAGAAATCCCAGAACCTTAGCTGGTAAATGTCCATTGTCATTCCCACCAAGTTCCTTTTTGGCCCTTCGTCAGAATTTTTGGGAATTAAAAGAGCACAGGCTGCCCCCTACAGTCTACCTTGCCAGGCCTACTTTCCCAGCTTCCTGCACTCTCTTCTTTCACTCTGCTTCAGGTGGGCCCTGCTGACGTGATGAGAGAACAAAAACACAGACAGAAGGAACCTTGCTCTCCAAGCAATGAAGGAATGAAACAGGGCCTCTCCAAAAGAAAAGAGGAAAACTGAGCAAGGGGAAAATCTGACTCCAAGATGCAAAGAAGGCAGTTCAGCAAACCTTGTTTCCAGAAACTTGTCAGAACTTAGACTAATTGTAGATACTTATTTGACAGGAGAGAGAAATTTGGCTGCTGTTCCATACACTGTTTTAGGTCTCTGCCAGGGAGTGTAGGGTTTGCTATTGGTGTGTTTTATATTTCCCTACAGAGCCCAGATGCTAAGGTGATGGGTGCTTATGTAGATTTCAAGTACATAAACATAAATATTTTGACAAGGAATGAGTAGTCCAGGGATGGCTTGTAAGAGAAGAATGGCTTTTTTCTAGAGATTCTAGGTAAAGCACTTGTCCTTCATTCTGGCAAGTGTTCAGCCTCACTGGACTATACGATTCTTTTGGGAGTTGGGGGAATAAGACTGGAAAGGTAGGCTTGGGTCAACTCATGGAAGTTAGCTCAGCAGTTCAGCTTTATTTGCTAGGCAGTAGGGAGTTACTGAAAATCTTAGAATATAGACATGACATGATGGACACATGTTTTAGGGAGATGAACCTGGTAGAAAATTTAAATTGAGAGGATGTGCAGGAAAGGGCTAAAGACAGTGACTAGAAAGCTATTGGGCAGCTAAATGGTGCAGTGGATAGAATACTGGGCCTGGAGTCAGGAAGACTCATATTCCAGAGTTCAAATCTGGCCTCAGACACCTGTGACCCTAGGCAAGTCACTTAATACTGTTTGCCTCAGTTTCTTCATCTGCAAAATGGGTCAGAGAAGAAAATGGCAAGCCACTCCAGCATCTTTGTCAAGAAAACACCAAATGGGGTCATAGAGAGTTGGAAATGACTGAAACTGACTAAACAGCAACAACAAGGGCTCTTCTAGCTCTAAAACTAAAACTGAGTGTTCTTCCCTAGATCCTCCACTGATGATCTAACACCAGAACCAGAACCAAAGAATTCTAACTGAGTAATACTGCCTCCAGGTTAAGCTTAAGCTCTGGTTAGATTCATCCTCCTCCTCCGCATCATAATTGATATTTACACATGTCCCAAAGGCCTTAGTGAGGTTTTAAGCTTCAATAAAGACCCTGTAATAAATGGCCTTGAGGCCGGAGGCTCCCCACCCCTGCCTTGTATAGTACTTTTTGTAAAGTGCTTTATATCCATTATTGAATCTGAACCTCACAAAACCCCTCTGAGACGGATATTACACACAGTACTATTCCTATTTTACAGATGAGGAGGAAATTAAGGCTCAGACCAGTTAAGACCAATGTGCCCAGCATTGTATAGCCGGTAAGCATCAGAGATAGGATTAGAAAACAATCCACTATATATAAATAAATCCTAACTCCAGGTCCAATTCTGTATCCATCACAACAGGACACACAAATGAGAGAAGGCACGTTGTGGAAAGTTGCAGGTACAAAGTTAGAGTGCTCCTGTAACCGCTGTCCTTCCCCCCCAGTGCTGAACATGGAAAATTAAAATGATAGAGTACTACCAATATACAGGGTAACAGATTTATATCCAGAGTGGCGATACTAGCATTTCCTTGATGTTGCTTTGCCTTCCAGGCAGGATTTCCATTATTATGGAGATGAACTGCCTCTAATTATTGCAATAACATAATTGTTCCCCAGGGCAGAATTCCTAATGACATCCTTGTACCGCTCTCCAGCAATAGTAAGAGATATCCTGAGGGCAGGTTTCTCATTAAGCCTCACATCCAGAGCCACTCTGCCTCTGGAAGAAAAGCCAGAGGCCTGGAGCAATGAACCCTCTTTCTACCCCAGCACTGGTCTGCTGGGCGTCACGTTTCCATTGCCTCCCAGACCACAGGTGTATACAGACTGGAATTCTATGTAATGCAGGCCTTGGCAGCCCCGGTGTCCAGATTCCACCTCTGTACTCCATAGACACTTTGAACTAAAAGCCTTTGGGAAGAGATTCAAATTAGCGACACCATACAATTGCATCTCCAAAGCAAAACTCACTGCATCCCAGACAACTGACACATGAATGTGATTTTTATTCCCCTTTGAGTTGAAATGATCTCCTCACAGTGTGTCAGACGAAATCTGATTATGCCAGGCAAACCTCAAAAAACATGAATTTCAGTTCGGTCACAAAGTCCTAAGAATAAGAATGCTTTTTAAAAAAAATGTGGTTTCAAAATTGATCCCATGCCCTGAAACTTGACCTATGTTTCTTAGTCTGAGAGGGCTGGGAAATATAATTATATTGAAATCTCTTCTAAATTAAATGCTATTTATAGCTCTGAATTTCTTTTCAGAAACAGGAAGTGGCTAATTTAGCTTCTATTAATAAATTACAGTTACATTAGGATGTTATCCTTTAATCCTGCTTTCAGTTTTCCCCCTCTCTGATCCATCCTTTATGTGGGTGCCAAAATAATCTTCTTAAAGCAAAGGTCTGACCATGTCATTCCCCTGCTTGAAAATCTTCGGTGAATAAAATCGAGACTCCTTAGCTTGGGACATAAAGCCCTTTGCTGTCTGGCTCCAACCTGCCTTTCTAGACTGATTTCACTTTGCTACTCACATGTTCTATAATACAGTCAAACCAACCTCACTCACTATGTCCTGCACTCAGCATCCTCCCTCTCATCTTTCTCCCTCCCTCCTCATTCCACCTCCTACTATCCTTACCTTCCTTCAAGGCTCAGCTAAAACATTAGCTCTGACAGGAAGCTTGTCTTCAATCTGCTGGCTAGTCAGCTTCTCTCCCTTTTCAAATCATCTTATACTTATTCATATGTGAAAATATTGTATGATTCCTCCCCCCATATAGTACTTCCTTGAGGGGAAGGTCTATGTTCTTTATTTCTTTTTAATCTCCGGTACCTAACATAATGCCTTATACACAAGAGCTCAATAAATGCTTGTTGAATGAATATCAGCCCAATATCTGTCTCATAGAAGATTGAATGAGCTATGTGAAAGTGCCATCTAAATTACATTGTTGTTCAGCCATTTTTCTTATGTCCGCCTTTCGTGACCCCATTTGGGGTTTTCTTGGCAAAGATCCTAGAGTGGTTTGTCATTTTCTTCTCTGACTCATTTTGAGGCAAACAGTATTAAGTGACTTGCCCAAGGTCACACAGCTAGTAAGTGTCTGAGTAAGTGACTTCAGGTCTTGCACTGTGCCACCTAGCTGTCATTAGGAATTACAAAAATTCTAAATTAATCTGTAGTTATACTAAGTCAAATAGAATAAACTCTCATTCATTTCTCCAGCATTATTGACTAATGATGAAAACTGCCTAAACATAATGTTTTTCAGTTTATTGTATTTATCTATAATTAATCAACTTAGAGAATTACTTGAGGCCCAGAGAAGTTCATCAACTCACCCATGATAAATCAGTCAGTCAGTCAGTAAGCAAGCATTTATTAAGCTGTTACCATATTTCAGGAAATTTGCTAAGTGCTAGGGTTACAAAGAAAGGAAGATCAATCCTTGTCCTCAATGTTCTTATATTTGAATGAGAAGACAACATTTCAATAAGTAGGGACATATAAGACAAATGTAGCTTTGCAGGAAGGTAACTTGAGAGAAGTCGCTATATGGGAAGGGCCTTCTGATGAAATCTGGATTTGACCTGAGTCTTGAAGGAAGCCAGAGAAACTAAGGGAGGAGATGAAGGTGCAGCACATTATAGGCCAGCACAGGCTGTGGAAAGGCATGGAGATGGGAGAGATGAAGTGTTGTACTGAAGAAATAGCAAATAGGCCAGGATTAGGTAAATGATGAACACTTTATCAAGAAGATAACTTTGTCAGTGCTGTTATGAGACTCTCATCTGTGGCAAGAGTCAAAGGGGAACAAGTTCATAGAAAATGACTTGCTCATGGTCACACAATCAGTTTGTGTTGGAGGAAGGACTTAGAGCTGGATATTCCTAACTCCAAATCCAGCACATTATCTACTATGCCATACTGCCTATCCTTGCATCCCACGCTTAGAGTAGGATTATGCCACTAAAATGGTCATGACTGGCTACCCCGATGATAAATGGGATATAAAAATATCATATTTAGTTCTGGGTAACATGTTTTAAGAAGGCTATTAGCAAAGTAGAGCACATCCAGAGGATTCCAAAACATCATTTTTCTTCTTTAAGATCAATTTCGAAGGTATGAGAAAAGAAAATTTATAATATTTAACCTTATACAGATATGTTATATTTCAGAGATATTGAAAATATGAAGAGATATCAATATAAAAGGATGAAAACATACCCTTGCATTTTGAAATATAGTATATCTCTCAACTGCTGACATGGCTACCCCCAAACCAAACTTAACTTTCCGTGGTCTTAGACAACTTTTGTCCTCAGATTTTTTGTCCTGTTTCTCAGGCTTTTTGACTCTCTTCAATCACTGGATGGCAACATTTTTATTTATTTTAGATGCAGGTAGTGTGGAGGGTAGAGTGTTGGACCTGGAGTCAGGAAGATCAGAATTCAAATCCAGCCTCAAACACTTACTAGTTGTGTGACCCTGGGCAAGCTGCTTAACCTCTGTCTGCCTTAGTTTCCTCATTTGTAAAATGGGGAATAATAAAAGCGCCTAACTCTGGGTTGCTATGAGGCTTAAATAATACAGTATTTATAAATTTGTTTCACAAAACATAAAGTATTACATAAATTCTAGCTTAGCTTATTATTATTATTAAGGGCATTTGTAAATGCCTTATTCAAATTTGCCATCATTTTTCCTTAAAAAGGTAGAAAGATTTCCATTCCCTTGAGAAATCAAAGATAATGACAATGAGGGCAATGATGATAGCTTACAGCTTTCCCTTTGTCTCATCTATTTCAGCCCTGTTCTTGCCTACCTAAGTATGGTCTACCTGTTTAAGATTCTTTTGGTTAGACGGGAGGAGAGTTGATGCCTGAGATATTATGTTGTTAAGAACAAACTACTAATAGGGAGGGACTGGTCTAATGATATTGAGGATGGAGCTGAAAAATGGTAGAAGGGATGGTGGCAATGGAAAAATTGTTCCAGTTTTGCCACACTCCTAGTGTTTGCAAATGTTGCAGTAATATTAGAAATTTTGTTGTTGAGATGTTAAGTGGAAACTTTTCGCTTTCTACTATAGGAAGGTATATAGAAACTAGTTATATGGTAGATGCAAGCCCCTCACACCCAACACATATACTTTTTTTTTTTTTTTGGTCTGAATCATTTTTATATATTTTTTTTAATTTTTTTTTAATCGATGTAGGGAACTTTCAACAGAAAAAAGCTCCCTCTACTAATGCAAGTATGCAACTTTTCTGCAGTGGATAGTATTTGAATTGACTGAGGCACTGAGGTTATGACTTATTTGCCTAGGGTCACCCAGTCAACAGGGATCAGAGGTGGAACTTGAACCTGTGACTTCCTGACAGGCAGTGGCTCTCCATCTACTACCCTACACTGTCCAAAAAGGGAGACTTACTAATTAGAGGACTTTAGGAAGTCAAATTGATATAGCAAACAACTAAATTCACACAAGTTATTCCATGGAATTAATATAGGGTATTTCAAAGGGTAATTAGAGATCATGCTATAGGAATTAATTTCTATTATGGTTTATGGATGAATTCAGAATCTACAAGATAATATGGATGCCCAGGCCCCCCAGGTTTGACTGAGGCTTTGATTAGACCATCCCAAGTTCATGTAGTTACATTGCTCCTTTCATCCAGCAGACATCAAGGAGGCCTACGTACTCTGAATTTAATGTATGTATGAACACACCAAATGTAAACTATGTCAGATTTGTTTGTAGAAACCATTAATAAGGACAACAAAATTATAGGCAATTATCCAATTTGCATATGCAAATCCAATGCGTTACAGGTATAAAGGGTATGTATACATTTTTACAAGCTTCCCCATTGCATCCTTGAGTAGTTGACCTTTCGTATCTATTAAAAATCATTATGTATCCAGATGGTAAGTGCTGTCTTACCTGTGACAAATACAGACACACAAATAATTGCCATTTTCACACAGACTAATTGAGCAGTTTGAAAAAGAGAGTATGGGATAATTTGTAGGGATGACAGCCAAAGAAAAGGTTCTGCAAATATCTGCCATTTGGTTCCATTCATACCCATTATACCATTTACATTATATGTTATACATATGTATACCCAAATTCTAAGTGGAATTTACAAAGAGAAAGATATTTGTGGAAAATAGGTTGTATTACAACAATTTAGTATGAGCAAGAAAATATATTACATTTTTTCACATATCTTTAGGACATAGAACTATATCCCTTAGAGACATGGGGGATAGGGGAGAGAAAGACAGAGAGAGACAGAGACAGAGAGAGACAGAGAGAGAGAAGAGAGAGAGAATTTTATCTTTTTGGAGGATTACTAATGGACCATTGTAGATTGTCGCCAGTCTACAAAAATTTTATTACCAAAAACCATTATTTCTTAAAACATAAAAATTTCCAAAAATAAACACACACAACTCATCTTCCTAAGAAAAACTCATGCATTTTACTTTTCAAGAAATTAGTTTCCTCCTCCTTCTATCCTGTCTTCCTTTCTTTTTCTCAGCTCTGGGAACCCACCTCCGTAGCTGTGCTTTGTCTGTGGTTCAATGAGGACCCTATTTATGGCAGAGTATTTGGATAGTGCTCAGGGCTATTTAGGTTGGAAAACACTGAGTTTATGATAACAGATCTAGAGCCAAAAGGTCACTTAGAGAAGTTGTATACTTCAACTCCTTTATTTTACAGATGAGAAAACTGAAGCTGATACATTGATGATCGATGTCGAATGAGTTGCCCAAGGTCACAGTAATTTGGCAGAACTCGACTTCCAACCCACAGTCTCTGAATCCAATTCTTGCATTCTTTTCACTGCATCCAGCTGCCTCACTCCAGAGCAGCACTTCTTAAACTGTGGGTTGTGACCCCATATGGGGTCATGTAACTGAATGTGGGGGTCGTGAAAAATTTGGCAACAGTAAAAGGTTTCTGAATATGCCACAACCAAAAATTAATTAAAAATCAAATGCATAATGAATCTGAGGTGTTTCTGGGAGTGCTTGCCTGTGTTGCATGGCACACTTCACTGCAGTCTTGGTTCTTAATACACAGCATGCGCACTTTGCACTGTGCATGCCATCGCGCCACTCAACACCAACCAACAAACGCTGCCAGAAACACCTCAGCTCAATTTCAAAACTATTGTATGTTACGAATTGCAGTTTTTTTTTTACTGTATATACAAAGTTTTCTGCTTTTATAGAAACATAATAATTTAATAATGGAAAATAAAGACTTTTAATATTTTCCTACTGTAAAAATAAACAAGCACATCCATCTCATTAGTGTGCAAATTTTCTTTCATCTTTGACAAATGGTAAAATTATATGTATACCAAAGAATTGTTTTAAAATAAATTTCTTCATGATTTATTATCAGTAAATATTTGATTTGTATACATATTTCATATACCTATATACCTGGTATCATGTAAAAATTTCTCAGGCAACAAAGGGTCACAAGTGGAAAAAGTTTAAGAAGCCCTGCTCTAGAGTAGATGCTATCAATCTGGGGTCTGGAGAACCTCGAGGGATCCTTGGAGAGATTTTGGGGTCTCTGTGAACTTGAATGGGAAAAAAATCATCTGTATTTCCTTTGTAAATACTATATATTTTATTTTATAAATTTAAAAACATTCTGAGAAGGGGTTGATAGGCTTGGCCAGACTTACAAAAGGACTTATGAGACACAAAAACGGTTAAGAAACCAACCTCTCAAGTCACTTTTACCAACGTGCTCTTCCATTTCAAACATTTGTTACTTCAGTGGGTGGCTTCATTTGAACCAGAAAGCTCTTCATTTCCAACTAAGCTTTTGTTTTCAAAGCATATAAAAGAAAGAGTGACTTTTAGACATTACCGTTCATTTTCTCTTACGATCTCCTTCCCTTTTTTCCAAGTATAGACAGGCCGAGGGGAAGCCTTTGGTTTACACTCAATGACAACTTCACCTCCCACTTTAACAAGGGTTGTCCTTTTCAAGAGAGTTCTGGAGAAGTCTGGACCTAAAGCTGAAAGAGAATATAACAACTCAAATAAGGAGGAATATGATGGTGACAAAATGGGCAACAAAATCAGATAAACTTTGACTTTTGTTTACATATCTTTCATTGCCTTGACCATCAGAAGTTGGGCATCTTTATCACAGATGGGAATTAGGGCTTTGATTTTAAGAGAAGAAAAAAAAAAGGCCATGTCTTTAGAATGGGTTTTATTGGAAAAAATGTTTGGATGATTGACTCATTTATTTTTATCTGGAAGACTCAAGTCATACAAGTACTGATGATGTTAGAAAGGTGGCTTGGCATAGCATATGGTGGTCACAGGGTCATAGATATAGAGCTGGAAAGGATCTCAGGGGCTATGTGGTCGAACCCCTTCATTTTATAGTGAAGGACTAACACCCAGGGAGGCCAACTGACTGGCCACAGATACACAAGTCAGCATTAAAGGAAGGCTTAGAACCCAAGCCCTCTGACTCCAGAGGCAATACTTTTCTCTTGTATCATGAGATAGAATGGTAGGTAGTTTTAAATTCAGGAATATTCAGGTTCAAATTCTGCCTTTGAAACACACTGGCTAAGTCACTTAATTGTTTAACTTCCCAGGTAACTCTCTAAGACATTGAATTATAGCTGAATCACTGACTTGCATCAATACAGGCCATTTTGACACCGGTAGATTTATGAGACCAAGAAATAATAAAACAAAATATAAAGAATGAAAAAATAGAAGGCGAATGTTCTGAAACATCTCATAAGAAAAATAACTGATCTGGAGAATGGATCAAGAAGAGAAAACATAAGAATAATTTGACTCCCTGAAAGCTATGATCAAAAAAATAATATTGATACAGTAATACAAGAAATAATTAAAGAAAATTGTCCTGAAGCATTAGAACAAGGGGAGGAAATAGAAATAGAAAAAATCCAGCCATCATCAATTACAAGAGATCTTATGAGGAAAACTCATAGAAATATTACAGTCAAATTCCAAAACCCCCAGCTCAAGGATAAAATATTAAAAGCAATAAGAAAAAATCTACAATTTTCTTTTTTCTTTTCTTTTTTTTTAATTTTGGACTCAAACACCAAGACTCATATACACAATAGAGAAAAGAAAAAGAAACATATCATAAACTTAAATATTGAAACAAATTCAAAGCAAAGAAAAAAAAAGCATGTCATGTGCACAGCAGAAGATAAGAGAGGATCAAAATATATAGCAATAAATTTCCATATCAATCAAGAAAGCCTGTACTACTCACTATGTTGAGAGCTGTCCATCTTTGATTCCTTGTAAGTTTTTTTCTGTTCTCTGCTATGCACTTTTTACTTTGTTCTTTTTTCCTCCTTCCACCTCCCCCCACTACATTTAAGTGTGGATTTTTTTCCCTTCTTGTTTCCTATCCCTTCTGACTCCTCTACTTTACTTCTACCTGCTACCTTGTCCTCTGATTACTTAGCCTACCCCCCCAAGAATCCCTCCCCTATCCTCTCATTATTATTGATCTAAACACCCTTCTTTACCCTCTCCCCTTTTAACTTATTCCTTCATCCTCCCACTCTGGAGATCCCTCCCTTGTCCTCTACCACCCTATCCGCTTACTGTTTTGTTTCTTCTGAATTTAGAAGACTTTTATACTGTGCTACATATATATGTATTATTCCATCTTAAACCCATTCCCAATGAAAGTAGGTTACCAGCACTACCAGTCCACGCCCCCCCAATCTAATTTCTCTGTATCAGTTCTTCCCTTTGCACTTCATTTGTATAAAATAATTATTCTTTTTATTTGTTGTTAAATGGTTTTACTTTTTAAAGTCATATCATACTCAGGTCTACCCCAATCTCTCTTGTGAACTACCCAATTACTAATGATAATCTTAGACACATGTTTTACATTTTACATATATAAAAAGTCAATGGTCTGTCCTTATTGAATCCCTTGTAATCAGCCTTTGGTATGTGTCAAATCTTCTATTAAGTTCAAGTTATTGTCTTTTTTTTTTTAAACAAAGTCTTGAAAGTCTGACAGCTGATCAAATGTACCTTTTTATTTTATTCAGGATTATGCTTAACTTTTCTGGGTATGGTATTTTCAGCCAGAGCCCCAGTTCTTTTGTTCTTTGATAGTTAGTGTTCCAAGACCTGCAGTCCTTTAGGGCCTCGACAACTAGGTCTTCTGTGGTTTTAATTGTTGAACCATCATAGATTTTTTCTTATTGCTTTTAATATTTTATCCTTGAGCTGGGGGTTTTGGAATTTGACTGTAATATTTCTATGAGTTTTCCTCATAAGATCTCTTGTAATTGATGATGGCTGGATTTTTTCTATTTCTATTTCCTCCCCTTGTTCTAATGCTTCAGGACAATTTTCTTTAATTATTTCTTGTATTACTGTATCAATATTATTTTTTTGATCATAGCTTTCAGGGAGTCAAATTATTCTTATGTTTTCTCTTCTTGATCCATTCTCCAGATCAGTTATTTTTCTTATGAGATGTTTCAGAACATTCGCTTCTATTTTTTCATTCTTTATATTTTGTTTTATTATTTCTTGGTCTCATAAACTTCACTGGCTTCGCCTTGCCCAATTCTAATTTTCAAGGAGTCATTTTCTTCCTTAAGATTCTGGATCTCCTTTTCAAATTGGTTGACTTTCTTTTCATATTCTTGTTTTTCTTGGATTATTCTTATTTATTTTTTTCTTTAGTTTTTCCTCCATCTCTCTCATTTGATTTTTATAGTCTTTTTTAAGTTCCTCTATGAATTCTTTTTGGGCAGGTGACCACTTGATGTTACTCTTTGGGGTAGAAGAGGGTTTCTTTGCATCAATATCCTCTTCTGAGATGAACCCCGATCTTCTCTATTCCCATAATAACTTTCTATGGTTGGATTCTTTCTCCTTTGCCTGTGCATTTTTTGTAGTAACAGTTTAATTTTTGTAATCACCTCTAGCCCTGGGGCATGGGGGATAGTGCTTCTTGCCCCAGATCTTCAGTTCTCCACTCTAGCATGGAATGAAAGCCAAACCTCCAGCTTCCTCAAGGTGCCCACAGTCAGGGGCCTTCTGCCCCACAGCTTCTGCACTCATTAGGCCTGTACTGGCTTCTTCTCACCTCCGTCATTCCCTGCAGCACTGATGGGTCCGGCATTCCTTGTCAGCAGAGGTTCCCTTGATCTTTCTTGCCTCAGATGCCCAACTCCCCTCACTATCCTGGGGGTAAAAGTTCCTGTGGCTGGGGGAGTCAGCCTTCCAAACCAGCTAACCCCAAGGCTTGCCTTGGTTGTTAACTCAGACCCTAAACTGGAGGTGTTTAATCTCCACCAGGTCCAAACCTCATCCTGAGACTTTTCTTCTTATCTTCTTGAATTGTCTCAGGAAGACCCCTGTTGTGCCCCTAGTCTTACTTATTTTTACCCACACTTTGTTCAGCCTAAGGTGCTATTTTATCTCTTTTGTGGAGGAAAATCTTGAGAGCTTGGAATTTTCTGATCTACTCCACCGTCTTCCCAGAATCTTTTCTACCTACACTTTTAAAAGCATTATCTCCTACCAAAACAAACAAATTAGCTTATGGTCTGGCAAGAATTTCCTGAAATATATCATAAAGTACCATTCCTTTCCTTTTGATGAAGAAACAGGTAACAAAATATATAATTTTTTATTGTCTCCAGACACAAGTGGTTGCTTAACTTGCTCACTAGGGGAAAAAAAATCTCATTTTTCCACTTTGCCTGTATAGACATTTAAAGGTAATTCAGCAATACCACTGATAAACAATTTTCTCCATAAAGGAATGGAGGCATAGGATAGCTGGATCCCCCAAAGCAAGATAATGAACATCCTTTTGGAGGACCTCTCTTTTCTTCAGCATAATATATGCTTGTTAGAATCTCTAGTGTAACAATGATTAAACTTGGGAACCTTATCAAACCTCAGTTTCTTAGTGTGGCTTCAATAGGGCAATACCCACCAGGGTAAAGGTTTGGTAATAGGGAATTCTCAGGTTGTGTGAGTATGGGATTGAATGGCAGACAGCTTTCTAATTTGGATTCATGCTAAAAGTGATCAAAAGGTACATAAACTTTGACATAGAAATCTTATATCCATGCCTAAATCCCAAGCAGGACAAGGATACAAAGAAAGACCACATGTACACCAAAATATTTATTCATTACAACACTTTTTTTGATGGTAGTATCAAAGAATTGGTGACAAAGTTATCATCATAACAGCCAGCACTTATATCACTCTTTAAAAAGGTTTGCAAAGTGCTTTAACACAGATTATCTGATTTGATCCTCACAACAACATTGAAGAAGGAGTTGCTAGCAAACTGGGATCAAGTGACTTGCCCAGGGTCACTTAGCTACTAAGTATCAGAGGTAGGATGTGAACTAAAATCTATAGTTCTATTTACCATGCCACCTAGCCAGTTGGGTATTGTATTGGAAAAGAGCTAAAACAGGGACAAGGAACCTGCAGCCCTGAGGCTGCATGTGGCCCTCTAGGTCCTCAAGTGCGGCCCTTTGACTGAATCCAAGTTCTACAGAACAAATCCTTTTACTTATTTATAAAGGGATTTGCTCTGTGAAGTTTGGATTCAATCAAAGGCCGCACTTGAGGACCTAGAGGGCCATATGTGGCCTCGAGACTGCAGGTTGCCCACTTCTGAGCTAAACCAACTAAGGACATGTATTTAATAGAATATTATTGCCACAAGAAATGAAAAAAGAAAAAAAAAAGACAAATTCAGAGTCAAATGAGAAGAAATGTGAACAGATATAGAATGAAGTGAGCAAGGCTCAGAAATAATCTACATAATGATTATGACAATGTAAATGGAAAGAACAATAAAATGAAACTGAACACTGTGTAATCACAATCACCAAGGTTGACCTTGGAGGAGAGATGGGAAAAATATACCTCCTAAACTTCCTAGAAGTAAGGGACTGATTGGCAGAATCACATACTTGAAGAATTGGGAGACCCCTCAATGACCATCTAGTACAGCCCCTACACCAAAGAGCTATACATTGTGCCATACCCAACAAGTGGTCATCTAATCTTTGCTTCAAGACCTCCAAGGAGGGCAATCTCATCACCCCTCAAGGCACTCATTCCTATTTTGAACAGCTCTAGTTGTTAAGTTTTTCCTGACATCAAACTGAACATTTCTTGGAAACTTCCACCTCTTACTTTGGATTCTGTTTTCTGGGGTTAAACAGAAAAAGTTTCAACCCTTTTCCATGACAGACCTTCATATAGTTGAACACAGACACCATATGCCTCTTGGGTTTTTTCTTCTCCAGGGTAAGTATGTCCAGTTCCTTCAACCAGTCCTCATATGACATGGACTAAAGGCATTTCATCATCCTGGTTGCCCTCTTCTGAACATTCTCTACCTTTTCAATATCCTTCTTGAACCTCAGCACAATATTCCAGATGAGTTCTGAGAACAGAGCACAATAGACTAGCTCTTCCATTTTCCTAGAAGTTACAACTCTTTCAATGCAGACCAAGATGACATTAGCTGTTTGGCCTGTCAAATGACAAAGTTCACTAAAAGTCTCAGATCTTTTTCAGAATAACTGAAATTTAACTATGCCTCCCCTATGCAGTATTTGTGAAGCTGTTCATTTTTTTTGTTTTTCTTTTCTTTTTTTGTAGCCAATTATAAGACTTTTGAATTCATCTTGCTAGATTCAGCCCCATACTCTAAGCTTGTCAAATTTGGGATAGTGCCTCTAACATCCAATGTGTTAGCTAACCCTTCCAGTTTTGTGTCATCTGCAAATATTTGATAAGTGTGACATCTCCACCTTCTCTACCTTTATCCAAGTCATCGACAAAAAATATTAAATGGCTCAGGGTCAAGGACAGATCCCTGGTGTACTCTACTGGAGATCTGCTGCCATGGTGACTTTGAACCATTAGCAGCTACTGTCTGAATCTGATCATCTAACCAGTTATGGAGCCATTTAAGTCAGATATTCTCAATCTGGAGTATGTGGACCTCCAAAGAATCCATGAATAAATTTCTGGGCCCTTGTGAACTTAGAATTGGAAAAATTATATCATTTTTAGCACTAACCTCTGACTATAAAATCAACATTTCCTTCAATCATGAACATAGGCAACAAAAACTTATTCTGAGAAGAATCCATTGTCTTCACCAGAGTGCCAGAGGAGTCTGGGACACAAAAAGGTTAAGAACATTTCATCTCATCTAATTCCTGTGTTTTTATTCTCCACCCCTACACTCCCCCCCCAATATTATGAGTTACTTTCTTAAAAGTTTTTCTAGAATCTAGGTCACAGGTTCCCCACCCCTGATCTAGGCAAATTATATTCACAATATTATCCTCACTTGCTAGTGTCACAACCCTGTCAAATAAAGGAAATGAGATGAGATCACCATGACCTGTTCTTGATACAGCCAGGTTGGCTTTTTGTATTCACTTTTTCCCTTTCCAGATGTTCACCAGCCATCTCTTTAATGGACTGTTCTGGCATTATCAAAGGAACTGAAGTCAAGCTCACTCACTGAGTGACCAGGGGTGTGGAAAGCTCCACATACTATCAGATATGAACTACATGAAGGTTGGTTTTGCGGAATTTGTTCTCTATTTTGTAACCTTTATTACATGGGAAGGCTCATTGGGTAGTGAGTGATGGGGAGAGTATGTTATGAAATGAAACTCAGAGGGGCAGTTAGGTGGCACAGTATATAGAGCTCTGGCCTTGGAGTCAGGAGGACCTGAGTTCAAATCCAGCCTGAGACACATAACACTTACTAGCTGTGTGACTCTGGGCAAGTCATTTAAACCCAATTACCTCACAAAAAAAAAATTAAAAAAAAATTAGATGAAACTCACACACAATACAACAACACAACCCTAACAAAAAAGAGACATCTTCCTGTTAATAATAGGGAAACTGGGGTTTTATTGCTCTTGTCCTTGGGTAAGATGGGACAGTGTGTGTATTTCAAAACTGATGGGTGATAGTCTTGACATGAAAGGAATGTGGTAGAGTACAAACATTTCACATGTAGGAGCCAGATGGCCAAAACAGACCAGAGTAGGGAGTTGAAGCAAAGGGTAGGCCACCATTACACATTCTACTACTTTTTCTATCTCCACCTTCTCTATGGTAACATTATAAAATGAACAAGGGGAATTCTATGATCTTTAATTCAGTGCTAATTCAAGAGGTTAGGGTATGTGTGTGTGTCTGTGAACCCTTAGCTTACACTTGTGTGTGCTCTTGCCCAGGCTAGATAATAAAAGAATAAAAATAAGAGAAGAAACAGCCATGAGCTCTAAACCCTGCCACCTCCACTCTGACTATCACCACCATCTCCTCCAATCCTCCTCTCCTCCCCTCTGGCAGTTAAGCACCAAGAACCACCCTAGGTTTGGATAGGTGAGCTTTTATTTTATCTTTCTTGGACCTAAGCCTCCTCTTAACTTCTTGGTCATCAGTCAAGTTAACTCAAAGTCAATAAGCATTATTAAGCATCTACTATGTGCCAGGCACTGTGTTAAATGCCTCAAACCATGAAGGGGAATATAGCTTACTACCGTATCCTGTTTCCCAGCCCACCATTTGTATGTAAGCATCTTGAGGTCAGGGGCTGTTTTGATTGTTTATATTTGTAGCTTCAATGCTTAATATAGTGCTTGACACAAAATAATTGTTTAGGGGATGTTCTCTCTCTCTCTCTCTCTCTCTCTCTCCATACACATATGTCCACTTGCCTATCTGAATATCTATCTATCTATCTATCATCAAGTTGCATCTTATGGCAACATATCCTTGTGCTTTTTCTTTTTCTTTTTTTTTTTAAATCAAATAGTAATTTGGGGGTTGGAGGCTCAGAGGATAGAGTGTCCAGCTTGGAGTCAGGAAGATCTGAGTTCAAATGTGGTCTTAGACATTCACTAGCTGTGTGACCTTGGGCAAGTCACTTAACTTCTGTTTGTCTAATCTACTGGAGAAGGAAATGGCAAATCACTCCAGTATCTTTACCAAGAAATCCACATACAGGGTCATGAAGAATCAGACACAACTGAACAATTTGGGGCTATACAATAATTACTTGGTCATCTCTAACCTTGTGACTAGTTTGAGGTCTTCAAAAACATGAAGTATGTCCCAATTCCTTGGCAAAATACACATATGCCATTCCCCCCCCCCAGGATAGACCTTTCTATTCTTTTTCATTCTCTCTCACTTTTACTCCATAGTTGGCCTGGGGCTTTGAGGCATTTCCTTGGACTTGGTATCTGCCCATTGAGACATATCTCTTTATATTTTTGATATATAAATGGATTTTGAAGATTTCTGTATTAGCATTTAATTCCCCAAGCAAGAATGGTATTTTGTTTGATTGCCTTTGAGCTACAATTTCCCCAAAGTAGTCAACACATACTGTATTTTAATCCTCTGTGCTTGATAAATGCACTCCCAGTTTCCAAGAAGAAATCTCTGTGTGTAATATATTGAAGTGTAATTTACCAAAGCCCATTGCTCTCAATATCTTAAAGATTTCTGAGTTTACAAGACTAATTCTGTGGGAAATTTGGGGAAGTCTTGTTAACAATTTCAGTAGAAAATGAAGAAATAGAATAGTGTTCAAAAGATGGACATTCAAGGGCCCTTTGTGGGAAAAGATTCTGGAATGGATGAACTAATTTCTTGGTGGATATCATATGATATCTCTAGAGTTCATTTTCTTGTATTTCAAAACTATAAATTTTGGCAGTTTGTCCCAATACATTTCAAAGATTGGAAACTCCTTTGAATGTGAAACAAAGAAAAATATACATTACGATAGTCTGGAACTTAAAAAAAATTGTTGAAAACAAACACAGGCAATAGAAAATGACTTTACTAGATATAATTTAAATCTTTATAGAATTCCTTTACCATAGAGGTAAGTCACATAACCCTTCTGTGCATCAGTTTTTCTTCTATCTGTAAAAATGAGGTTAGATTAGATAATCTCTCAGGTCCCTTTAATGACTAGCATTTAATAATAATAGCTAGCATTTATATTGCACTTTAAGGTTTGCAAAATACTTTATTATCTCATTTTTATCTTCACAACAACTCTGGGAGGAAGGAGCTATTATTATCGTCATTTAACAGATGAGGAAACCAAGTCAAATAGAGGTTAATGACCCATGGTCATGCAGCTAGTGTCTAAGGCCAAATGTGAACTTAGATCTTTCTGGATCCAGGTGTATTATTTTATCTGTTGTGCCACCAAGCTGCCCCTTTTAGCTCTAAATTTATGAAAGACTCCCCATTAAATCTGGATGATAAGAATAGTCAACGTGCATATACCACATGAAGGTTTTCAAAGGACTCTATACACTTATTTAAATTTCACAGAAACCTTGGTGAAGTACACCATGTGCATGTAGGTATGCAAGTGCACAGACAGACAGACAGACAGGCAGACACACACACACACACACACACACACACACACGAAGGCATAGGCACAAATTGTTGCAAGGCAGTGATTCCTCTAGAATCCTGAGTTTGAAAGAGTTAATGACAATTCTAAAAGACCTTAATTTACAATCCACAAGTATTCCAACCACTAGCTTATTCAATGTAAATGTACTTAATGGGAGAGAGAGAATTAATCAATCAATATGCCTGTGTTAAGCACCTCCCAGGTACCAGGGCATCACTTCACCAGCAGAGCAATGAGTTATAGCCTGCTGAACTTCTGCATAATAAGCATACCAGCAGTCTACCAATATCTCATTGATACTTCAATGGAATTATGATCTCACTGATAGAAGCACTCTGTTGAGTGGTTCAAATCTAGAGTCATCCACACCTCCCCATCTTTTGGGTCTCTTGTTCATTGTCCAAAAATCCAACATGCTGGGACTTTCTCTTCTAGATTCTTATATTGCATAAATACCAGTGGGGCCAGAGGTTGATGTCAGCTATCCCTTATTTTCACTCCATTTAAGGGTAAGAGGGTAGGGAAGGTGAAGGAATAGCACTTGTAGAGTTTACTATGTGCTATGCTCTAGGGTAAGTGTTTTTTACAGATATTATCCCATTTAATATTCACAAGCTGAGAAGTAGGTGCTATTATTATCCCCACTTTATAGTCAAGGAAACTGAGGCAAACAGAGGTTTAGTAACTTGTCCAGAGTTACAAAGTTAATAAGTGTCTAAGACCAAATCTACAATTGTTGACTCCAGGCCCAGAGCTCTAGCCACCATATGACCAGCTATCTCATTGTATGACAATAAGCAGCAAACTTTCAAATTGGGGCAAGACATTGGTAGAGGGAATCATAGGCATCATTTCATTAAAGAAAGAAAGAGACCATAAAAACTGGTCTCATGAGTGGGACTTTTGAAAACCTTCATGAGGTTTAGGGGTGCTTGGACCCCAAAATAGAGAGGCCGGTTCTGCCTTGAAAGAATTCAACCCAACTCTTCTTTCAGCCAAAGACAAGGTTTATTAGAACACAGATAAATGTATGAGTGATTCTAAGAATCTGCCATATTGGCCAGACTCTTAAGGAATCTGAGTATTTGCATCGCTAATGCAAGCAGGCCAGATTGAATCTGAGCACCTTAATGGAAGCTAAGATGGATCTTACATACAGAAAGACTGTGGGAGGGATCTCAGAGTGGCCAAGTAGTCTGGGGTGACTGGGAGGTAACAGAGAATGCTAGGGATCTGGACCACGTGGCCAAGGGAGAGTGGAGGCTAGATAGAATTAAGGGTAGGAAGTGGCCTAGGTGGATGAGGAGATAACAAGCAATGAAGGTTGGGTTGGGTCAGAGGTAACAGATTTGGGAGAATGGGTGGAGCCACAATGAAAGGTCAGTTGAGAGGATTACTGGGATGATGCCTCAGTTAAATGCCTGAGATTGACCATGTGGGAAAAGGAGAAAACTCAAGAAAGTTTGGAGGGGGTGTGTTTTCAGGGCCTATACCCTGTCAACACCAGAAGTCTGCTGAGTGAAGTGGGGGTAGGAGGAAAAAGAAGACATAAACCTCATAGCTTCATATTTAAACCAATTATTCTTACTAATTGGGAGCTAAACTCACTTATTATAATCTGCTGGAGTAATACAAGTATTGTTTACATCCTCTAAATTTCTACACCATGGGGTAAAGTTCCAATTGTTCTCCCTTAGGTACAATTCTGGCTTCATGACTGACCTGCCTCTTTTTCCTAACATACATTTCACCAAAGATATCTTTTACTTTATTGTTCTTGTTCAATTCTTTGTGGTAACATGTTACAGTCTACATTCATTAAAATGATCAGAAGCAGTGATCTGAGAAAAGCTTTTAATGCAGTCCTCAAGCACTTATTTTTATTTAATTAAAGTATGCTATATCAACTAAGCTATGCTTTGCCACACTTTAATGTTAATTACTCTAAGTGGCCAACAGGGGGACTCTTGAAGATAAGTGTTCTGTGAATCAGCAATGATTTCCATGAGGCATAAGACTTTACCAATAGTTATGTTAACTCCTAAGCCTAATCTAGAAAAGTAGCACTACTTGGGGAGCATACAAGTGTTGCATTTGTCTCTAGTTATTAAAAGCAGGTTAGTTATCGCACAAACCACGCCACCCCTCTGGGAATCAGATGCCTCCTCTCTAAAATGAGGTGGTTAGACTAAATGACCTTGAAGGTCCCTTCCAGCTTCAAATCTGTGATGCTGTTCTAGTCTATAGGAACATCACTGGCAAGACAGTTGATAGTTACTGTGTAAGATGGCCTTTTAAAAGTTCAGTATTTCATACAGGCTATTATCTCACATTGTATCTCATTATACAATAAAAATAAAACCTATAGTGCATTCATTCAAAACTTTTCCCCATCAGTGAGATGATGTTAGTATAGGTATAATAGGTATAGAGAACCAGATGCATTTCTTGACTCATTGTGCATGCAACTAGTTGAATGGACACCGAGTATGAGTTTCTTCATATATAGTTACAGCTCATTGAAAGAGATGGCCCATTTGTTATTTGTGATAATATGTATGGGTTTGGACTGAAGTTCACCTTTACACAAGATTGCTCTCAACAAAACCACTAAGAAGTTGGTGAAATTAGTCCTTGGTAAGTTTCCATCTCCCTTTTTAGTATTCTTCTCTCCCTTCCCAGTGCCTGTGTTCCCATTGGGCTTGTACCACACAGCCACTGGGCCTCACTTCCAGCTAGCTGCCATTATTCCCTATAACATGTTTATATGTATTCTAAGCTATATTTGAGGCACCTTCACTGGGAATTTTTATTTTTTAAATTTTGTAAAGTTGTATTGAGATTCCTCCCCCTGGCTACAATCACCAAGTTTGACAATGTATACAACATTCTGCCTCTGTGGTCCTCCACCTCTCTACCAAGAAGAAGGAACATTCCATTCTGTTCTAATATTGTTATAATAGAACACCATTGTGTTCTAATATTGATCATTGCAAATACTCAGAGTTCAGTTTCCTTTGTGGCCTTTTCATTTGCATTGAGTTACTATACATTATTCTTCTGAGTGTGATTACCTCATTCTGTTTCAGTTCTTATAAATCTTCCTTATATTCTCTGAATCCCTTATATTCATCATTTCTTCCTTCACAAATCATATTGATATATTACAACTTGTGCAGCCATTCCCCCAATCAATGGGTGCCCCATCATAGCCAGTTCTTTGCTACCACAAAAAAAATTCTGTTCTCAATATTTTGGTAGGTACGGGGCTTTTCTATCAACCTTTTACCTCTTCAGGGGTATGTGCCCAGTAGTGAGCCTTCTGGATTTATAATAGATAAACTCTAAGGACCTCAAGTAATGAATATCTAATGGTGGAATTTCAGTTAGCATGCAAGCAAGGAAATTCTGTGGGCTTTCTTAGCACCCTGCCAATACCATCAGATCTACCTCTTTTTGTGCTTATGAAAAATGGATCAGTTGCCAAGATTTACCTTTTTCCATCTTTTCCAAAGAAATATCAAGAAGGTGAAATATCTCAATGGATCTAGGTACTTGAGAGAAAATCTTATATGTGCATAAGCTCCCCTTACTTCCAGGAACAACTAATAGTAAACTTGGGGCAACAGATACATGCAAATTGCATGTATTCCCACAATATGATCTAACAGAGTTCTTGAGTCCCTGGATAAAGGAAAAGTTCTAGATAGAGAAAAAAAGGATAAAGTTCTGGATAAAGGAAAAAAGATTTCCTGAGTAATACTAGACTCTTGGAGAGGGAGAAAAAAAGATCCCAGAACCCAGATTTCTATTATTTCTTGCCTTCCCCTAAGTTTGATAATTTGGGGATGTAGTTATCCAGAGAGAGAATTCTCAGGCAAAACTGACTTCCTGAAGCACAATTTCTTTACAGCAAATTCTGTTTTTATGCCCCTGAGATGAATAATAACTCTTATTTGTTTACTATGATTAGGGAGAAGAGGAAGAAAGAAAGCCACATGGCCCATCAAGGAAGCCAAGGAATTGAGGGAAAGTGGTAATGGTGAAAATAAAGGTGATGGCAACAACATCCTATCTTTAGGGATAAGTGGCCTAAAAGCTAACTGGGGCTGTGAGGCTGGGCACTACTTGTGGGCTCCCTTTTCAAGACCACATGGTATGACAAACACAGTTATAAAACCTCTACTAGAGGCCTTTCATCAACCAAGAGTACCTTCCTTTATAGCTATCAAGTAGTCCGGGCTCTATCCATCTTCAGGTATTCTTACCTAAAGATTTGGTGGCAACACTGACCACTGTTGATCAAAGCCTAAGAATTCAAGTTTGCCTATTCTTTTCATTCTTCAGCATAATTGCAATCTCTTGGTGTGATAGTTGCTATAATTCCCAGTTTCTAATTTGAAGCCTACTTGAATTTAGCCTCCTACATTTTCTGGTAATGTGGGCACTTAACTGGAAGGCTTCTAGAGGCTGAGGAAGGCAAGTTGCCTTCTTGCTGGAGGCTGACCACACTTCAAATGATTTGAATTTTTCATAATCCAGCTCAACTGGGTAGTAAGAAAAAAAAATCAGCCTCCCTTGTAGATAAGCACTTAATGAAGTCTGCATGAAATAACTTTGAGTTCTGTCTGAATGCTTTTGTGACTTGGAAACCAATCATCTGGATTAATGCCAAACTAACCAGATAATTGTTCCAGTTTGCACCTCATTTTAATTGCATCATCCATTACTTTATGGTATTTTGAATGTCTACTCCAGGGTCAGATGACCACCACAAAACTGCCTGGGCAATTCTCATTATGACAGACCATTAAGCAGGTCTTCTTGGGGGTGTGGACAGTAGATACTACTGTCCTCAAACTTCTTTGGACATACCAAAGCACCTCATAAACTCATACTCTGGGCTAATACCTAACTGCTCTCTAGGGTCCTTTGAACCTCACTGCAGTCAGGCCTCCTCTATTTAATTAGTGAATTAGTAAGTTAGATATTAACCCAGGTTCAGTAGGCAATGCAAGGATACCCTTTTTAAGCCTATGCTTCAGTTTCCCTCTTATATGCATTTGCAGTCCTTTGATTGTACGAATTAGGCCCAAAATTAAGCAAGGAAAGGAGAATGAGTTGTCATTGAGAAATCACCCAATTATTTTAATGACCACCAAAGTCCTTTCCTGTGACCATATATTACAAGAAGTCATGGACTGTTGAAGAAAAGAAATTGAAGATTATTCAATGGACGTTGGAGAGGCACATGATAGGTGTAAGTGGGTTATAACACATTAAAAACAAATAATTATATAGGGGAAGTTATTTAAAGGCTATGACTGGAAATAAAGATGGACTTGACACTTGGTAAGAGCAAGAGATAATTAAGAGACAGTGTCTATGCTCCTTTGGTATCTACTTAATGTCAAGAGAACAAGAGGAAGGTCTTTAGCCCAATAGGTAGAACTCTTTCCTTTTCCTACTCCCACATACGTCCCTAAGATTTATAGGAAAATATGGATGAGAGTTGAGCAAAGTGTTCAGATATGGATGGAATGCTATCTGTATCACTGGAGGGTATATCCTCATTTTTGTTCAGTATTAAGTTACTTATCACTCAGACAATCACCAGCCACTGGCTCCACCTCTAACAATCATACTATACTGCTTTGAAAAACACTTATACACAGTAGACACATGCAACAGCTGATAAAAGTACATTATAGACCTATCCAAGTAGATTGATCTCTCCTCTGGACTTTTGGAGCACTGGGTAGGTGCATAGCATATCCTACATGTGTGGATCAGTATGGGTAGTGACAAGAACACTTGACCTGCAGTCAGTAGTTAAATTCCATCTCAGTCATTCACTAGTCTTGTGACCTTGGGCAAATAATTTTATTTCATTAGGCCATGGTATACTTGATCTGTGAAATAAAAATTAGCTGTGGTGCTGATATAATTGGGCTGTTTTGAGAATCAAATGAGATAATGGATACTAAATTTTGGGGAATCCTTAAAGCACTATAGATAGGATGATGATGATGATAATAATAATAATAATGAAGCATATGTGTGTAATAAGTAGCTTTCACATTTGTTGTTTCTGTCAATATCTAGCAGAACTACTGCTCATAGAAATTCCAATGATACTAACCACCAGGTCTGTGACTTAGGTTTGGATATGTATCCAATAGAGAAAAATAAACAATCAATTCCCAAACCCCAGTTACAACCAACAAAGTGCCATGGATTTCTGCCCCTTTCACTAATGGGCAAGCCTGATCTAAATTACTGACCTAAAGGTGAAAACATCTACATTCCATTTGCAGATCTAATTCAGTCTAGCATCCAGGCTAATTATTTAGGAGGTAAGCAGTTGCAATCCATCAAACATGGATATGTCACATGCACATTAAATACCTAGACTGAATGCATAAAACACGATTAAGGTAAAAGCTTATCAAATTTATGCATCCTAATCATTGCATTTCTTATTCATGACTTGGGGGATTCCTCCCCACCCCTAGAGTTAGAGAAAATTTTCTTTATGGCTCTGGAGGATCCAAAAGTATGATCAATATCAGAGGCCAACAGTACCTTTTAAAACATTAAACTTTTTTCCCTTTGGTCAATATGAAAGCTGCTTCATTTGTGACTTATACAGGTAATCACCACTTACTGGCTTCACTCCTGAGAATTACACCATCCTGACTTTTACTCCTTGAAAAACACTGGCAGGGAGAATTTATATACATGTGATATCGAACACAATTGTACTATAAACCTATCCAAACCAAACCAATATTTCTGAACTTTCCCAAAGTTAAACATACTTGTTCAAATTTTGGGGGATGAGCTATTATGATTTTAGATATTCAAATATTCCCTTTAATTTACTAATGCTTTTGCTATTTGGGAGAGGGAACTCAGAATTAAAACAGAATATAATGCTGAATCCCTTATTCTTAGCCTGGCATGTGAAACATTCTTTGCATTCCAGAATCTAGCTCCAAAACTCTTTATCCAATTTTATGTTCCACCCTTCCCTCCAGCTAGAGTAATCTATTCATCACCCACTAAGGAAGATCTGATTTTATATTAAACCACTAGCTCTTGAGTGATTATTATTTGTGCGGTAATGAACTTGACCTTCTAACCTGACTGCCTTCAGTCTTCTTCTCTTCCAATTCTACCCATCCTTCAAGGCCTACCCTCCCTTCAACGAAGCCCTCTTTGACCACCATAGTGCACATTAATCTATCTCTCCTTAGAATTCCTATATCACTTCCTATTATTCATTTGGCACTTGGTACATTGCCTTTTGCTGTTTGCTAACTTCACATTAGACAAATTCAGTGAATGTTTATTGAGTGTTGTTGCTGTACAAGGCATTAAGTGCTAGGAATTAAAAAAATGAATCATAGCATCACAGAATTTAGAGATGGAAAGGATTTTACAGATCATCAAAGACCAATACTGATTGTTTACGAAGGAGCAAATTGGAGCCCAGGAATGTTAAGCAACTCCCTGAATGTCACACAAGAAATAGATATCACAAATCCAGTACTGTTTCCAATAAAAAGAAGAAAGAAGAGGAGAAAAAAAAGAAAAAAAAAAGTAAAATGATTTAGTATCTTCCTTCAAGTACCTTATGATCTAATAGTATCAAATAGAATAGTAAGAAGTCTACAATCCTTATGAAACCTGCATAAATCTTGTCTTCCAAATTAGGGTGTAAGCTCCTTAAGGTAAGGGCCATGCTTTTATAACGCTTTATAACACCCCCCTTTTCCCAGTGCCTAGCATGTTCCCTTTAACATTATAAGTAAACATTTGTTTGTTCAATTGAAATCTGAAAAGTACCTAAATTAAATGTTCTCCATACAAAGTTTTGCTAGATAGTCAAAGCTGTCTATCTAATTTGGATGCTATGGGTACCATATTTAGGACTAAGTTGAGAGGCATAGTTAGGGATTATGAAAAACAGAGGAAGTCACAGTTCACAATTCAAAAGTGGTCTCCTTTCTCCTGCAGGGTTTCTCAGCAATTCCCTAAGAATTCAATTCATCTCTCTCTACACAATTTATGGGGAAAGCTATCTGGGTCTATTACGGAGATGAATCTGTGGAGACGATATCTTGCATTTTAGGACAGCCTGAGCACATTCACAGGGTCCCATCACTCTTTCCCAATGTGTACCTTCCCAAACTGCTGGGTCAGTTGTTTATTTATATTTGTATATTTAGAGAAGTCCACTACATTTTGGAGGAGTGTTCATGTGCCATTAGTTAGAGGAAGTCAGGTTGGTGTGTGTAAGCTTCTTTGCCTCTGTTCTGTTTTGATTTATAAGGTGAGAAGCACGTGTGTTTAGGCCTCTGAAAGGGCCAGAGCTTATCAATAGTCTCAGTGGGTTTCTGAAGAATGGAAATATCAGGTTATCTCCCGAACAGCCACAGTCCCACGAACTCTTCGAGTCAACAGTTTCGTCTTCTCCAACCAGGCCTGTCTTAAGCCGAACTGATCATAAATGGGGGGAGTAGAAAGAGGATGGAAGATGAAGACTGAAAAAGTGCACATTTGCCATCTCTCAGTTCTGTGCATCTCAGTAGAGCCCACTTCTCCATCCAGTGAAAGGTCTTGCCCTACTGGTAACAGGATATCCCATTTCTCAGATCTGTGCTTTCACTCAGCCTTCTCCATGGGACTACTAGATCCTTACTTTCACCTCTAACTCCTTTCAAATCAGATCTCAAGTCTACCTCCTTCAGGAGGCCTTTCCTGATCCCCTCAGTTGTTAATTCTTCCCCTCTTCTGAAATTTTGCTGTTGTTCAATCATTAAGTCGTTACCGACTCTTCATGCCGTAAGGACCATATTACACCAACACGGTCTATGGGGTTTTCTTGGCAAAGCTACTGGTGTGGTTTGCCATTTTCTTCTCCAGCAAATCAAGACAAACAGAGGTTAAGTGACTTGCCCAGGGTCACATGTTATAAGTGTCTGAGGCCAGATTTGAATTCAGATCTTCCCGACTCTAGGCCTAGTATTCTATTCACTGAGCCACCTGGCTGCCTCCTTCTTCTGAAATAAATTTGAATTTATTTGGTATACATTTTATACTAACTTATCTGTCTATATATTATTTCTTCCTCCTTGAGATAAAGCACTGTTAAGATTTTGCATTTGTTGCCCTGGTGTCTGGCACAGTTTTGTTAGTTTTTTTCCCCCCAAACCCATGATTTCATTAATGTAGGCGGTTTGGGGCTGGGGATTTCTGCTATCCCTGCAGATAAGCATTTTTTTCTGTAATTTACAGTTTGAGAGAGTTATCAGGGGCACTGAGAGGTATGGTTATTTGTCCAAGGTCAGGATTTGTCAGGGCAGATCTTCAGTTGAGATCTTCATGTCTCTCAGGCTAGTATTTTCACCATTATACCACACTCCCTCTTACACAGCATGTACTTAACAAAAGTTGAATTGAATTAAATTAATTTTAGGACAGAAACTTGAGGTGCCAGGACCACTTACTTGCAACAACCAGCAAGATTCTAGAACTTATCAAATTGTAGATATCTGGGTGCTGACCATTAAGCTAATGTTTTTGCACTTAGCACAGACTCTTATCTGCACCAATCAAGGGATATAGATACACAGAAATCCTAAGGAGCAGTGAAATCATTTAGATATGAATTTATGCTGTTGACATAGCCTCTCCCTCCCTCCTCCCCCCCCTTCCAATAAGGAAGAGTTTCTCTTATTATATTTGGCCTTGGCACATACTAAAATAAATTTATATTAAAGTGGACACTTTGTCAAGGATGGTGAGAAACTAGGCCAGGGTACTAAACAAACCCATGGCTAAAATACAGGACAGATAATGCATACAGAAGCTTTTCAGAGTTGCCTGTGGCAATTAAACTAATATAGTAAAGAATGAGTAGAGTTTGCTTGCCTCCATATTACAGATTTATTTGGTAGAGTCTAATTCAAATCCAATCATCATTTTCATAATTTTTCCCTCTGAACTGAAGTTGTGGAAGAGTTACATCATAGTATCATGAATTTAGAATTAATAGGGGCCTCAGAGATCACTTTTCCTAAATCCTTTCATTTTACATACCATGAAACTGAGGTCCAGAGAGCAGAAATGATTTCCCAAGATCACAATGGTAGGAATAGAGCTGACATTTGAACTTAAGTCTTTTGGTTCCAATACAATTCAGATCTTTCACTTGGTTGAGATCAATTTAGTCATAAAAAAAGCTCAGTAAATGCTCTGTGTTCCCAACAGAAATCATTAGGGGGAGGGGGTGTGGGAGGGAGGCTCTATTAAGAAATGGGTCTGTTTACTTTGCTTGAAGACCATATGGAGCATTCTTCAAGCAATCTATGTTCCGCCTGAAGAATTTCTTTGTATTGTATCTTGGCCTGAACACTTAAGCTTAGCAAATGACATGTTTGTTTCGGAAGGAGGTGTGTTTTAAAAATAAATTAAATTAAATTTCTCTCTTCATCAAGAATATTACTCACCAATAACACTGAGCTCTGCACTAGCAAAAATAATTCCATGTCTGTTTTCAGCCACACATTGATACATGCCTGCATCAGAGAGGTTCACGGTGGTTATATTCAGTGTCCCATGCTCGATTTGAATTCTGTCCTGTGAAAACACCAAGAAGTAAAAATATAACCCTCTACAACTCAGGCCTTGAAACCATCATACTCTATATCATATTGAGGGGGACAAAACAAGAAGAAAATGGCAGTCATACAAGCAATTTACATCTCATGATCTATTTGTCTGTCAACTGAATTTGTGTCAGGTCAGATGCTAAATGGAATCACCAGTACATCAGCTGGTAAATGGAATTTAAATTGTAGTACTCTCCTGAGTTCTCATTGATTTAATACTGAAACCATTCAGATTAATATCCCCTCCAAGTAGATGAACGTGAAATTTAAAATGCCTTTCTATTCTCAGGTTCTGGACGAGCTTGGAAAAAATGCAGCCAACTCTACCATCTAGGGCATTTCAAACACTCAAATTATTGGAGGGTATGACTTAGAAGGTTAATAGGAATGTAATCATCTCAGATGGTGTAGAGAGAAACATTTAATATGGGCTGAAGTTTACCAAAAAAAGTCTATGTTAATAATTTAATGGTCCCTTACTTTATTTCTGCCACTAACATGATTTAAGTTCGGGACCATCTGCTGGTGGACAACACAAAGCATGTAAAATTAGTGTGTGGAACAAAAGACTCAAGTCTCGTTTATCAGCCCGAGGATATGTGATATGTATTATTCATTTTCATAGGTGCAGAAAAGTAGTCCCCCTCTCCCTTTCCCTAGAGACCCGCCATTTAAAAAATAAATAAATAAATAAATAACATGAAGAAAACAAAGGATTTTGCCTTGCTGTAGGGGGGCAATTTAGTGCAGATAGACACTTATTAGGTTTTGATCAAATCTAGGCATCCATGTTCCCTCACATTAAGCAAAGGGAGAAAAATGCCATTACCTTCATACCTTCACGGCAGCCATTTGTTTGCGTTTGGCTTTATAATTGAGAGAATCATGGGACTGACAGGATCCCCTCTGGTGAAAGGAAGTGATTGTGGGGGGCAATGGAAGGCAAAACAATTCTTTCTCTTTCCTTTCTTTTGTGTCACATTAATCTTTAGGCTGTTCTTCATGCCATTGCTTAGAGCTGAGCCCCTTCCCTGGGTGGCCTACGTGGGGAAAAACTCCAACGTGAAAAATTGGCTCACTCCGCAAGACCCACGGAAATGTCAAATTTCCTTTAACTTTTGAAGTTCGGTTTGAAAATATAGCATAGGAAATTTAATCGGGACAATCGTTCTTCACCCTAAGGCTCCTTGATTTCATTTGGGATCTTTCATTGGGGCCTCCTTAAATTTCGATTTCCATTCTAAATGTTATCACACCAATTTTTCTCTGCCTAGAAAGTGATATATGCTGTAGTCAAATGAAAAAGGACTTAAATTCTTCTTTCTGGACCCCCCTCTATCCATATAAAGCTTTGTCTTCACTTACCTGTTTATATATATATATTTTTTTTTCCTTTTAAGCAAGTACTTATTAAGTACCTGCTATGTGCCTGGCATTGTGTTAGGTGGTTTACCAATATTATCTCATCCAACAACTCAGAGAAGTAGGTTCTATAATTATCTCTATTTTAGAGAGGACAGAGGCACACAGAGGTTAAGTGACTTGCCCAAGGTCACATTGCTAGTGAGTGTCTGTGGTCAGATTTGAACTTAGGTCCTTTTGATTCTAGGCCCAGCACTTTACTTTGCTACCAACCTGCCATCAAGTTATATATTAACAACAAAAACCAAAAAAACCAAACAAAAAACGGTAAGCCTCTTGAAGGTATAGATTATTTTCCAATTTTGATATTGTGTTTCCTCCCAGAAAAATGTTTTTCATAGAGGATATGCAAACCAATGTGATTTCATTAATGTGAGGAACTCTCAGTATGGAGTCTTCTTTCACCGATGTAGACTGGAAACCCATCTTTAACTTATAGGCCTAGGGCACTTCTCGTTGACATGCCCACGATCAAACAGTTAGTAGGTCTAAGAGACAAGACTTGAACTCAGATTATCATAACTCTAAGGCCAGCTGTCCATTTGCTCCATCACGTTGCTTCTCACTTTGCATTCTTCATGCAGCCAATCAGTTAATATCAAGCACCTACATGTGTCAGGATCTTTAGTACCATCATTCACTTTCTCTTTTGCCATCATGTCAGTCATGTCATGTCAGCTGTGGATACTGGAAATGCCATGTGATTCCTCCATTATCATAAAAGTACAGCAATATTAAGTATTAAACTTGCCATCCACACAACCATTGTTATCAATGTTCTTACCTGAGTTAGTAATGGTTCACCATTTTTTAGCCACCTGTATGTAGGCTTTGGTCTCCCATTTGCTTTGCACTCCCAAAAGATACTTTCCTCAATGGCCACATGGATATCATTTAATTTTTGGATCCAGTTAGGCTGAGCTACAGAAATTAAAAAAAGTAAAAAGAAGTCAAAAACTCATGAGAAGAAGTCAATTAAACATTATTCAATCTTTTTCATTACCTGCGTTCTCTTGGATGACCTTTCGCAGAACGATGAAGGTCAAGGTTATTTGAACATTAGTTCAGGGGCCCATTTTCCTACTTCCTAAGACGATGGTACACATGGGTCTCAGCCCAGGCCCCATGTGTCTGGGAAAGGACTTATTGTGGCAGCAGTTAGGTGGGAAGGAGGTAACTGTACTAGCTACTGCCAACAAATAACAACCCTGAGGCATACATGCACATGTATGAGTGTTTATGCATGTATTCTTATGTTCAGCCTGGAAAAATCACATCCCCCCCCCCCCAAATTTCATGGAGCTATCATATATGTGCATATGCCCAAGTATCTATATGTGATATAAACATACTGCTACGCACATAATACATACATGCTTATACACACAAACACATATATTCTTATCCATACAGTATATACCAATATAGTCAGTTTGGAAAATTCACCATCATTTCCCAAAATCAGATACACGGTACTGACCCTGCCACTTCCATATAACCCATAGACTATGTTCAGGCAACGTGATGTAGAGGAAAGAGCCAGCTCTAGATTTGGGGTCAGAGATCTGAATTTAAGTTCTAGCCCTCGCTCCCCTCAGAAACTTCTTCTACCATGCCTCAGAAACTTCTTCATCCTAAAGCTTATTCCAGCAATGGAATTCACAGGTTAAAAGTCTCTGCCCCTGAGAGGTATGGGATAGCTCTTCTCCTGAGATAGCTCTTCCCAGAACTTCCATTTCAGAGGGGTGCCCAGGCCAGCTGTCTCTCATTCCTCTCCAGGCTATACTTTGGAATTTCTCTGCCATGCCCTCCCACTAGGGATCTTTGCCTCCTTCCACCCCTCTTTCTGCTTCTTTTTCTTTGTCATCTACCCCCATTAGAATGTGAGCTTTGTAAGGGCAGGGGCCGTCTTTCTGTATTCTGGGTGCTTAGCACACAGTAAACCCTTAATAAATGATTGTTGACTGACTAACCAGCTCTACACCTAACTTCCCATGGGACTCTGGGCGGGTCATTTTACTTCTAGGCCTCAGTTTCATCATTTGTAAAATGAAAGACTTTAATGAAATGATTTTTAGGTTTTCCTTCTAGCTCCAAAGCTATGAACTGACCTGACTGTCATTCAAATTTTCATTCAACCTATCACCCAGGTGATTGTTTACCTGGGTTTGAAACACTGCCCAGGCATAGCCTTGTATCCTGTCACCTTCTAGGGGCATGACTGACTTAGAATCCTCCTACCCTTGTTGGTGTTTTCAGACCCATGCCTCCCCTGGTAACCTTGGTGACGATCTTGAGTCCTCTTCTCCATGTATCCAATCAACAGTCAAATTTTCCTAATTTTATCTCCACATTTCCAACATATGTCCCCTCCTTTTCACTCGCACAACCACCATTCAGGGTTGATCCATAGGCAGTTCCTGGTAGTTGAGTAAGAATGCAATCTCAGAACTGTCAGATCTTTTCATCTTTAAAAAATAATCAGGGGCAGCTAGGTGGAGCAGTGGATACGGCTCTGGCCTTGGAGTCAGGAGAACCTGAGTTCAAATCTGACCTCAGACACATAACACTTACTAGCTGTGTGACCCTGGGCAAGTCACTTAACCCCGATTGCCCATCAAAAAAAAAAAAAGAAAAAACAAAACAAAAAATAATCAACATTATAACGAGCTTCCACTTTTCATAGGTCCTCTTTTCTGGGAAAAAAAAAATCATGAGCTTCAGAAATCCAATTCTTTTGTTGCTTTTCGTTTCTCTCCACATTTGCTATGGTATAGTAGAGGCAGAATGGGTTAGCAGATGAGTCAAGAGGATTTAGCTTCGTATACTGTCTGATATACTTATAGCTCTAAGGACAGCTAGCCTCCCAGCCTCAGTTTTCTCATCTGTAAAATGGGGAATCTGACAGCACTTAGAACACAAGGTAGTTAGGTGGCTCCAGTGAGATAATATATGTAAAGCCCTGCATATGTTCAAGGGCAACATTAATATTAGCTATTAGCAGTAGTAAGCAACAGAAGGAACACCCTCCAGGATACCGGAAAAGCTAGATTCAAGTCCCAACTCTGCCCTTAATTGCTTGTTTGTCCTTGAGTATATCAATTCTACTCATTTGCGAAATAAGAAGATTAATTGAATGAGGAGTTTTTAACCTGGGGTACATAGCTTTCAGAGTGTTAGTGAATTTGGATAGGAGAAAATTCCATTCTAGTATAAATTATTTCCTTCATAATTCTATGTATTTTATGTTTTATATGATTTCATAAACATTACTCTGATAAGGAGTCCATAGGCAAATGGTCCAGGATACATGAAAAATGTATTAATGAATCTAATAAAGGCATTTATTCAATTGTTCTAAGTAAAGAGGGATTGTTAATTCCAGGTTCCATATGATAACTTTATATGTTTGAAGACAGCTACATCATTAACCAACACATGATATCCTCTGCCACGGCTAGTGGGCTGATCAGATATTCTTGAGGAGTAGCTTTTGAGGTCACAGACAATGGAGAATAATGTTGTGAATTATCAGAATGATGGCTGCTATTTTTGGAATGTTAATTGCTCACAGTATTTCAGCAGCATAACACCTACCAGTGCACACCTATTAGTTAGCAATTAGGGCTCAGTATTACCTGGGAAAAGCTCATCAGGCTTCATTTCAGAGTGTTTGTGAACTTGGATAGGAAAATTCCGTATTATTCCTATATAATTTGTTTCTTTTGGAATCCTATGTTTTATACGATTTTAAAAATATTATTCTGAGAATCACTTAACAGATTTGTAACTTTTTTGGCTTCCCCATCTTTACTTAGCGTGATTTCAGATATGCACGTCCACGATTTAGTTCAAAGGAAAAAAGACTAGTACTGAGATGGAATTGATGTATCTTCCCTTTTCTGATAATACCCAAGCATGGAAATAATTTAGCAAATAACATTGCCAGTAGAGGTCTCCAGGCTTCGCATAATGTTGCTTTAGCCTTTTTCCTTCTATAATCAGATAAGAAAATTTCATGTTTTGCAAAGAGCCAAAATACAATTTTGTAAATCCCTTTCAGATTGAGATGATGTGTAGTTGCAGATGAAAGAAGGTTGAAAGCATAGGCTGTGGAAAAACAAAAACCAAAAACCAAAGAGCATCAATAAATATTAGCTTGAATTGGGGAGAGAGGTTTTATAGCCATTAGCCTAAAACATTCCCAAATCTGTCATTGTTCTCTTTCTTCCTATTGCTAATCCAAAGGGAGTTCACTGGGTAGATACCTTTTCGAATTTGATGCATAAACCTGTTCTGTCTGATGGCAGATATCCGCCTAATTTTGCATGCAACCCACTGAATATTTACCCCCTGTAGAGTCAGTAAAAAACAAGGCAAACAAGAAAAGCTGCATAAGTTTGAATGGAATACTAAACACAGAGTCAAACTTTTCAAAGGGACTTAGAAAACAGAAGGGCAAATGGAACTGTGGAAGCAAAGTCAAGCTGCAATTCAAAAGGAAGCTTTGACACACCAAAGAGGCAGGGATAGATTTCAATGGCATAGATTGCCAGTAACATTTGGGCTCATTCATTGTTTACTTTCAAAAAATGGAAAACTGGAAGTAAAAGACCTTGAGATATCAAATGAGGGAAGAAGATGGAGAGGGTATGAAAAGATCTTGCATAATTCCACCTGATTAAATGCCTTCAACAGTGCACTCCCTTGCATCCAACAAGGTTAGAGACTTCAAGATCCTTCCAAAGATGCACAACGGCTGCTCTGTGTGTTGGTCAAGATAACATCAGTGCCTGACTCATCCCTTGGGAGAATCTTGTAAAACACTTTCAAAAATTACAAACTTCAAAAACAAAGGACCACAGTTAAAACAACAATAGACATCATCCTAACAATAGACTGAAGGTGATGAATTCAGAATAATGGAATAATGAATTTGTACACAATTAGGTGTTTATAGCCACTGGTGTTTATTCCTCCTGTGACCTTGGACAAGGTACTGAACCTCTCTGGGCTCCAGTTTCCAGAGCTGTAAAATGAGGAGGTTTGACTCTGGCTCCTGAGCTCTCTTCCAGCTATAAGACTATGATTCTGTAAGATAATTGTTTTCCTCCTTTCGCTCATACTGGCATGGAGGTGATCCTGGATTCTCAAAGGCTTAGCACAATGTCTAGCACATTTAATAAATGTTCTACCTAGCTATCTATCCATCTACCTATGCACCAACCTATCTGATAGCCTGTCTTTCTATTTCTTTATACCAGTAGACTATAGGACAACCAGGGATGACCCCATGTTTTCAAAAATGGGAAATTGTTTGAGTGGTGGGTGCTGCATACATGATCAAGTGAAATCAGAAGATTTGGAGGGAAAGACAAGTAGTTGTGTTTGGGACCAAGACTGAAGTATTTGGTAGACACACAGGTAGAGATGTTCTATAACACACAAACATGCACTTATATATACACAACACACACATGTGTAAACACACACATCTATATGTATAGATGTGTGTGTGTATTTACAAAATCAGAGGTGTGCTTTTATCAGTGCACAGGGCTGCTCATGAGGAATTTACTTTAGCAGCTGGCAATTTCTCAACAACTTATATTTCTAGAGAATTGCCTGAGAGCAGAGTAGTTAAATGAGTAGCCCCATCACAGGGCCAGTATTTATCAGAAAGGTCATTTAAACCTTTATCTTCTTAACAGCAAAGCCAGCTGTCCATCCATTTTACCACATTGTTCCTTTATGCTATGAATTATAATATTATAAACCTTAAAGCTCTCTACATTGCCGTATTATACATGTGTGTTAATTATTAATGATTGTTTATAATTATTTTGTTATAGATTATAATAATAAAATATATTAATTATAACTGTAATATTATTTATTAACAATGATGATGATTAATTTACATATAGATGGAGGTACAGAAATAGATGGATGGATAGATGGACAGATAGATAGTGCCTTAAGGTTTATAATAATGTTATTATAGAACAAAAAGACAATGTGGTGAAATGGATAGAAAGTTAGCCTTGGAGCCATGAAGACCTGGGTTCAAGTACCCTGTCTGGCACATGTTGTCCTAGCACAACATGTTATTATTATTCATTCACATGTATATAATACCCCAAAGCTTATTTAATACTTTTCTCGCTTCAATACTGATAACTCACTGAGGATCAGAGAGGTTTCTAGTTGCCCATGGTCACACGGTAAGTGTTGGAGCCAGGACTTGAATATGGGTCTTCTTATCTTAGGGTCCCGTGCAGTACACTATGTTCTCTCTCTCTATCATTGAGCTTGATTATAAGGATACGATCTTTGACCTCAGAGAGAATGGTTTAAATATTGTGCTGGGAACAGGAGTCCAATTCCATGGGGCTAAATAGAGGGAGGGTAATAAAGATGTGGAGGCATCAGGAATAGACAAGCTTTCAAGAACCTTAATAATGAAATCACCAAAGTCCTTATCGTGTCATGGAGATGACCCTAGTCTTTTGAAGACTATGGCACTGGAGCACATTCTGGTATATCCCACCAAACTAGAAGGTGAATGTTGGACCATTATGTCATCTGAGACAAAGCGTGTCATTTGCGGACCAGTTGAGGGAAGTTTTTAGAGGCTCACCATCAGGTTGATCACAGACATGACAACCCACAAAGCCCATCTACCAAGGTATGCAAATATTGCAGTCTGCATTGGTAGAAGGGATGAGCAGATTGAAAATAGTCAGTGAGGTTGGCTGAAAGGAGAGGGTGAGATTGAAGGTGTGTGAGAAAGGGAAAATCTGCTGGGCAAGGTCTTCCGGGACACAGAAAGGGATAGGATCAAGGATGAATATGGAGGAATTATTTTTAGCAAGGAGTAGAGCTATTTACTTGAATTATGAAAAGAAACATGAACAACATAGTCATGTCATTCCTTTACTATTATTTCAGAGGAAGTTTACATCTAAATGTTTTATTTTTCTTCTGCAACATTGTAAGATAAGAACATAAATTTCTAAGTCAGATAGATTATCCTATGTTTTTCTAGTCCTTTTAATAGTTTGAGAAGAAGATAAAGTTACATGCTAGAAAACATGAGTCTTTTTTATTTTTTGTAAGTTATACACTTCAAATTGTAGCTTAAATAATTGTGTTATCCTGTGAACTTGTGACATGGCAGGGCCCTAGATAGATGTATTAGCCATTCGTTTCCATCTTTTGTTTGATAGCTACAACATACAGGTCTGCTACACAACATCAGAGTTCATCCATTTTACTAACTTGAACTGGTAAAGCTTTTTATCCTCTAACAATTTCTGCTTCAGACAGAGTATAAGCTTAGTGGGTCAAACAGAAACCAATGTTTCAAAGTTGCCTGATTATTTAGTTTTCTAAAGGACAAATTCCTAGCATCGAGTAACTTCACTGTACAAATTAGCCCCAATTCACTAACAGGCCGTGGGCCTGTAAGATGTGTGATAGGAAGCACATAACCATATGAAAAGCAGGGCTTCACTGTATGTGTGATCTTTTTATTCCATGAAGAATTCTTGGTTCTTGGTCCTTTTCTGCTTGGTTGGTTTTTTGCTCTGCACTTATGATTTCAGCAGAGTAGATAACTGTCTAGTAGATAACTGTCAATTTGGATCAATTTGTAAACTCCCTCTCTTAATGCAGATCAGCAGCTCATCTGCAATTTATCATTTTAGGGAGCTGCCTGAAGCACTGAGGGATTAAGTGACTGGCTCCTGGTCACACAGCTAGCATGTGTTAGAGGCGGGTCTTTTGGACTCCAGGGCTGGTCCCTTGATGTATGACACCCTGCTACTTATCTTCTTGATCATATACAGGAACATAAATGTGGAGCTGAGTGAAACCTCAGATATAATCTAGCAATTCCCTCATTTTACAAATAAGGAGACTGATGCCCAGAAAGGTTCAGTTACTTGCCCAATGTTACTGTAATCAGTAGCAGAGCTGAGATTTAAACTGAAGCCTTCAGGTTCTGTGACTGCAACTTAGCCCTTTTTCCCACACTCCATGCTGTTTCCATATACAATCGCTAAGGCTGAAAAGAAATTTAGGGAACCACATCTCTGCTTTTTTTTTGAGGCAATTGGGGTTAAGTGGCTTGTCCAGGGTCACAGTAAGTATCTGAGAGTGGGATTTGAACTCAGGTCCTCCTAACTCTAGGACTGGCATCCACTGCACCACCTAGCTGCTCCTCACATCTCTGCTTTTCAGTAGGATTATAATCAGAGCCATTGCCACAGTTTTTGCATTGTATCTTCATCCCCAATCTGACTCTTTTATCCTAGCTATTTGCACCCCGAAATTCCCAGCTCCCTAAACTTAAAATATTACATCATCATCTATTCTTGTCTCTCCTTCAAACCAACACAAAGTCAGACTCCTTCTTCTGATGAAACATTTCGTGATTAAGCCCATCCTCTCTATCCCCAGAACCATCATTTTGAACAACAGCTAAATCCCTCGCTCTCAATTACTCCACACTCAACAGCAAGAATTGTTCTCAGGCATCTCATCACTTTCCTTCCTCACCACCTTCCAAATGTCTCCTCAGTCACTGTAAATTATGGGTTTTATGTTCTTCTACCAATTTTCCCCTTTTACCTAAATGCTTTTCTTTTCTGCTGCATCCTATTTCACTCTCACACTCAAGCATTAATCCTTGCAGTCTCATCTCACCTCCTCCCACCACTGAACTGTATGACAGTGTCCCCATCCACAGGACTCAGCCCTCAATAATAAGCACTACTCAAAAGAAACCTACTCCATTGGTCCTCCTGTACAGAGCATCCCTGGTCAGGTCATACCAATACTACTACTACTATTACTATGACTACTACTACGACTATGACTACAACTATGACAATTACGACAGCTGCTACTACCACCACCACTGCTACTACTACTACTGCTACTACTACTACTACTATTACTACCACTACCACCACCACAAGTACTACTGCTATTACTACTACTAGCAATATTTAAGTATAAGCATTGTCCTAAATGATTATGTATACATTTTTATTTTTCTATCCAAAGTACATAAAAAAAAATAAGATAAATACATACTTGTTTAATTCTCTATCTTCAACCAGGAATTCAAAGTCCTCAATTATCTTGTCCCAATCTACCCTCCTGATATCCTGTTAGATGAATTTCCTATCCCTAAACATGCTGCCATCATCATCATATCACCATCACCACAATCACTATCATTTTACATACATACACATATATACATGTGTATATACACATATAATATATGCATTTAGACATGTGTGCATACATACATTCATGTATGTGTACATAAAGATATCTGTATACCACTTTAAAACACTTTCTATACATTACATCATTTGAATCTCACAGTAGCTCTATGACGTAGGTACTACAGGGGTGCCTAGATGGCCGAGTAGATAAAGTGCTGGCCTTATAGTCAAGGAACTCAGGGAACTCAGGGAGATGGGTGTTCCCATTTTGCCTCAAACAGTTTCGTGACCTTGGACAAATCATTTAATTTCTCCCAGCCTCAGTTTCTTGATCTGTAAAATGTATCTGCAATAATAGTAACTACCTTTTGGAGTTGTTTTGAGAATCAAATGAATGAATAAAATGTGATTTGCCCTCTAAACTAGCTTCTTCATCTGTAAAATAGTGAAATAACACTTAAACCATCAACCTAACAAAGTAGCAAGGAAAGTGCTTTACTTAGAAGGAATATATGTGTGTGTATACACACATGCACGCACATGTATATATCTACACACATGTCTATACATGCCTATACCTTATGCCTACATACATACATGGACACACATCTATCATCTAGCTGGCACAGTGGATAGAATGGCAAGTCTGGAGTCCAGAAGACTTGAGTTCAAACACACACACACACACACACACACACACACACACACACACACACACACAACGAGTGGCATGATAGATAGAGAGATGAACCTAGAGTCAGAAACACTCATCTTTCTGAGTTTAAATCTGGACTCAGGCATTTACTATCTCAGTGACCCTAGATGAGTCACTTAACTCTCTTTGCCTTAGTTTCCTCATCTGTAAAATGAACTAGAGAAGGAAATGGCAAACCACTCCAGTATCTTTGCCAAGAGAACCCCAAATGGGGTCATAAAGAGTTGGACATAATTGAAATGACTGAATAACAACAATATATTTACATGTGAGCTGCTGCTGCTGCTGCTACTACTGCTCCTACTACTCCTATTACTACTCCTACTACTCTTCCTACTACTACCACTATTTTTTGATTATTTCACCTAGCTTTTTCATTTAGTTTCTTTCCTTAGAGAGTTGGTTAATACACAGACCTCCCTCGATCAACAGAGCTAGGACTCCTGACTATCTGGGGTAGATTCCCTGAGATTCTTTTTTCACCCATCAACTCAGCTACCACCTATAGCTTAAGTCCTAATCTCAATCTTTCCCTCCCTGTTCCTAGAGGCTAGAGCCCTTTATTTTGCAGTAAAACCAAACAAAACCCTAAGACTTTTCTCCTACTGGGTTTAACTTTGTATTTTTATTTAAAAATAAACAAACCCTAAAAGCAATCTACAAAACATCATCAGACACTATGGAGCACCATAGGAGTCCAAGAAGGCTTCTAAACATGTAGATCAAGGCACTTAGATCTAGGCAAAACCCTGTAAATGTGAATTTAAGACAGTATATAACAAATCTGTTTCCTGATATATAAATTCAGTCACAGTGAAATTCTGCATTTGGGGTCACTGTATAATGATGGATACCAGCATGTGTGTGTGGATCAATTTCCATTTATATATCTCCTACATTCTCTAGGATACTTCCACTAAAATCCTACTCTGAAATGTCTTTGTGGTATATTGGTGACCCTGGGAATACAGGCATTGAGAGCAGACCTGGTCACGAAACTGTCTATTTTCTGAGGACCAGCATAGCCAAGTCGGGAGAGTCTCATCACCATGTTGGCCACAAAGTGCTTCACTTTTTGGCTACAGCAGCCCTCAACCTGGCATGTAATAGGTGCTTAACAAATGTTTGTTGATGGACTGATTGATGGATTGATCTCCTAAGTCACAACTACAATTACCCACACCCATGAAGTATTGGAATGTATCCCCCTCACCCTAAGAGGATGAGAAGCTCCATTATGACTTCTTCCTCCTTTGTTACTTTTTAAAGAGCATTGTAGGCTCTCCATAAATGCCATTGTCCCTCTGCCATGCTGCTCTAGCTCTCCAGGTCAGATTGAACAGAAGAGAGAAACAAAGAAATGCCTTTTGATCTTGTCTTAAGTGATACATGGGGGAATGCCACGCAGTCTATGTATCTGTTTAGTGTGGAGCAATTAGGCAGACTGTTGCTCTCCTTTAAATTACCGTAGGCATTGTTCCTTCCTGGCCACTCTGTCTCCTGAGGCAGTGGCCACCACTTGCCTAGTACCCAATCATCACATATCCAAATCATAGTTTGCGGGAATTAGTATGCTGTTGGGATATTCTTCTGTCATTTTCTCACTGATGAACGTAGAGATTTCGCAACACTGTGACCATGCCTCCAACTTTTGCCTTTGGAACCAAAACATGGACCACATTGGATGACATCTGTACACCTTCTTACTAACAACTTTCAGTTTCACAGAAGAAACCTGGGAAAAGGCTTCAGTGATTTACTATATTATAATAGGATATTGATTAATAAAGAGATTTCAGAGGTCATGTAGCCCAACCCCCTCATTTTAAATATGAGGAAATTGATAGTCAGAGAGATTGGAAGTAGAAACAGCTTTCTAAGTGGAGCAATAGATATAGCACTGGAGTCAGGAAGACCTGCATCCAAGTGCACCTTCAGACACTTACTAACTGCGGGACTCTGGCAAGTCACTGAACCTCTGTTTGCCTCAATTTTCACAACTGTAACGTGGACAATAACAGCACCTACCTCCCAGGGTTGTTGTCGATCCCAAGATCAAATGAGATTGTATTTGTAAGGTATTTACCCCAGTGCCTGGCTTACAGCAGATGCTTAATAAATGCTTGTTTCCTTCTTTTTTCTTTCCTTTCTGCCTGCCTGCCTTCCTTCCTACCTTTCCCCTCTCCTTCTTTCCTTCCTTCCTTATCCAGAATCATATAGTAGAAAAATATCTCTGGAGTCAGAAGACTTGGTTTGAAATTCTACCTTGATTTGTATTACTCATGTGACCTTGGACAAGTCATTTATATTTTCTGGGTCTTTGTTTCATTACCATTAAAATGAGGGGTTAGATTAGCTGACCTCTGAGGCCCCTGCCAGTTCTGGATCAATAGCCCTATGAATACGGATAAATAAGTAATAGAGATGAGTCTCAAACCCAAGGCCTCCAAATCTAATACTTCCTATCTCTTCACCATGTGACCTCTCTAGAAGTATGGAAATAAATGTTATTATGAATTGAAAAGTTTCTTTGAACTTTGTAGATGAACACAGAAACATCTAATCAGTTCCCTGAATGTCTCCCTATATTCTGGAGTTGGATATAACATAGACAAATGTTCCCAGATGATTTAATTTGCTTTCCTTCTTTCATCCCATTGTTTTGACGTCATGCAAATACAACCTATTAGCAGAGGAATCAACTATGTCCCAAGATAACCCATTCCACTTTTTCAATACATCTCAACTACCAGGAAGATAGCTTAAATCAATTCTTTTTTCCACCTCTAACCAAATGGAAGTTCTATCCAATCACAACTTTTTAGTGAGAAGAAATTTCACAAAATATATTCAACACATTCTTATTCCAATGTCATTCTTCCAGATGGCAAGTAATCTTATTACTATTATTTGTATATGAAAGTTGTCTTTATGCAGACAAACTGGAATGGAAAGATGAGTAATTATTTGGTGAAGTAAATCAATTTTGGACAGTCATGGTGGATGATTCAAAAGTCAGTCCTGTTCTTTTCCTAAAAGATGGATATCTAAACTTTCTTACTTTACTTTGCCTGTATATAGTGACTGACATAACAGCAAAATAATACCCTTCCTAAAACACAGTTGTACTTTTTCAGCAAATTGATGATTTTTTGCTTTACTAGAGCAGAATTCTAGCTTTAAAGAATAACATTTCACTTACTGAAGGGTATAGGTAGGTGGATGGGTAGATTGTCACCTTCAAATTAATTAAATTAATTATTAAATACTTATTGAATATATACACAGAACTAGGCACTAGGAATAGAAAGATGAAAAAAAAAACATAGCTTCTGTTCTCAAGGAACTTGCAACCCGATTGAGATGCTTATGAGACATTTATCAGACAACTAGGAATATAGGACTGGAGGCCTCAGGAGAGGTTGGAGCTGGAGATGAAAATTTAGGGGGGTATCTCTAGAGAGAGGATAGTTGAAGTTATAAGAGGGGATGGAATCAACAAAGAACACATGGAAGAAAAATAAGAGAAGAGGGCCAAAGACAGAGTCAAAGGAGAAACCTCCACTTTTAAGGGGTAGGAGGAAGCAAAGGAGACAGAGAATAAGTAGTCATAAGTAGGAGGAGTATGAAAGTACAGTATCATAGAAGGAGGGAGGGAGGGAGGGAAGGAGGGAAAGAGAGAGAAAGAGAGAAAGAGAGAGAGAGAGAGAGAGAGAAAGAGAGAAGTATTAAGAAAGAAAGGGTAGTAGTTGATGATGTTTAATGTTGAGCAACTGGGAAGTTAGAGAAAGAATGAAAAAAAAGCATTGGGGTTGGTGATAAGTAGATCATCATAAATCTTTGCAAAACCACAAATCCTTGAATTGGCATGGGATCTGAGATAGCATATAGCTTAGCCTGTACTCAAACAGGAATTTCCTCTACACTAAACCCAACAAATGATTGTTCATCTAGTATTTTCTTTATTCTTTTCTTTTCTTTTCAGGCAATTGGGGTTAAGTGACTTGCCCAGGGTCACACAGCTAGTAAGTGTGAAGTGTTTGGTCTGAGGCTGGATTTGAACTCAGGTCCTCCTGACTTCAGGGCCAGTGCTCTATCCACTGCGCCACCTCATCTAGTATTTTCTTAAAGAACTTCAGTGAAGGGGAACCAGCTATGTGCCAAGATAACCCATTCCACTTTTTGAATACATCTCAGCTACCAGGAAGATAGCTTAAATGAAGCCTAACTCGACTTCTCTGCCTCTCATTTTTCTACACAAGGCCAAGAAAAATGAGCCTACTCCATTTTCAGCATGGTACTTTATAAATGGTTGAAGACAGCTGCCATTTTTCCTCCCACCAAGACTTCTCTTCTCAAGACTGAACATCCCTGATTTTTTCAATCAGTCCTTATTCTGGCATGGCCTTGATGCTATTGACCTGGCTGTCCTTCTCTGGATGCTCTCCATCTTGTCAACATCCTTCCGAATGAAACATAATATTCCAAATATTACATGGACCCTATTCAGACCAACGAGGAAGAACTGGTTTTTGGGCTACAATGTGGGTGAGTGAACACTCTAACTTAATTCATTATCGAAAAGAAAGAAAAGGGATCAAGGGAGTCGATACCAGTCTTGAACAGGAGGTAAGATATTACCATCTGTGATCAAAGGAAATGAAGAAAGTAAAGGTGAAAAGTGAGACTTAGAGCAGTAGAAGTGGAGAAGTTCAAGGTGGCTCATATCACATGGTGTCAATCATCTCAGGATGAAAGAAATAAGGTAATAGTTGAGAATAAGGGCAGGAGTGTAGAGGGATGTTTTAAGGAGTGAGGTGAAGGTTGAGAATAGCAACTGAGGGGGATGTGACAGAGCCCAGAAGAGAGGTATAGAAGAAATTCTATAAAGCAATGAAGGCCCTGTTGAGGTTAAATGACCCAAATTTGGAGTGGACCCAGTCAGCATGGTTTTGTGATTTCCTCTAGCAGGATTTGGCTGCTCAGGGCTATAGGAACAGAGAAAGACTGATGGTAGGAGTTGCCCAGTAATGGAAAGTTGGCAGTTAACAGGTGAGGAATAGAAGGCAAAGCAGATGAAGGCCTCTGAGCCAATTGATGAAAACTGGACCAAAGGCTAAATGCAAACCATATAAAATATCAGGTGCAATAAAATGTATTTCTTTGTCATTTTGTTCAGTTTTGTGAAAGCCCCCAGACCTCAAAAGCACTAGGCAACTCACTAACGTGGCAGCAATGTGGATCAACCATCAGAAGCCTTCCAGCTGAGGTTGGGAGGCAGACGGTAGAGGCAATTTTCTCAGCATCTTAAAGTCAGGAGGGGTGGAAAATGCACACAGGCCCTGGCTGGCCTATTCAGAAGGCTCATTCGTTTCAGTGCTGAAGTGAACAGCTTGCCATTTTATCAAGCCAGAAATAGCTCCTAGCACACCTGTGGTTTTTAAAGTGGAAAGGTGAGGAGGGGATTGCAATGAGGGAAAAACAAAAGAGAGACAGAATTCTAAGCTTATATCTACAGGCTATAATCCCTGAACTCAAAATACCTGGATATTGCAAGAGCACCTCTAAGCAACAAAGACAGAATGTTTATGGATAGGATAAGCAACTCAGGTGACTCCCCTTCTCCCTGTGCCAGAGACTTTAATTATGATAACTCTTATGTTTAAACCAGAGAGGTAGGTAGCTGGGTGGTGGGGACATGAGCATTTGGAAAACCCAATGGGAATCATTTCATGTTCCAAAATCATGTTGTGCTGGAAAGAGAATTCTGTACTTGGAGTCAGGTGACCTGGGTTTGACTCCTAGATTTGATCATCACTGACTCTGGGAACCTAAGTAAGTTTCTTCTGCATCCTGTCCTTTTTTTCCCCTATTTTTTAAAAGGGGGGGGGGTTGGACTAGAATCAGCGCTTCTTAAACTGTGGGTCGCAGCCCCATGTGGGGTTGCAAGAAATTCGGCAACATTAAAAGGTTTCTGAACACACAACAACCAAAAACTAATTCAAAATCAAATGTGTAATGAATCCTAGGTGTTGCTGGCAGCGCTTGCCCATGCTGCATCTCGCACTTCATTGTAGCCTTGGTTCTGAACACAAAGCATGTGCACTTTGCACTACACGTGCCCTCAGGCTACACAATGCCAAGGACGCTGCTGAAATGGAAAGGGACCTCGAGTGGAAATAGTTTAAGAAGTCCTGGACTAGATGACCTCTGAGATGACAGAGTAATACTGATGTAAAGAATGTCTACTTTTACAGTAATAATAATTCAGTAACGTCCATGTCATCACTGATATGCTAGTTGAGAAAAAAAAATGAACAACAAAACCAAAATAAACATCAAAGCAACAAGAAACATCATTGTGACAATATTACAACTAGTAAGAATAGGTAACAATAAAGGCAGAACTGGATTATCTGTGGAAAACAGGCGGATTCCCTTCCCTCCTTTTACCTATTCATAGATATGGATAACTTGGTTTCAAAGAATAACACTGTTAAATCTGATTTTAATCTCTAGGGCAGGTTTTATGATAGAACATTTCACTGAGCAAGGCTAGGAGATAGTGACAAGGCTGATTTTTCTCTAACAAATACTCTGGCATATCTCTTCCTAAGGTTGGGAACCTCTGACCTACTAAAATAACTTAAAGAGGCAGGCCAACCGTAGTGTTAAGAGTTTTTCATATGCTATTTTACTCTGGTTGTGTACTTCATTTCCAAAGCCACTAAAGGGAGAATATATTCATTCAATTTTAGCTGCTTCTTGGGATTCAGGAGAAAGATCCTTTAAATTTGATACTCTAGGCTATATCTGTTGAAAAAGAAATGGAAGTGAATAGAATAAATTTTGATCAATTATTTAGATATCCTTAAAGCACCTCTATATGAAAGTGATAATAACTGACATTTCTATAGTGTTTTACAGTTGGAAGATGCATTTTGTCATTCAAATCTGTGCATTAGAGATTACAGGGATTATTTTCATTTTATAAATGAAAAAAGCTGAGACACTGAAGGGTTAAGTGATTTGCCTTTGGTGACATAGTTCAATAATTAGAAGTCACAGCTAGCAGGTGTCAGAGACAGAATTTGAACCCAGATCATCCTGATTTCCAACTCTAGTACTCCCATCTCTATCAACTAAGTCATCTTCCCCTCTTCAACAGAGAGAAATTAAAACAGCAATATATACAAGGATGAAGTCTCCCACTGGCTGTGGTTGTGAAAAACCAATCTTAGACATTAATTTGCTACTGGCATCTCAGAGGGTTAGTTTATAACCTTCAGGCTTGTGCTTTTCCAATCCATCAACTGGGAAAACTTATTTTTCAATCAATCAAATAAAGTATCGCCTCACAAAGTGCAAGAAGGAACAAAGATAAGACACTAAGTCTGTTATGAAAAGCATTTTCTCAAATTATTCTTGAATATTGTCAGGCATTTTCTATCCTTCTAGAATGGCATATTATTAAAAAATTCAAATAAAAAATGAGCTAATTTAAGAGTTATACCTCATTGGTTCACAGAAAGGTTAGTAGTCCCTTTAGGCTTTCAATAAACAAGGATTTTAATTTTTGTTCCTCTCCTTGATTTCTTATCTATGTTATAGATAGAAAGCTGGTCTTGGAGTCAGGAAGACCTGACTTCAAATACTGTTCCTAACCTATACATAGTTAGTGCTATGTAGCCATGGACAACTTCTCACTGCCCCAAGTAACTATAAGCTGATATAATTTTGACTATTAAAAACACCCAAATTAACTACAAAGGACATATGAAGGAAGACACTATCTGCATCCACAGAAAGAACTGATAAATGATTTTACATACACAGACATATTGTGTGTCTAATGGTAGCCATCTCCAGGGTGGGGAGGGGGTAAGAGAAGGAAAAAAAAGGAAAAACAAAGAAAAGTGACATGATAACTTTAATTTACATTTAAAAGGAATAGCAAGTTGTACATAATAGATTTGCAGTTTCACACGCAATCATATTTTTCCCCCTATTCTACTATGTTATGGAAATGTTTGTTTTATTTCTTAAGTTCGTAATTTAAAAAAAATGTCTGATATCTTACAGAGTTGCCTTGGTGGTGGGAGTTCAAGCACTGGATTAAGTCCTTTGCTTTGGGGGGGAGTCCTTTGATGTTCTTTGATATGTGCATAAATTGGATTTAAGTAAGGTAGATTTGCATAAAGTACCTCAGCCTCACTCTCTCCTCCAGAATCATCACAGTCCAATGGCAGGACAGAATCAAGACAATTGGTGATGGCTCAGGATGCAGTGTATGACCTTGGTGTCTTCGATGTCTAGCCAAGCTCTGATTACTCTACAGCACCTGCATCAGCTGCCTTCGTGGCCGTTGGAACAAATTGTTCTCATCTGCCCATTCTATCAGGGGAAGTCTCCACGTGATTGGGGTAGAGGCCCCCCCCAACTCACCAATGAGCTTGAGACCCTTTGGTTACCCTCAACCTGGATTAGCCCATCTGCTGAAATGGTTTACCGGAGTATGGCCACTGTGCATGCTACAGCTTTTGGAGTCACAGGTGAGAGTTAGGGGCAACAGGTGGACACAATGGTGGAAAGCAGCCCTCACACCAGAGCTACTGGTCTTCCCTGAACACAAGTCCTTAAAATACATGTATGGGTGTGTATAACACACACATCTATGCACATACATACATACATACAAATATGCCCACAAAATGCCAACTTGAGAACAAAGATTATTTCATTTTTTGCCTTCATATTCTCAGTGTCTAGCACAGTGCCTGAAGCTAGAGATAGGAAAAAGGGAATAGACCTGTGAATTCACTGGAATAAGGAACTTCTGAATATGGACACTCCTCTAGAACAATGAAGGTCAGCATCTACTACTCTGCAATTTATAATTTAGTGCAGAGGCTCTTAAAAGATCCATGAACCCTCACACATTCACATTCAGTATAACTGGTTTGCTTTGTAATCTTATGTATTTTATGTATCTCAAAGCATTAGTCTGAGAAGGCACTCATAGGTTTATCAGAATGCCAAAGCGGTCCGAGGCACAAACAAGGTTAAAGACTCCTGGTTTTGAGAGCTTCCTACAGTACAGAGCATGTCAATATAATGTAAAAGTTCATACAACCAGCATGCATCAGATGCAGGATGTAAACTAGGGCTTCCTGGCTCAGAAGCCAGTTCTCTCTTGACTTCACCATTCGGTCTTTTGGTATCCAGAGCAAATACTTAAGGAATGCTATTTGATAATATACAAATACGTACAAAGGCAATTTATAAAAAAGTCATGCAATGTGCATGATGCATATGAATAATGTTACAGTTACTACAAATGATTCACAGATCCAGGCAAAAAATAAATATGTCTCTTCCTCCTATTTGAGTAATGGGATATTACTGTACTGTTAGAAATGATGAACATAATAAAGTGAAACATCTGTGTCACTTTGTTACCCTTATACTCAATATATTCCAATTACCTTCAGGATCAAATACAAAATTCTCTTTTTGGCATTCAAAAACCTTCACAACTTGACCTCATCTCCTCTCCTCTCCTCTCCTTCCCCCTTCTCTGTCTCTCTGTCTCTCTCTGTCTCTCTCTGTCTCTGTCTCTCTCTGTCTCTCTCTCACACACACACACAGACACATACCCTCTTCGATCAAGTGACACTATCCTCCTTGCTCTGCCACAACCAAGAAGCTCTAGGCATTTTCTTCGGCAGCACCCTATGTCTGGAATGCTGTCCTTTCAATCACTCAGGCTTCCTTCAACTTTCAGATAATATTTCTCAACTTTTACAAGAAGGCTTTACCAACCCCTCAATTCTATTGCCTTTGCTCTCTTAATTATTTCCTATTTATACTATATTAAAGCTTGTTTGTATATATTTGTTTGCTTATCAGATTGTGAGTTCCTTGAAGGCAGGGACTATCTTTTGCCTCTTTGTGCATCCCCAGTGTTTAGCACAGTACCTGGCACATAGTAGGTACTTACTGACTGACTGTCTGACATAAAAAGATTTATACAAACTAATGCAGAGTAATGTTAGCATAGTCAGAAAATATTATACACAGTGATTACAACATGTAAACAGAAAGAACGAAAGGCAGAAAGCATTTAGAATAGAATGTTGAAAAATTATAAAGAATAAGCTTGCCCCTAAAGAAGAGATAGGAGGAAAGACCCCCTCTTGCTTCTCCAAGGTGGGAAGTCACATGTGTGGAATACTGTGCATATTGTCAGATCCTTTCCAAAGCATACTTTCTCTTAAAAACTCTTTGTTGTAATGAATGACTTTCTTGGAGAGGACAAAGAAAAGAGAGAAAGAGGAAAATCTACGTAATACAAAAAGAAAATGTCAGTAAGAATCTATTTTAAAAGTTAAAGATCTCATTGTTCAGAATAAAAACAGTGATGGTCCCTAGAGCAATGTAGAATAATGTTTGAGTTTCTGGAACAGATCTAGAAAAGCATGACCAAAATGAAGTGATGAAATCAGAATAAGCTATATCAAGACTAGTTGAAGGAAATAAGGGTATTTAGTCTGAAAAAGAAGACTGGTGGTAGGGGGGAGGTATGGAGAGAGATAACAGGTCTCTTCAAGTATTTAAAGATTAGTCATATTTAAGAGTGATTAAACTACCTTTTTTGGGGGGGTGAGGCAATTGGGGTTAAGTGACTTGCCTAAGGTCACACAGCTAGTGAGTATCATGTGTCTGAGGCTGGATTTGAACTCAGGTCCTCCTGACTCCTGGGCCGGTGCTCTATCCACTGTGCCACCTAGCTGCCCCTTTGTCTCCAAAGTAGAATTAAGAACAATGGCAAGAAATCATAGAGATGAAGATTTCAAATCCGGTTAAGGAAACATTTCCTGAAAATCAGAGGTGTCCCAAAGTGAATAGGGCCATCTTCAGAAGTGGTAGCTTCTTCTTTGCTGGAGTTCTTCAAATAGAGGTTGAATGACCAATAGTCATGTGTATTGTGGAACCAATTTCTGTTCAATTACAGATTTTATTAGATGATCTCTGTGATCTTGTTTAACTTTGAGGTTCTATGTGACTCTGACAACTTCTTGCCTAGAAATCACAAATGCCTAGGCACAGTCGGATGAATTTGAGAGGAATGAGAGGATGAAATATAGAGATAAAATATAAGGTTAGGAATGTATTGTAGAACCAGATAATGGAGGGGTTTAAAAGCTAGGATAGAGATTATATCTTGTTCATAGGTAATAGGGTTCCACTGAATGCTTTTTTTTTAAAATTCAGAATGGATACAATAGTAGTCTACTAGAAAACAAAATTGTTCAGGAAGCAAAGTAAAGAAGGGATTGCAGAAGGGATAGATTGGGAGCAAGAAGTTAGATGGCTCTTAAAAGAGTCTAGGCTAAGAGATAAGTGAGCCTGAACTAGAAAAGCTTCAGCAGGAGTGGAAAAACAGGAAAGAAATTAAAAATGTTTAGGTAGTTAAAATTTACAGGCCTTGACACCTGACTGGATTTGGCAAAACCCCATTGCCTCTTAAGAGCTGATGTGGTGCAAAATTTTGTTGTTGTTCTTAATCAACAGGAACAGGTCTTGGTCCAGGCTTTTCCAACAGACTAAATGGAAGCCCACATGTTTGAAGTTTGATGTCGATATTAGCTCTGAATCAATGCCGATGGTTTGATTTGGAACAGGAGCAGCTGCATATAAAAATTCTTCAGGGTGAGAAGAATTTGTCATGCTCTGCTTTGGAAAGCATAAAATTTGGACAGTTTATGTTTGGAAATATTCATGATACTGCATGAAATCTCTCCCAAATAAGAGCAATTATAAGACATTAAAACTAGCTTCTAATGAAAAAATCAATCGAAGAAGAAACTGGCACTTTAGAAACAAATGAGGAGGAATAATAAGAAAATCTCTTTGATCAAGATGGTATCCTTATGAATGCATGATAAAATATGCTGCTTTCCATATGTTTTCCCACCAGTCTATTTTCCTAGACATTTCCAATTAATTTCTTCCATTCTTCCTAGGCTCAGTCAACCCCCTCAAGCTTACTCCTTTCAATCCTGTATCACCTAGGGAAAGATAACATATGCTATAAATTGAAGTAATGACAATTATTCTAGGCAATATTATTTGGAACCTTCCAACAAATTCCTTCCAACTCTGGTGTAATAATACCAAAGTGTTTGTGAATCACTATATACATAGAGAATCATACACTTACCATAAAACGTCAACTGTCCTCTGGCCACATTTTTCCCTCTTGAATTTTCAGCTACACATTCATATAGACCAGCATCTTCCTGCTGGAAATTTGGAATTTCAAGAATCCCATTGGATTTATGTCTTCTGGCTTTCCTGGCTATTGGCTTTCCATCAGCTCTTCGCCAGATAATAGTTGGAACTGGACTAATAATAAAAAGAACAATGGAGTGAATCACATTGGAGAAGATAATACTTTTCACTTAAAGTTTTGCACCTAAAAGCAAAAGAAAAGTCTTCCCATTCAGTTATTTTCCTTGTGTGGGTCATTCATGTGTAACACAGGCTGAGAAAGAATGCTTCTTTCTCCGAAATATACTAGAATATACTGGAATACTAGAATGCTGGTATGTTCTCAAATCTGTAGTATACACCTAACAAAATTTTCTGTAATCATAATAGTTAATTTGAGTGAATATGCCACATGACTTCAACTAAAACAGAAGGAAGGAAATTCACTAATTCCTGATGGTTTAAATGCCATTTTAGTTCATATGTGTAATTCTTGAAAGGTAACTTACAAGCCAAGCTATATTAACCCAGCATGTTTCTCTTCCCTTCTGTTGTTTATACATTAGGAATTCAATAACTGATAACAAACAAAGATGGTTTTGTCAGGGAAGGCCCTGACTAGACTCCCTGTGATGAACTCATGGGAGAACATGGACAAGAGTCACACGGAACGGGTAGGAGTAGATGGATTACAATCTTCACTACTGAAGAGAGCATCCAAATTGATGAGACTGAAGATTCATTTGATCTTCTCAAAAATTCCCTTTGGAAAGCTTGAGCAAAACTACTGCAATTAAGGGTAGGATCAGATGCTAGGGCTTTCATGTGGTGTTCAAACATTTGTCTGCCATCATGTAGCTGCTTCCCACAGCATACATCCTAATCTGCAAACATGGAAACTTAACTAAGTCTGAAAATTGGCAGAATATCGCATCAACCAATGATATCATAACTGCAACTCCAGAACAGTGGGTTCAATAATTTACTTTCAGAAATTTACATATATTAAGTGGAGACTCTGAAAATTCTTCTGCAGAATTTGAGATTATACTTTAAAAATTAAAAGAATCAACTTGACCATGCTTTTAGTACGGGGATTTATGTTCACTAGACACATTCTTGAATAATCAGGACAGTGGAGGAGGCTCCACCTAGGCTCATTCAGAACATTTTTTTTTTTGTATATTTGATGATGTGCACACTCAATATGGCCTTTGAAAATTACTTTAGCTTTGGCATCTTTCTGAGATGCTCTGAAATGGATGATGATGATGATGATGATGATGATGAACAGCTGGTTACACAGACATGAATATTTCTGTGTAGATTCCCTAAGCCCATTTTTTTTATCTTTTGTAGCTTACCAGCACTGCCATTTAGTAAGCAAAAATTCAGTTGAATTCATAGTCCCCTTTGAAATCCAAACAACATGAGCTTCCTTGCTATATCATTGCTTTAGAGGAATTGTCTGTGGTATTCTACAAAGACTTTACTTATAGAACGGAGCTAACCAAGTCTTCTTTTCAGCTACTTGCATTGGGCTCCCTTAGCAGGCCAGATTTTATTACTTGGAGCCAAAGACCATTGAAAAATCCTTTGCACTACACTGGTTTGTGCCACCTTTGCCCAAATCAAAGCACGATACAGACAATACCAATGTTTCACTTGCCTCATTTCCCTTCCAGCTCTAAAATTCAATGTCACTCTGACTAATCCTCTGAAGAATGCAGTGAGGTCTTGAGGACATTATATTACTTCACAGGCACAGTGAAAAATAGCATGCTAACAAAACACGATTCAGGACAATGGAAATGACTTACTTTAAGATTTCAATAAGAGCTATGGCGAATGATGTGGATAATTAAAATCTTCAGAGGACTCTCAAATCCTTAATTTAGTTGAAAGTTAAAACCACCCCACCAAAACTTTTTATTAACAGTATGCAGAAAAATTCTAATTGATTTGAATTTAGTTGTCCTTATAGGATAAAAAATTTGGAAAAAAAATGGATAACTCTATACTCTTTTGAGCAACAAGATGGCCCAAAGGAAGGTAGGTAGAGGGAAAAGAAGTGAAGAGTGCAGTAAATCCACAAGGAATCTTAGCATCATAGATTCAGAGTTGAAAGGGATATGAGAAGTAATTTGATCTCCATTTTGTAGATGTACAAACTGAAGTTTGAAGAGTACAAATGATTTGCTCAATGTGACACAGAGAGAAAATAGCGGAGCCAAGACTGATCCTGGGTCCTATGATTCCAAATTCAGCACGTTATCCATTACATTATCAAATTTTGTTAAATTCACAAACCAAGTTAGAAAGAATGATATCATCTCCTTCCCTTCTTTGGGGGACTGAGCAAGTAGAATACTTCATGTACTCTCAGACCGGGCTTATATATTTATTAGTTTTACTGAACCACTTTTTTCTCCTCTATTTTTTATTTTTTGATATAAGGGATGACCCTCTTGATGGAGGATGGAGGGATATATCAGAAAATAAGATGTTATAAAAACAAAAGATGTTAATAAAAAAGAAAGTACAGCATCTCTCAGAGAATACATTAATTTTATCATGCCTATAGATGGAGTAACTTTATGTTCCTCTGCCTAAAGTGTAGGAGGAAACTAGGTAATTACCTAGAGAGACTAGGTAATTCAAAACAGGTTTCAAGAAAAGTGTGATGCATCTGTCCTCTGTACACCAGGCCAGCAGTAAAAGTCTGTATTTTCCCAAAGAGTTGACTTAAATGTACCTCAAATGAAGAGCATTGTTTTCATGTCATACCCATTTAGACAGCGTGGCACATTACAAGCCATAATAAGTGAATGAAATACACTTTCAGAATAGCCCCTTCTCTTCTTCTTTCTGGTCATATCAATTGTGACAGCTTAATCTTCCTAGTGCCATTACAGTACTTCTCTTCTCAGTGAGAAAATAAAACCGAAGATGCATACTCACAAAATTAAAAAAAAAACCAGTAATGCTTTCTTTGTTCCCAAATCTCCTAAAAATCACTGTCAAAACTAGGAAGCAAACTCTGAACCTATCAAAACTTTAAAAACAACAATGTCTAAAAAAGGATGATGAAAGACATTAAAACTTACTTTCCCAAAGCAAAGCATTCCAACTTCACAGTTGCTCCTTTTGCAGTTGGGACTGTCTCTGGAAACTGTACTTCTATTTTTGGCTCATATTCACCCATGACCCCTGGGAACAAATAATAGATATTAAATCTTGGGGTTTAACTTTATGAAAAAAATGATCTTGTGTTAGTTGTTAGGTTCTATACAAACCCAATTAATACATTTTAAAGAGGTCTAGACTCTGACAGCCATGATTTGAAGCTTTTTTCCCAACTGTTGCTAGATGATCAGAGCTCCATGCCATCTTCCTAAAATTAATTTTTATGACTCTATAGTCTCAGAATCTGAAACAACATTCTTTCTTAAGAGCTTGCAAAAAAAAAAAAGAAAAGAAAAGAAAAAGGAAAAAGAAAAATACCAGTAAAAAGAGATTTAGACAGAGTCCCACTTTTTAGGAAATGTAATGCAGAACAATCAAACTTTTTTAATCAAGAACTTGGAGATATTTAAGAATTCTTTGCATTTCCTGTCCCTCTTCCCCATGAAAATTAAATCAAAACTGACCTTGAATATTCATAAAATTATCTACTCATCACTAGGTTACCACAAGATGATGATTTATTTCACCTCAGTAATTCTTTAAGAATGTTTACTCAGTAATAGTTGTGGTATAATATTCATTGGTGGTAGGAAGACTTTCAATAACAAAGTTTCAGAAACTTGATTTGCTAAAGTATTAGTGACTACTAAAGTAACCTCGAATGCCTATATATGCAATGCATCTCAAGCAACTCAGTAAAGATTAGTGTCAGTTAAACATAGACAAATACTTTCAGAATTTCATCCATATATTCCTTGACAATTTAGTACTTAGCTTTGCAGTTCATTATCACTCTTTCCTATATTCTAGAAGATAATTTACATTATCGCAGCAAGATGGTCTAAGAAGACGCATCAATAACCCCTGATTCAATTCAATTCAATCTTACAAACATTTATTAATTAAAAAATATGTACATAATTTTCTCATATCTTTGTCCTCTACCCATAAATATGAGACTGGAAAACCAGCTAGCAAATTAAGTTACTTTCATGAGGGGTGTGTTTACATATTTCAAAAATAGTGCTAATTAAAAAAAAAAAGAATTGCCGTCTGACAAAGGAGTCTTCGTCACCTCCATGCAGGAATTTGGAACAGGTAGAATTTCCAGGCCTCATTTACTGGAAGGAGATGAGATAATGAGGTAATAATGTTGAGCAAAAGGATGACTTCAAAGCATTAATGATTCTCCCTTGCCTCCATCTAACATTCTCTTTACATAAACACTACAGTAACTGTGTGAATGTTTATTTAGTTCAGTCATGAAAAATCAGAGTGAGAAATATACCATTGTGAATGACCAAGGGAGTCACATGACCCCTTAACCAATTGAACAAGTACTTTGTAAAGCAAGGTTGCTTGATATATCATATATGCAGCAATTCTTGCAATACCCATTAACTGAAATGCATCTTTTCCTTCCCCAACTGTATCATTTTGAAATATCCCCAGGGTTTCTAGTGTGAGTTAGTGACTTAAGACCATCTCTTTTACTAAATGGAGTGCTGTAGGTTGCTCATATGGTCACACAGAAAGATTTTGAGTTCGCTCTAGACTGATTTATATGTATGGTTATAAGAATATGAGTGACACAAATATCAGCAAGTGATAGAATTTAGCAGGCCCTATGATTGTAGATACAGCACATAAATGACATGGTTATTAGTGATTATCACTGCAGTTTTAAGGATCCTTATTTTAAATAAAACTGGGTGTTTTGCATTAGTCATAAAAATACCATGGAGTGATATTTTTTTCCGATAAATTATGAGCAGTTTCTGTGAACACCTGTGAACTGTTAAGTTTAATTTGGTTACATCTGGTACTGACTAGGTTTTATTCCACTGCATCATTGAGGTTTTTTTTTTCTCTTCAACTCTTTTCTCTCTTATTTTTTTGGCACCAAACAGAAAGAGATGTAATATTTTTAAGAAATAAAAGCCTCTAAACTGGAGTGCATTTTTCAAGTCATTCCTCTGACCACCTGTACACTTTTGAACTTAATTGGTCTACAGCTGTTACTGGTGATTTACAGAATCATCAGGCTCCTGAATGAGGCCATTGATGGAATTACTCCAAAGTCATTTCACACCTTTTTTATTTTTCTTGAAACATTTTATAAGGTTAGAGAGAATCAAAATTGCAGCCTGTACCTAGATAAGCAATGGAAGACTGAACAACTATCCAGTATAAGTAATCTGGATAATTCAGAAGAACAGTTTTCTTTAATAGCAGGTATGTTTTTCCCTGTGAAATATATCTAGATAATAGGATATCCATTTTGCTTATAGAGATACAAATCTAACTAATAATTTATTAATAGACACATTTAGTATGGATTATTAAAATAATAAGAGCCACAATACATTTTTGAAAAAGTACTATCATTGTTTTTCTATTAAAAAAGTTCACATAACTCTGGCAGTGAATTTTGCCACATCTGAAACATCAGAGGTAAAAAAAAAACGTTAGTGGCTTTAATGGGAGAAATTGTGTAGGCAACTCTCTCAGAATTTTCTGTCAGTGTATCCTGTGAGATGCTAAGGATCTACGCTGAGGTGGTTGAGCCCATAGGACCTATTTAGATCTGGGTTTTTGACAACATTCACTTCTTCTTCTGTTCACTATTCACAGTTTCACTCATTGCCAAAGGCACATGATTGGGCAAGATTTAATTTTATTGTACTTCTTCTTTCCTTCCTATTGTTGACAAGTCCAACATGCTAGGAGCAAACCAAGTCAAAATAACATCAAAGTTGTCCTTTGACAGGCCACCCCTGGTAAACTGAGGAGGAGACTTGAGATAATTGCATAGCTCAGGTCCCAGCTCTACTTGAGGTTGAGGAAGGAAAGGTTTTACTTGAATTACCTCAGCAATTCCCTTATTTCTTTCCTTTATTTCCAATGTGTTTATATCATTGAAAGAAAAAAAAAAAAGCTTGGAGTAAAACGTTTAATCAACTCTGTTTTGTATGTTATATGGTGCTCACTAACCAATTTGACTTTATTTAGTATATCTATTTTTCCTCATCAAACTTGCTGAATGAAGGAAGCTATGTGAAAATGTAGCTTGAGCCCCATAACATTTATTGTTGAGAAATTTGATTAAAAATTGTCAATTATGGTCATTTTTTCTAGCCACTCAATTTGTAAGTCTCTGAATTGTAAACTTTGGAGCCTGTCTTTCATTTCTCCTCCTAGCACCTACCACAGTGCTTTGTACACAGTGAAGACTTAACATATGCTTATTAACTAACTCACCAAATGGCCATCCAAAGACTTGTGGTCCCTCATGGGCTTGGACTTCATTTGACAGTGTTAGTGGTCTGTAGCTGACTGCCAAGTTGCTAAAACTGTCAAACTTTCAGACTATCTTCAGCCATAAAGACTATTAAATCAGTTTAACAGTGGCAGTTCAGCAAAATATCTCGCATTTTTAGTCATTAAATCTTCTGTTCATAAAACATGATTTACGCCCACCTATCTTAAACTCTGGTGGTGTTAAAGATTTTTTTTTTTGAAGAAGAAATTTAATGACAAAAGCACACATTGCTTGCAATTAGAAGTGAGGATAAAATAAAGTGTTTTGGTATAAACTAGAGATCTAAAGCATTTAAAACATGATCAAAAGCAGAACAGGTCTTAAATAGCTTCCAGCCATGAATTTTACATAAGAAAGGTCTCTAAGTTGTGCTACAGTGTCATTGGTTGAAGGTAAAGACCGGGATACTGTATCAGATAGCCAAATATCGGATCTACTTGCTTGCTTAAAAAAAAAAAAAAAAAAGGTAAGCTCTGAACAATGGAGGAGATTACTGAAAAGCAAATTGATCTTGTCATTGAAATGAATAATTGGAAAGATTTGTAAGGAGATCTAATTCAGGGAAAGTTTTCTATCTTTTTTATATCCCTTGAAATGTCTTGTATAGAGAAAGTATAAGGGGGGTATAGTCTCCTTGGGAACTACATTCCTCACAAGTATGTGCTTCATGTACCAGTGAGAATGCCACCCTAGCATGGACTCTGATAGCTTTGTAAAATATATATGGAGAGGAAGGGGAAGGGTGGGTTCTTGTGGGTTCACATTTCCTATTGGATGTGATTTGTGTGGCCTTGGGTAAGTCAACACGTGTTTGCCTTTCATTTTATCCCTGGCCTTTAGCATAGTGCCTGGCATGAGATTTGGTAAGATTCAACCAGGAAGCTAGAGGACAGTAAAGAGAAAAACGGGTGTGGATTCAGGAAGCTGTCCCATAGCTGTGTCTAATTCATCTCGCAAACAACAGGAAACTTTCCCTCTTCCACTCTGAGTGCCACAGGTGCAGACATCTGCTGCCTAGAGAAAACATAGTTGCAAAACAACACTGCTTCACAGATATCATGGTGAGATGTAACACTTTTCACACCCTAGGGCTCTTAAGTTGCATTTCTGATCAAATTTCTAACATTTTAACATTCCTTAAGTTACTGCAATGTTTTTATAAAGTGGTGTAGGAAGTAATGAGTGAGTGGTCTGAATGTCTGAGGCCAGATTTGAACTCACAAAGAAGAGTCTTCTTGACTCCAAGCCTAGCCCTCTATCCACTGTACCACCTATCTTTCGGATCTCCCAGTGGCCCAGAAAACTCTATTAGAATGTGTTGCCTAGTGGCTATAATTTTTTTTTTATTTTACTGTTTCTCATTGAGTGGCTACTTACATACCTTTGATGAACAAATATACTTATTCTATATTTTCCCTACTTTTTGCCCAACAGACACAGAGTTCATATCACATAGGCATGGATTATACAAAATAGCACGAGGAGAATTTTCTAAACAGAAAGGATAAAGAAAAGAAACATAGAAAAATGAGAATGTGGAAACCTATACACATCATTCAGAAACCATTTTATATGCTCTTGAGATTTCAAAGAGTGAATGAATGAATGAGAAATCAAGAATGAGTTGGGCTTTTCCCATAAACAGAAAAAATGAAAAAAAAAAATCTTGCTGTGTATTCAGCAAGACCCTTCAATAAGGTCCTCCTCCAGTGTTTCATTGTGACATGGAGATGACCACAGATTCTCAAAGGCCAGATCAATAGAGGCCAGGTTATGGCAGATCTTACTATACTGCAAGGTCTTAGAGGGTGGGTCATGTGATGGCTGGTACATTTGTCATCCAAGGACTAGCCTCATTGAGATTGGAGAGGCTCATCTCATCAGATTTGGGGAAAGCTGGTAAAATATTTTAAACCACAAAAACCCAGGAAGGCCATCTACTAAAGCCATTGAGTTTTGGCAATTTCGTCTATAAAAGGAATTACCTATTCTGTCCAAATCACAGATTCTTGAACTATTCAGTTCCTGAACTATTCCTTGAAATGTTCATTTCCTAAAATTGAACAATAGCCTTTTCAAAGCTGGAAGTATATTTTGACACAAGTTCATACTATGCATATCATGGGAGGTCACCTGGACAATTTAATTTAACAAACATCTAAGAAATTTGCAAAAAGGTTTGCCCCAGTGAATTTCTAAAGCCAGATCTCAATTATGCACAGTAACTGGGGATCTGGAGAAAATGAATCTAGATACTGTAATAAATTGTCTCATTCTATCTGATGATCCACCTCTACCCCCTGGTAAATGTTTCATTGGACTGTTAATAAGAAGCAAAATGAATTGATGGGGGACAAAGTGATACAGAAGAACGATCACCAGTTCTGCAGTTAGAGGACATGGGTTCACATTTCATATCGGATGTGATCTGTGTGGCCTTGGGTAAGTCAACATGTGTTTGCCTTTCATTTTATCCCTGGCCTTTAGCATAGTGCCTGCCATGTAGCAAGTTCTTAATAAATGCTTGGTGACTAACTTAACTTGCCTATGCCTTAGTTTCCACACAATGAGGAGATTGGACTAAATAATCTCTGATATGCCTTGCAACTTTAGATAACAAGAATGACAATAATAGCTAGCGTTTATATAATAATTTCAAGTTTGTAAAGCACTTTACACAAATTATCTCATTTGATCCTGATTAACATTGGGAAGTAGGTGTTATTATTATGCTCATTTTATAAAGGAAACTTGGACAGACAGTTCAGTGACTTGTCCAGGCTCACACAGCCAGTTATTATCTGAAGGAAGGAAACATGTGTTTATTAAGTGCTTACTATGTACTAAGCATTACAGTAAGCAGAATTTGAACTGAGGTAAGATTTGAACTCAGATCTTTCTGACTGTTCATTATTTACTATGCCACCTTGCTAGATCTATCATACTATGAAACATCTCTTCAATTTTAACCAAAACTTATACTGAAATGCCTATTGTATGCCTGGTACTGTGCTAAGTACTATTGATGGAAGGACAAAAGAAAGAAAAAAAAAGAACTCTCCCCTCAAGGAGCTTATATTCTACTGGAGAGATATAGTGAGTATATAGACAGTAAATACTAAGGAGTTTCTTTTTTAAAATATTTATTTATTTATTTTTAGTTTTCAGCATTCACCTTTACAAGATTGTGAGTTTGAAATTTTCTCCCCCTCTTATTAAAGAGTTTTCAGGGGGAGAGAGCACTAGCAATTGTGACAGGACGTGTTGGAGGTAGTGCTTCTTGCCAACTCTGCTGTAAAATATAATTGTCTCTGACAAGGACTTTATACTTAGAGATCCCTTTCAAATACAGACTCACCCCCTAAACCAAATAGTAGAATACACAGGTGTCATGGGGAAAGTAACACTGTTTTTACCTTGGGTCTATTGTCTGATTTCCTTCAGTTCCAGCTCCTTTGGGATCACTATGTCCATTACTGGAACACTTTCAATTGGAAATTTAAAAAAAAAACAAAACTATCACAATGGCAGCAGTTTAACCAACCTGGGAAATTTACCTCATTAGGCTGTATCTGAACATCCCAAAGTAAGTGAAATGCTGATGTAATTAGCCAGATAATTCAGACCATACAACACCTTCCATTGATCATCTTAAAACAAAATGTAGAGATTAGAGGTGTAATTTATCATGGTGAATGCATCAGTCCTCCATCTGTTTGACCTGTATAGATCTAGTCAAGTTTATAAGCATTTATATAGTACTTACTATGTGCCTGGCATTGTGCTAAGAGCTGAAGAGACAGAGGTAACGCCTAAGCCCTACCGTCAAGGATCTAAATTCTAATGGAGGAGATAACATGTGAACAACCTAGGCAGAGGCAAGATACACACAGAGTAAAAAGAAAAGATTCATAAAGGGGAAGGCACTAGCAGCTGGGAGGATGGGAAAGACCTATAAGAGTAGGTGGGATCTGAGTTGAGTGTTAAAGGAAGCCAGTGAAGCTAGCAGACAAAAGTAAGGAGTGAGAGGTTCCAGGTGCGGGGGACAACCTATGCAAAGTCACAGAGATGGCAGATAGAATGTGGTGTTTAGAAATTGAAAGTAAGTCAGTGTTTCTGGAATGTATGGTACATGGAAGGAAATATAGTACAAGAAGACTGGAAAAGTAGATAGGGCCCAGATTAGGAAGAGCTTTAAATGTCATATAAAGGAGTTTATGTCAGCAGACTTTTTCTCCAAATACCAGATGTATGATTGTAGAGACTTGGATCCTGTTGTCATAAAGTAATAGATTAAAAAAAAAAAACATGCATCACTTTAGTACAAACTCCACCCCCTATCACAATGAATATTTTCCCATTTTCCTCTCTCCCATAGCCAAGAACTAATTAAATATCCTATTTTGTGCTTAGCAACCTAGGTTGAATTTGAGTTTTATGTACTGTAACTCAAATGAGAAAGGCACATTATAGATTTCCCCCACAAAACTCACATGGAAATTAGGAATGAATGGGGTATTAATTGCTGAAAAATGAGATTCTTAGTCTGCTAATTTTGTGATAAAATATTCTAATTAAAATCGTTTGTCACATCTGTGAAGATATACTGGACAAGTCAACATAAATCCAAAAGCCAAGCGGAAAAAAAGTCATGAATGGCCTATTGCCAGCTTGAGGATGATGTGGCAACTTGACTGTTTGCATGTCACTAAATTTTTCTTTCTTCCATTTTTTGACATTGCATGCCCTGCTGTGGCATTTCTCATCAACTGCATCTTGATGCATCAAAGTCAATATTTCATTATACTGCTATGACCTGACACACTGAAATGGAAAATACCACTGAACAGATGTCTTGGTGCACAGGCATTTGGAGGAAGAGTTTGGAAAAGCTGTATTTTAAAATGATTACTTACAAAGTGCCAGTGGAGCACATCTTTAGAAATAGTCTATTAATACTTGAAGTCTAAAGGGAGTGTGCCACTTCTTACAAAATTGGTAGGTTGCCTCCTTTTCTCTTTAACTCGACAAGGCTTTGCTGAGTTGGAAGGCACTTATTTAAATTGAAGATGTATAATAAACACTATATTTCATTACAAATAAGTGTGGTGAGCCATTTGGCCTTAATGCAGGGTGGTATACTTACTTAGCTTACTAAGCTAAGAGCCTCCTAATAGATACCTTTTCTTAGTGCTTGACTATCTAGTTTCTTGGTGGTTTTTTATTTTGTCTGATCTAAGTTGGAAAGTTTAGGAAGCTATGTAACTCTTGACCATATACGCAATACAAATCCATTGGACAAACATGAATGGTAAAGACGTTAACTTTGTTTCATGTGACTTTAAATTTCAGATAAGATAAGGCAACAACGATGATCACCATGTCATGTTCAAAAACAAGAATTGGTGTGTGTAGAGAACAATAGGGGATCGATCTGTGATTTCATTAGCACAGGGAAGAAATGGATGAGGAAACCTATGCTTCCTTTAATCATGTAAAGCTGTATCTTCTTTGCCGCTTAGAGTCTTGGAGAGTTGTGTAGGACACTGAAACGTTGGGACTTACCCAGGGTCACAAGGCCAGTATGTATCATCAGTGGGATTTGAACCCAAATTTTTTTGGCTTTGGGGCCAAGAAGTTCTTGAGTTTGGGACAAAATTCCTAATAATTCAGAGTCTGCCCCAGGTTTCCCTCATGCTATAGATCTTCAAGCAGAGACTAGATGCCACATATGTTATAGAGAGCATTGCTGGGTAAGTACAGATGGTAGTAGATGGCTTTGGAAGCACCTTCTAACTGGGGCACAGAGGATCAGCTTGGCGGCACAGTGGATAGAGCGCAGGACTAAGAATCAGGAAGACCTAAGTTTTGATGCTACCTAAAACACTCCCTAACTGTGTGACCACTGGCAAATCACAACCTCTCTGTGCTATTTTCTTCATCTTTAAAATGTGGATAATAATAATAATAATAGTACCTATATCACAGGGTGGTTGTGAAGATCGAATGAGTAATGTGTTTGGCAAACCTTAAAGTGTTATATAAATGGTAACTATTATTTCAATTAAGATATTTTATGAATATTATATTCTTATAGTTGCGTCTTCTAGGCATTTTTAGGTCATCAAAATTTGTTAGCCCAGTTGCAAAACGTCTCAGTGTGAATAATCACCTGGAGTCAAATCTAAGCTTTGAGGTTTAGCTCATGTGGGAGGCAGCTCATTCCATTTTAGGATATTTCTGATCATGAGGAAATTTCCCCTAACATCAAGGTTAAATTTGCCTGTTTGAAAATTCCATCCCTTGCTCCTTGTTCCGCTCTCTGAGGCCAACCTGAACACGTTGAATCTCTCTTTCATATGATGGGCCTTTCTTGGACCCATCAGCTGCTGAATGCATCGCTGAGGTGCGATCTGGGGTGAAGCAATAATTGTGATGATGCCCTAGCTTTCAAAAGGGCTTTGTCAGTGCTGATGAGAAAGTCATTTGGAATTCTTGTTCATTCTTCGTGTGAAGGAAATATCGTCTTCCATCCTCCACTCCCTCACTAAAGGTACACTGAAATATTGTGCACCATTATGTTCCTTGGCTCAGCATAGGCAGCTCTAGGCCAGGAGTGAGAAAATGTTGATGTCAAGTCCAAGTGTATGACCTTGTTTCATTATTGCAAAGGTGTAATGTTGTAATTGCCAACTACTTTCCTTTCCAACAAGCCATGGGAATAATACTAATGCTCTACATTTATAGGTTGCCACTATACAGTTTACAAAACCACTTTTCTCATATCTGTCCTATGAAATAGTTTGTATAGGTATCATCAATCACCATTTTACAGATAAGGAAACTGAGGTTCAGTGAGATTCTGTGACTGGTCTCCCGTCACCTACCTTATCAGTGCTCTAGGGCTAGGCAACTCTCTTAAACTCTCAGTTGCAGAACAGGAGCTAACCTGCATTGGTAGAGAGAGTTTCTTCATCTAGGAGTTCCCTATGCCAACAAAATCACAGTTCTAGTCCTTAGCGCTCTATCTTTCCTTTTTTTTTTAAACTTATGGAATAAAACAAGCTTTTCCATAGCACAGTATAATAAAAAAGGTGATTTCACATGAAACTGCAAATCTACTATGTACAATTTGCTATTCTTTTTAAATATACAACAAAATTATCATGTGAATTTCTTTTTTTTCTTTTCTTTCCTTTTTTTATTCCTTTCCCACCTCCCCCCTCCCTAGAGATGGCTACCATTAAACACAAATAGGTATAGATAGATATGGATATAGATATAGATATAGATATAGATAGATATATAGATACAGATATGTAAAATTATTCTCTACGTATTTCTATTTATCATTTCTTTCTCTGGATGGGTTTGAAGTCTTCTGCGTGACTTGCTGTGTTTGCTACACAGCCACAACTCTAAAGTTCCATATTGCCCTTTTGGACTATGGCATCTTGGCTTTCTCCTCTACAAACATCTCAAAACTACCTCTTAGTCTAAGGAACTCTGTTCTGAAGTTAGCAAGTTGTCATAGTTGGTCAGATCTGTGATCCATGCAACCGATTATTCTGTCAGCAAGAGGCCTCAAGGGATGTCTGTGGGAAGACCGGCTTCACAGATTCACAAGATCTGCGAATTAAAGGCATCTGAGAAGATACCTAACCTCCTGCCCCACGAAGGGATATTCTTCTACTACATGCTTAGTTTCTTGATACCAAGTTTAAAGATGAGCTATTGCTAAACTTCTTATGGATTTATGTCATTTACCACTGTGCTTAGTCCTTATGATTGCATCCATAATCATCTCGAAAATTCAGTTAAAAGGGCTGGTCAAAGTGTCATTTGACCACAGACTGACTACCTTTTATCCAATCCTCTTGTTTCCATTTTTCAAGTGTCTGTAGCATTGTGAATAAGGCAGTCATCCAGAAAATTTTGGTTCTGAAACCTTATTCAGGAAAGTTAATGCTAAATTACATTGAACTAATTAGCTGAAAAATTGCTCAACTGTCCACTGCATCCTTCATAGACGTGCTCTCAGTAGGAATAAAAATAGGGAAGATTCTTGTCTATGTTTTTCAATCCTCTACCCATTCCAATGCAAACACCCTAAGCATTCAAGGTGAAGAAGTTTCTAAAACACAGGCACAACTATGTCATCTCTTCCTTAATAAGCTTCAGTGGTTCCCTATTATCATTAGGATTAACCATAAACCCCTTTGTTTCTCATTTAAAGCTTTTCATAACCTTGCCCTGGTGCACTCTTTCTAGCTTTTTTATACAGTACTCTCCTTAACCCATAGTGAAGTCAAGTCCAGTCAAAATGGTCTTGTTTTTCCTCACACACTGTACTCTACCTCTCTTTGCCATGCCTTTGCCTGCTCTCTCATGCCTGGAAGGCACTCTCTCCTTGGTCCTACCTACTAGAGCTTCTCGGTTCCTTTAAATCCTAGATCAAGCATCACATCCTACCAGAGGGACAACCCTATTCTCTTATGTACAAATGCTCTCTCTCCCCAAAATGACCTTGTATCTGCTTTGTACATACCTGGCATATTAGAGGCAGTGTTGCGTAGAGGATAGAGTCAGTCTGGAAGCCAAGATGACCTATTCTTCAAACTATGCCTTTCATACATACAGTCTGGACAAGTCATTCAACCTCTCAGTATTCCTAGTAACTGTAAGACTACACTGCTGAGAAATTGGTGCCTTGCATCAGTGGAAGGAGTCACCTCAAGTTCTCTATACCAGGGGTCAGCCAGTTATGGCCAATGGGTCAAACCAACCCACTATCTGCTTTTCTACAGCCCATGAGATGAGCATTTAAATATAAAATTATTCTTAGCTACTGGGCCATATATAAATAGGAGGTGGGCAGGATTTTGGCTAACAGGCTGTAGTTTGCCAATCCCTGCCCTAAACCAATGAAATCACAGGCCTAGTCTTTAGCCTTGTATTGTGAGTATACTTATACATATGATGTCTGTAAGCTTCTGGAAAGCAATGAAGGCTTCACTTTTGCTTTTGTATTCCTAGTTTTTAGCACTTTGGGGGCATATTTGTTACTGTTCAGTTGTTTCAGTCATGTCTGTCTCTTTGTGACTCCATTTGGGGTTTTCTTGGCAAAGATACTAGAGAGGTTTGCCATTTCCTTTTCTAGCTCATTTTTCAGATGAGGAAACAAAGGCAAATAGAGTTACATGATTTGTCCAGGGTCACACAGCTAGTAAGTGTCTGAGGTCATATTTTAATATATGTCTTCCTGACTCTAGTCCTGGTGCTCTATCCACTCTGCCACCTAGCTGACCCATTTTAATAACTGTTTGCTTATTGACTGATTTATGTTTCCCTATGTTCACGGTATTATTTTTTATTATGATCAATACTTATGTACTAGGCACTTCAAATGCCTATCATTTCAATGGAATATACTTAGCATATACTTCCTCAATTCATTATAAAGTGATAGCATAAAAGGAAACATTCTGCTCACCCACAAATAAATTAGGATCAGTAATTTTGGTATGAAAATATCAGTAAGTCATCTTGAATGCAGTAGCCTTTTTTATAGGGTATGCACACATATAGGTAAATGAGTACATAAAACCGTGCAAATAACTCACCATCATTCCTCAGTATTAAAGGTGTAGGAGGTCCTAGGACTTTGTGGTTTGTGACTGTGTTGGTCACTACACAGGTATAATTCCCAACGTCTGATTTTTCCACTTTGGCAATGTATAGGTTTCCAGTCTCTTGAGAAACAAAGCGTCTGTTATCCTGGTATGATGGGTATTCATTGAAGATCCAGGCATAGCTCAGTTCTGAAAAAAACAATGAGCATTATCATTACAAACATGATTCTTGGTACCAGAAACTTTCCCTCACTGAGAAATAAGCAAGATAGAATTCCAGGTTACTTTTTAAAAAGTAGACTTTAAATCAGTCAACCATATAAGCTGTAAAAAGAAACATCAACATACAGAATTATTTAAATAGCCCTCTAGTTTACCAGACATAAAGCTAAAACTAGGGTAGGTAACTGGTACTTTGATCAAGGGCACTGAATTTAGAGGATACTTATAGTCCTTTAACAAACAGTATGGAAACAATAAAGCTTAGTACCTAATTAGTATGAATACTTTGTTAAAAGTGGAAGTTATAATATGGTAAGATGGGATGGACTGTTACCTTAACCCACCTCTCCTCATCTTGAGTAATCTCCTCATCCATAGGCTGATGTTTCATTCTCTTCCTGCCTCTTCTCAGACTCCTTTGCTGGTTCATTATCCATATTCCCCCTAACAGTGGGTATATTCCAAGGCTGTGCCCTGGGTTTTTATATGTGTGTATGTAAGTATGTATATGTGTGTGTATGAGTTCCCATGAGCTCAATTATTAACTGTGAAAATGAGCTCCAGATCTGTCTGTCTATCTATCTATCTATCTATCTACCATCTATCACCTATTCTTTCTTTTGAGCTCCAGTCATTCATCTTCAAATGCCCATTGAACATTTTAAATAGAATATCCAACAGACATCTTAAACTCACCTAAAAAGAATTCATTATCTTCTCCCCAACCTCCATCCTTCCAATCACCAAGATTTACAATCTTAGTGTCATCCCATGCTCGTCAATCTCATCTCACAGTTGTTTCTACCTCCACAACATATCTCTAACTTCTCTCAACTCACTATAGTTGAGGCCTTCATTACCACTCATCTGGCCTACTATAAGAGCCTCTCAATTTCTGCCCCCCAATCTATCCTATTCCTTGCTATTAAAGTAATTTTCCTAAAGTATAGATATGGCCATATTCTTCCCCTACTCAAGAAATTTTAATGGCTCCCTATCACCTTAAGCATTAGCTTGAAATTTCTCTTGGATGTTAAAGCCCAACCTACTTTTCCTGACTTGTTATACATTGCTTTCCAAATAAATTTCAAGGGGGTTCAGCCAGTCTGGTGTTTGTGCTGTTCTTCACACATGGCACTTCACTTAGTCCTAGTGTTTAAGCTAAGTCTCGTGCCTGGAATGTACTCCCACCTCACGTATGCTCCTTAGAATCCTTAGCTTCCTTTAAGACCCAACTCAAATGCCACATTCTACACAAAGCCTACATTGATTTTCCTCTTTCTAGTACCTTTGCACTAAAATTTATTTTCTATTTAATTTATCTCTGATCACATTGTGTCCCTGGATAGAAGCAAGCTCCTTGAGGGCAGGTACTTTTATTTTTGCCTCAGTATGCTCAGCACCCAGCATAGTGCATGGTATATGATAGGTGCTTACTAACTGTTTCTTGATTGATGCGGGTGTTCTGGGAGAAGAAAGAGCACTGGCTCTGAAATCATAAGACTGGGGTTCAGATGATACTTCTTACACTTACTACATATATGACCTTGGGATTAGTCACTTAGTCTCTGGGTTTTAATTTTTCAGCTATAAAATGAGAGGGCTGGGCTAGATGACCTCTAAGGATCTTCACAGCTCTTCATTTATGATTCTATGATCTTATAATCTCTCTGTCTGAACTTTCTGTCCATCCTCCTCAACTGAAGGTTCCCTTCATTCAAATTCTGTGGCTTATAGTACTTACCTGTGGGGTCAAAAAAATCTAGTGGTCACTCTGCCCAGAAGAGATAGAGGCAATAGTACAACAGGTAAATCTAAGTTATTAAAGTAAGTCAGGTTTATAAATTCCTTCTTATTTGCCTGGATATGGTTTCTGGTCTCAAGGAGTTCATAATTTTTTCGATTCACTGTGGCCATTCATCATTTTGGTAGGGATCTTCAAGAACAAGTCAACTGACCCCCTTCCTTTTACAGATAAGGAAACTGAGACTCAGAGTTTAAACTACTTGCCACAGGTCAAATAGCTGAGAATAAAATCCAGGTCTGCTAGCATTCCCCACACTTATACCAGGCAGTTTCCTTCATTCAAATAAATCCTTGCTTGTCCTGAGTAGATACTATGTGTGTGGTAATTGATCTATTTTCATGATCAATTTTAAACTCTAGTTTTTGATAAATATTTTTGAATGAAAATATTAAACTCTGATGGAAATTTTGTCATGATTGACCCAGTAATAGTACTACAATGTCTGTATGCCAAAGATAGTAAAGAAAAAGGAAAAGGAGCTATGTGTACAAAAATATTTATAGAAGATCTTTTTGTGGTGGTAAAGTTTAGAAATTGAGGGGATGTCAATCATTTGGGGAATGGCTAAACAAGTTGTGGTATATGATTGTGATGGAATATTTTTGTGCTATAAGAAATGTCCAGCAGGAGGGTTTCAGAAAAACATAGAAAGATTTACACAAACTGATACAGAGTGAAGTGATCAGAACCAGAAAAACCTTGTACACAGTACCATCAGTATTGTACAATGACCAACTGTGAACAACTTAGCTATTCGTAGTAATACAGTGATTCAAGATACTTCTGAAAGACTTATGATGAAAAATGCTATCTATCTCCAGAGAAAGAACTGATAGAGTCCGAATGCAGCTCACACCATTGTCTTTTTTAAATTTTATTTTTCTCGTTTTTGCTTTTGGCCTGTTTTTGTTTTTCTTTTGCAACATGGCTAATGTGAAAATATGTTTTCTATGACTACACATTTATAGTTTATATCAAAGTGCTTGCCTTCTCAGGAAGGGGGAAAGAAAGACAGGGAGAGAGAGAATTTGCAACTCAAATTTTTTAAAAAACAAATTATAAAAATTGTTTTTACATGTAATTGGAAAAATATTAAAATTTAACAAATAAACAAATTCATATTCTGTGAATCCATGAGCAGTACACTTTCCACTATACCTCCAACACAAGATCAGACCCTGGCTTAGTTGTTGGTTATAACCTGCCGAGACACATTATTGCCAAGGTTAAGGAATCTTAGATCATAGAACTCTTGGAACATGTGTTAAACAAAAGCATATATCCACAGAAGTATTGTCACAGATCTAAAATAGTCAGGAATGGTCAACGGTGAGGGTACTCTTCTCCCTTCTTTCCCCTCCACACCAAATTTGGTTACCTAGACCCAGTCTAGGTTAGAGAGGCAGGAAGAATCACCAGTGATAGTGCCTAATAGGGAATACCTAGAACCCATCTACAATGGGGAGCCTTTCTTCTCAACCTTCCTGCAAATGTCTCCATTCCTTTCTGGCCCCAGCTGAATGTTTTCCCTTTCCCCATGAACTCTATGGTCCTCCAGACCTTAGCATCTCCTTTATTATTATCATTATATTAACACTATTAATTATTGTGATTATTACTATTATAAGTAAGAGCTCTAAACACTGCCATCTATGTTATTAGAGTACCATAGAACTTCTGACCCATATCTTTCTATATATAAATGTAGTCTTTCCCAACTGGAGTGTGAGCTCCTTGAGAGCAGAGACTCACTCATTTTTATTTGTATCCACAGTGCTTAGCACAGTGCTTGGGATATAATAGGAACTTAACAATTTTTTCATTCATTTTGGTACAGAATGAAGCAGGGGGGCACTTCAAATGAAAAGAGACTAACACTATACATCCATAGCTATATAAAGAGGGATCAAGTGAAATCATACATGCATATGTATATATAGATGCATGTATACATACATGTGTATATATATACATAGCACTATATTTTAGTTATTGTTATTTAATTCTCACTATTATTAATGAACAAAAGAAATAGTTACAGGGTCAAAGTGGATCAGATAGGTAGGGATAGAAACTGTACCTATAATTGCACTAGAACGGAGAACTCCTGGGTAAGGAAACTCCCTCTGCTGATGTAGGCCAGAATCTTCTTTGCAACTTATGTTCTAGAGTTACCTAAAGCAATGGTGTCAAGCTCCTATAGGATTGGATCTGTGCAGGTTGCATATTGACATAGAAAACTCCAATAATATTATCTATGTTATATTGTATTTCTATTTTGTTAGACATTTACCAATTATATTTTAATTTGATTCCTTGGGAGCCAATGGGCAGATGCCTCTGGTGAAATGTGTTAGCAGCATGAAGCCAGTATGTGTCTGAAACAGGACTTGAACCTTGATCTTACTAGTTTTAAGCCATATCTTTAACCATTATGCTATATGGTATCTCAGATATTTGGGCAACATGTCTGCTATTTCTAACATGGGAAAGTAGGAAGTATTACTGATACTGCTTCTATGAGTTGAATTTACACACACAACTAGAGAATATGATTAGGTTCCTCTCCTATCCCTCCCCCTTACAGAAGTAGTTGGAGAGCCCTTGTGTTTTCTCTCCTTGCAGAGACCTTGAAGGTAGTCATAGCAGGGATCTGGCTCACTAATTGCGCCTGAGGGGAAACATATTCTCTTATTCTGGCCTTCCCCCAACCCTCTGTCCTTTTTTCCCCTTTCCCTCTTTCCCTCCTTTCCCCTTTTTTCTCTATGAGGGGCTAAAAGCCCTAGATATACTCTTACTCTCTCATTCTAGTCAAGAGTTTCACCATACCCAGCAAGAATACTCCAGTAGCATCTTGGACTTGGGCTATGGACTTTAATGCTTTGTCTTATCCTCATGAAATATATTGCCTGCAAATGGCTGCCTTCATTTCTATGCCCAATTTTGTATCTCTGGGTATTTTCTCATTACCCTTAAGTCCTGCTATACATGAGCATTCTCTATCTGTGTGTGGTATATGTAAGTTAGTGTTAAGGTTAAACTACTCTAACAATTGACCAAACTGCTATTTTGATGATCTATGATTTGCATATTTGTCTCTGGACTTAAATTTCCTTCAAGTAATCAAGCTACATTTTTTCTTCTAGATGCTTCACAAATATATACTCTTGTTTTCAAAGAAGATCCAATATGAACATGAGTTGTTGGGTGAAATCTGCCAAGACTCATTTTTGCCAAAGTTAAAAGACACTAAATTTATGAGAATCTTGGAACATTTACAAAAGAAACACATGACCACTTAAGTACTGGTAAAGCTCTAGAGAAGGATGTGGGCATAGAATTGGAAAAGAAAGGAGTCTCACTAACACGGGGCAGCTAATGTGAAAAAAGGGAAATTACAATGCCTGTTACCTGTTTATCTCACAAGAATCTTCTGCGGATAAATTATGTGCCATAAAAGCACATTCTTGGAGGAAACTCTGGAATTTCAAAGGCAATACCACTGAAGCATAAACTCTGACACATCCTACCAACTGGAAAGGCTTCAAGTACAAGTTCACTGACTGACTATATGTCTGTTATCTAGGAACCAGCACAGGTAAGACCTGGAAGGTTCATCACCAGGTTGGCTCCATGGTGCCTAACTTTTCAGCAATACTTGAAGATTATCTCTTAAATTATAAAATGATTACAATCTGTCCCACAACAATGGAATTGCATGATCCTTACAGTATAAGGATTATAGGATACAGGATTTTTTAAAAAATTAAAATTATAGGCATAATTTCAAATCATTCTATCTTCTCCGAAAGAACATTGTGTCTCTCCCTTCCCCCCTGCTTCTTGTTCAGCAAATTAAATCCACATTCTCTCTACTCATCTGACAAACTGTCTCTTCCCTGCTTCCAGTGGCTACAAAGTAGTTTGAGCTCTGTGGCAGAAGTTCATGGTTAAATAAATATGAGCTATGTAGGCAAAAGGCATCTGAAAAAGGCCTGAGTTTTCTTTCCAATGAGCTTGCCAAAAACAAGAGAAACAGCTTAGATGTCCCCCCCCCCCACTTCATGACAACAGTATAGCTGAGATCTGAACAACTCAGCCAACCTGCTGATTTTTCTCTATCATGTTAAAGAAAAGAGCCAGGGTTATATTTGAATGATTTCTTGATTGAACTGATAGAGGGCTCATGTGTCACATATATAGTATAGTTTCTAGTAGAAGAAAGAGATTAATATACCCAAGAAACTGATTTTCACCCTAGAAACTGCCTAAAAAGAGTTAACAAGATTCAGTTAGGAAATCTGACCCTCTCTGAGACTTTTATGTCTGGTACCTCTGATATCTTTCTTTCACTAAGATTTTAATGTATGTGAGCCCAGGGTCGGGGACTTTCTTACACTGTCAAGAACTATCAAAAAGGAGATAAATTAATATTAGCTAATGATGATGAAGGGATCAACTAGCTTGGTAAAAAACATCACTCATCATCTTCCTTAATTGACAATTCATGTGTGCTTTCTGCATTTGCAAAGAGCTTTTCTCCCTATAGCCCTAGGAGAGATATTTAGTTTAAGTATCATGGCCATTTTGCAGAGAAAGAAACTAAGTTCTAAGAGTTCTTAAGTGAATTGCTCATGGTCAAAGCTGGTAAGGCGTGGAAATGGGATCCAAATCCAGTTCTCATGACTCCTAAATTCAGCACTCCATCTTGTATATCTAGACCTAGAAATCATTCAGATCAGGGTTCTTTTTCAAATTTTTTATTTATTTAATTTTTAATTTATGGAATAAAACAAGTATTTCCATAACATAGTATAATTTAAAGAAAAGGTGATTGCAGATAAAACTGCAAGTCTATTATGTACAACTTGCTATGCCTTTTAAATATATAATAAAGTTATCATGTAAATTTCTTTTTTCTTCCCCCCCACCCTAAAGATGGCCACCATTAGACACAAATATGTATATAAATGTGAAATCATTCTATACATTCTTAAATTGAGATCTGTGAACTTTTTTTATATACATATTTTTATTTATTTTACTTTTTTGACTTTATTTATTAATTTATTTTTAGTTTTCAACATTCACTTCAACAAGATTTTGAGTTCTAAATTTTCTCCCCATCTTGTCCCTCCCCCAGCTTAAGATGGCTTGCATTCTGAATACCCCTTCCCCTAATTTGCCCTCTCTTCTATCTCTCCTCCCTTCTCTTATCTGCTTCCCCTTCTATTTTCCTGTAGGGCAAGATAGATTTCTATGCCCCATTGCCTGTATATCTTATTTCCCAGTTGCATATGAAAACAATTTTTAACATTTGTTTTTAAAAGTTTCGGTTCCAAATTTTCTTCCTTCCTCCCTCCCCACCCACCCTCATTGAGAAGGCAAGCAGCTCAATACAGGTTATACATTTGCAATCATGCAAAACACTTCCATAGTAGCCATGTTGAGGAAAACTAACTATATTTCCCTTCATTCTATCCTGCTCCCTATTTATTCTATTCTCTTTTTTGACCCTGTCCCTCCTCCTAAGTGTTTACTTCTGATTACCCCCTCCCCCAATCTGCCCTCCCCTCTATCATCCCCCTGCTCTCTTATCCCCTTCTCCCCTATTTTCCTGTAGGGTAAGATAGATTTCCATAATCAATTGAGTGTATATGGTATTCCCTCCTTAAGGCAAATCCAATGAGAATAAGATTCACTCATTCTTTCTCACTTTCCCCCACTTCCCCTCCACTGTAAAAGCTTTTTCTTGTCTGTTTTATGTGAGATAATTTATCCCATTCTACCTCTCCCTTTCTCCTTCTCCCATTATAATCCTCTCTCACCCCTTAATTTTATTTTTTAGATACCATCCCTTCATCTTCAACTCACCCTGTGCCCTCTATCTATCTATAATTTTTTCCCTCCAACTACCCTAATACTGACAAAGGTCTCATGAGTTACAAATATCATCCTTCCATGTAGGAATGTAAACAGTTCACCCTTAATAAGTCCCTTATGATTTCTCTTTCCTGTTTACCTCTTCATGCTTCTCTTGAGTCTTATATTTGAAGTTAAATTTTCTATTCAGCTCTGGTCTTTTCATCAAGAATGCTTGAAAGTCCCCTATTTTACTGAATATTCATTTTTTGTTGGGTAGGTGATTCTTGGCCATAATCCTATCTCCTTTGCCCTCCGGAAAATTATATTCTAAGCCCTCCAGTCACTTAATGTAGAAGTTGCTAAATCTTGTGTTATCCTGATTGTGTTTCCACAAAGCTTGAATTATTTCTTTCTGACTGCTTGCAATATTTTCTCCTTGACCTGGGAACTCTGGAATTTGGCTACAATATTCCTAGGAGTTTTCCTTTGGGGATCTCTTTCAGGAGGTGATTGGTGGATTCTTTCCATTTCTATTTTACCCTTTGGTTTGAGAATATCAGGGCAGTTTTCCTTGATAATTTCTTGAAAGATGATGTCTAGGCTCATTTTCTGATCGTGGCTTTCAGATAGTCCAATAATTTTAAAATTATCTCTCCTAGATCTATTTTCCAGGTCAGTTGCTTTTCCAATGAGATATTTCACACTGTCTTCTAATTTTTTCATTCTTTTGGCTTTGTTTTACAATGTCTTGATTTCTTATAAAGTCACTAGCTTCCATTTGCTCCATTTTATTTTTTTAGTGAGCTTTTGGACTTCCTTTTCCATTTGGCCAATTCTGCTTTTTTAAGGCATTCTTCTCCTCGTTGGCTTTTTGGACCTCTTTTGCCATTTGGGTTAGGGTATTTTTAAGGTGTTATTTTCTTTAGTATTTTTGTAGGTCTCCTTTAGCTAGCTGTTGACTTGTTTTTCATGATTTTCTTGCATCACTCTCATTTCTCTTCCCAGTTTTTCCTCTACTTTTCTTACTTGCTTCTCAAAATCCTTTTTGAACTCTTCCATGACCTGGGACTGATTTATATTTTTCTTGGAGGCTTTGGATGCAGGAGCTTTGATCTTGTTGTCGTCTTCTGGTTGTATGTTTTGATCTTCCTTGTCTCCAAAGAAAGATTCTGTGGTCTGCCTTTTTTTTTTTTTGCAGTTTGCTCATGTTCCCAGCCAATTACTTGAGTTTTAAACTCTTTGTAAGTTAAGGTAGGGTTCTGTTTTCAGTGTAGAGAACATACTGTTTCAAGTTTTGGGGATTTTGTGCAGCTGTTTTCAGAGATACTTCTAGGGACCTGTAAATTTTCAGTTCTTCCAAGGTGGTATGATCAAAGGAGAGGTGTTTACTCCTTTCCTGGCCCATGCTCTGGTCTATGAGTGAACACAAGCACTCTTCTCTGCCTTGGAACTGTGAGGAGGATTCCCTCTCCGTTGCTACCACAAGCTTTACCACGCCAGTGCTCCTCCTTGCCCCAGGACTGCCACCCAGAACTGTGACCCAGATCCAAGCATGAGCAAAGCAAGAGAATCCTGACTCAGCACCAGCAAAAAGATCCCTGCAATTCCCCTCTGATCAGCAACTCAATTACCCCTCAGTCTGTGGGCCCAGAGCTCCAAAAGTAGCCACCACCCTGGAACTGTGCTGGGACTGGGGCTCAGATGGAGCTTCTCTCTCACCATAGTCACAGACCTTTCCTACTGACCTTCTAAGTTGTCTTTGGTGTTTGTGGGTTGAGAAGTCTGGAAACCACTACAGCTGCAAGTGATTCAGTCCTCTGAGGCCTGCTCCAGCTTAGCTGAAGCCTGGTCTTTGCCTGTGCACCCAAGCTGAACTGTATTCTCCCAGCCTGTTGCAACACACCTTTCCCATCAACCATCCAGCTTATATTGGGCTGGAAATTTGTTTCACTCTTTCTTTTTGTGGGTTCTGCTGATGTAGAATTTGTTTGGAGTCATTTTTACAGATATTTGGGGGGGTTTGGGGGAGAGCTCAAGCAAGTCACTGCTTTCACTCTACCATCCGAACTTCTTTTTTAAAATACCATACTAATTATATTTCAGTATAATTGGTTTCCTTTGTAATCCTATGTATTTATTTTATGCACCAAGTAAAAAACATAGGCCTCAGCAGACTGCAAAGGGGTCCATGGCACAAAACAGGTTAAGAATGCCTGCTTAAGACCACTGCCCTCCTTTTACAGATATGGAAATTAAGGCCAAGAAAAGTGAAATGATTAAGCCTAGGGCCCACAGGTAATGAGTGGCAAAGGTTGGCTAGAACCCAAGGCTCCAAACTCCAGCATTAGTATTCTTTCCTCATTGGTATCATTAGGTTAATTTTATTCCTGTTTTCTAATGTTCTTTTGAAATAGAATTGGGTATTGTATTTTGTCAAAAGCTTCTTCTGCATCTATTGCTATACTCATATGATTTTTATTGTTTTTGTTATTAATATTGAAAGCTTTTTTTTAAACCTGAGCAAAGTTATAATGCTTTGGAGCATTGGATTGCATGAAAAAAATGCTATCAAATTTCTGCAAAGTTGAACAAAGAATCAAAGAGTAAATTCTCTTGTGTTGAAACACAGAAATATATCTAATACTCTGTTTTATTTCTCGAGGGACTTCAATGCAATATTTATACTTATTCAAACTTGACAGATTTCTTTTGATAAGTTTTCACATACTAATTGCTCTAGAAGTAACAGGCAATGCTTGTCGCAGAGGCAATTTGTAACAACTGAGTAAACAGACACGAGCACAGGATGAAATGGCTATTGGTGCTTCAAATGGCTGACTGAAAAAAAAAATGATGGTGGTGATAAGTTAGATGTACACCAGAGCAAAAGGTCTTATCAAAGCAAGTGATAGCTTTCTACTTTATTTCTTCTGAATCCTTTGAGTGTCAATGTTAAAATTCCACTTTATAATGGATTTCTTTTTCCATGTCCTGTGTGGCTAAAGAGTATTTGATTGTTTTAAAAGGAGAAATTTTAAGATCCCCTGATTTAGGGCACTGTTCACTGAACAAAGTCACCCTGTGACTATTACTGTCTGGCTGAAATTACAGCCCAAAATACATCAAGTACATATGATGTGTATAAGAGAAATATGGGCAAACAAGTATCAGAGATTGAGGATGCTGGAAAGGAGGAACAGCTGTGTGCCCAAGACTGTGGAAGCTTTGAGCTGTTTGAAGCTGTCAGGAATTCCCGAGACTTAGTTAAGGATCATAAGATCATGGATTTAGGGAGCAAAATAATTTAGAGATTATTTAGGAATCATAGGATCATGGCATTAGAGACAGAAGAGACCTCAGGGACCATTGCTTTCATTTTCCAAAAAAGGAAGCTGAGGCACAGACTGGTTAAGTGATCTCCCCAAAATGTTAAAGAGTGTCAGCAAGAGGGATTTGTATACAAGTCTTCTGACTCAAGACCCAGTATTTCCCTCACTGTACTGTGCAGGTCCTTGAGGTCATTATATCCAGCCCCATTTTACAGATGAGGACACTGAAGCCCAGAAAGGTTAAGTCTAATGCCTGAAGTCACAAAGGCAATAAAAGATAAGGCCAGCAGTCTAATCCAGGCAACTGACTTCACATCCAACCCGCTTTCCACTGCACCATGCTGTCACCTAGGCTGGTGTTAGTCATCTTGGAGCTTGGAAACTGGCCTGATGGCAGTTGAGGAAAGAGAGTAAGTGGAAAATTAGTGCTGTTGTAGAGAGTGGGAGTGGATGGGGGAGCACTGGTATTGAATGTTTAGGTGCATGAAGTTGCTGTGGAGTGGGAGAAATAATTTAGGAGGAGTGAGTCAGTTGTACAGAGATAAGAGGGATATGAGGGAAATCAAAACAGAAGAGGGCAACTAGGAGGTCCAGTGGATAGAGGACTGGGCTGGAAATCAGGAAGACTCATCTTCCTGAGTTCAAATATGGCCTCAGACACTTCCCTGCTGTGTAACTCTGGGCAAGTTAACGAACCCTGTTTGCCTCAGTTTCCTCATCTGTAAAATGATCTGGAAAAGGAAATAGCAATCCACTCCAGTATCTTTGCCAAGAAAAATCCCAAAGTGGGTCGTGAAGAGTTGGACAAAACTGTAATGACTGAACAACACAACAACAAATCAGGAGATGATGATTCGTTATTTTCTCTTCATCATTTTCTTTTAAAAGATCCTTTGTTTAAGGGATGGTTTTCTGGAAGGGGAAGGTCTTCATTCCTCTCTAGGCTGCATTCCTGACTCCCTGAATTTTCTCTACAGTCTTCCCCTTCCCCCTCTCCCCACTTTGCTTTTTCTGCTCCTTTGATGTGTTGGCTTCTCTTGTTAGAGTATAAGCTCCTTGAGGGCAGGGACTGTCTTTCTTCCTGTTAGTATTTGTATTTCCAGTACTTAGCACAGTAGGGCAGCTAGGTGGCACAGGATAGAATGCCAGACCTTGAGTCAGGAAAACTCATCTTCCTGAGTTCAAATCTGGCCACAGACACTTACTACCTGTGTAACCCCAGGCAAGTCATTTAACCCTGTTTGCCTCAGTTTCCACATCTGTAAAATGAGAAGGAGATGGCAAACCATTCTACTATCTTTGCCAAGGTTGCAAAGAATTGGACAGGACTGAACAACAACAACAACTTAATACAGTCCCTGGTTTATAGTAAGCATTTAAATATTTGTTGACTTGATAAAGGGGGATATTTAAGTAATGTAAAAACAAAAGATATCATTAATACATATATATGTGTATATATATAATATATATATACATATATTTTAAACAAAAGAGAGTAGATGATGTGGTACTCCCTGTGCCCAAGAATGAGTTCTAGGGTAACTAGGGCCTTGGGTGTGACCCTGTTCTGCATTAAGTCCTGCCCTGAAAGGGACTGGAGGCAGGGGACTATTAAGGAAGGATAATGAATAGAAACATTTCAGTCCCCATCCCAGTCATACAACAAATTTAAACCGACATAGAAGCTGAAAAAGATTTCAACTTAGTACCACTTATTTGAATCAGGTATTTCTGGATCCCTTCATTGGTTCTATAGGGAAGGGGGGAGGTATAAGAAAATCTAGAGCATAGGAAGTGAATAATGGCAGTGTAACTGTGAGTTACATGCTCGTGAATATGACTTACAGGCTTGTGACCATCACTTGCTTCCCCCCTCCATCTTATTTATAATTCTATGTGAGGTACATTTTACTAAGTTATACCCTAATGAGAGAGAATATGTGAGGTATAATGTCTGAAATATTTCCTCTAAAGTTTTCCAAATTGTGATTATAGGGATTACTACTACTATTAATCATAGCCTCCTGGAGTGGCAGTGCATTCTTGTAATCCTTGCTTCTTTGGGGACAGTGGGATGGGGGAGAGAGGAAGGGAGAGGACTGAGGCTGGTGGATCACTTTGGCTTGCGGGTTCTAACCTTCAGTGAGCTGAAGTGAACAGATGTATACACTAAGTCCTGTGACAAAACATTGAGACCCAAAGGGTATGGGGCACCAGCTGTTTAAAGAGGGGTAAATTGACCCATTACAGAAAAGGTCAAAACTCCTGTGTCAATCAGCAATGAAATCAAATCCATTACTGGGAACTGTACTTTCAGCCTGAGAAAAGTAGGAAGACCTAGTCTATAACAACAGCAACTATATTGATTCTACTACTACTACAACTACTACTACTACTACTACCACCACCACCACCACCACCACCACCACCACCACCACCAGGTGACATTTATATTGTTCCTTAAGGTTTACAAAGCACTCATTTGACCTTCTCACCAATCTTGTGAAGTAGTTGCTGTTATTAGCCTCCCCTTGCAGAAAAGGAAACTGAGGTTCAGAGAAATTAGGCAACTTGTCACTTAGGAAGAGTCTGATGTGGCATTCAATCAACTTGATTCCTGACTTCCTGACTCCAAATCTCACTATAACATGGCACTTCTTAGTATATTCAAGGTGGAGCTCATAGTAGGACTGGATTTGTTATTTTACTGGGGGAGGGAGCTCCTATTGGGAAACTCCTTCTAACAATGCAGATCAGCACCTTCTTTGAAATTTATAGGTTTAGAGAGCTACCTAGAGTACTTTAAGGTGAAATGGCATGCCCATATAAAACACAGCCACTATGTTTTACAAGTGAGACTTGAACTCAGGTCTTCTCTGCTCTGAGGCCAGTTCTCTTTCCCCTATCCCATACTGCCTCTTTTATATACACCCACTAATTTAGAGTTGAAAGCCTCCTTAGAGGACATCTGGCCCAAACCCTTCACTTTACAAATGAGAAAATTAAGAACTGGAGAATTAAATGTCTTGCCCAAAATTATGCACCTCATAAATAGAAGAGACAGGATTTGAACTCAAGGCCTCAGAGGTCAGATGCAGCATTCTTTTTGCTACAGCAGCATGGCTCCTGCTTTTGGTTAGAAAAGTAATTTTTATTTCACATATCATAATAGACTACTTACTCCCAAACCATCAAACCACCCATTCTCTCTCCCTCTTCCTCTTCCTCCATCCCCACTCCCATCATGCTTAGGAAGAGGTGTTTGTTTTGTTTTGCCCCGAGGCAATTGTTTGCATCTTGAATTCCATTAGAGATCTCTAATCCTAGGACAAGGGATAACATTATGGCATGAAACAGGCAGCTACTAAAAGTGTACTTCACCAAGTAACATGGTTGCATTATTAAATGTAAATTACATAAAGGCTAAAATCACATCATTATAATATTATTTTCACTATATTACATAATATTGTGAGATCTCTGCATATTATAATTTGTGTTATAAAATGATAACTTTTTCATACTTAAAGGCAAAACTATAACAACTTTGCATAAAGATAGCACATCAGATTTACGTATATATGTGCACACAGATTTTACTAAGTAGTAGGAATATTATTATGGAATAACATTATTGAATATTATTATAATAAATTGTAAATGAAATGTAATTTGTCCCTCCCTCTTTTGGTTAATTTCCTTTATAAACATTCTCTGGTTTTCCAATAAAAGAAAAAAAGTGACACTGCACAATGCATAATTTGTGGAGTATTTTTATGTTGCTTCCTATTGCCATTTTAAATTTGAGTTTGCTTATTTAGCATCACTGGTGTGCTGAATGCTAAAAAGGAAGAAGGGAGGGTTATAAGAGGAAAAGAAGAACCCAGAGTCAGGAGACAGGTTAAAGTTTTAGATATGACAACTACTAGTTAACTATGTGCTCCTGGGCACAAGTAAGTCATTTTATACATATATACATACATACATATATATGTACATATGTGTGTATTTTAATTTTCGCTTAATAGTATTTTATTTTTTTCCAATTACATGTAAAGATCAATGTTTATTTTTAAAAGATTTTGAGTTCCAAATTTTTCTCCCTCCCTCTTCACCCCTTCCCCCAATATAATAAGCAATCTGATATAGGTTATACATGTATAAGCATGTTAAACATATTTCCATATTAGCCATGTTGTGAATGAAGAATCAGATCAAAAAAGAAAAACCACAAGAAAGAAAAAACCTAAAAAGTGAAAATAGTATGCTTCAATCTGCATTCAGACTCCACATATCTTTCTCTGGATGTGGATAGCATTCTCCATCATGACTCTTTTGTAATTATCTTGGATCATTGTATTCCTGAGAAGAACTAAGTCTAGTTGATCATTGCATAATGTTGCTGTTACTGTGTATAATGTTCTCCTGGCTCTGCTCACTTCACTCAGCATCAATTCATGTAAGTCTTTCCAGGTTTTTCTGAAATCTACCTGTTCATCATTTCTTATTGCACGATAGCATTCCATTACATTCATTTACCACAACTTGTTCAGCCATTCCCCAGTTGATTAGGCATCCCCTCAGTTTCCAATTCTTTGCCACCACAAAAAGAACAGCTATAATTTTGTACATGTGGGTCCTTTCCCCTTTTTTATGATCTCTTTATGATATAGAACTAGTAGTGGTATTGCTGGGTCAAAGGGTATACACAGTTTTGTAGCCCTTTGGGCATAGTTCCAGATTGTTCTCCAGAATGGGTGGATCAGTTCACACCTCCACCAATAATGCATTATTGTTTCAATTTTCCCATATCTTCTCCAACACTTATCACTTTCCTTTTCTGTCATACCAGCGAATCTGATGGAGGTAAGGTGGTACCTCAGAGCTGTTTTAATGAGTACTCCTCTAATCAATAGTGATTTAGAGCATTTTTTCATGTGATTATAGATAGCTTTAATTTCTTCATCTGAAAACTGTCTATTCATATCCTTTGGCCACTTACCAATTGGGGAATGACTTGTATTCTTACAAATTTGATTCAGTTTTCTATATATTTGAGAAATGAGGCCTTTATCGAAACACTGGCTGTAAAAATCATTTCCCACTTTCTGTTTTTCTTCTAATCTTGGTTGCATTGGTTTTGTTTGTGTAAAAACTTTTTAATTTAATGTGATAAACGTTATCCCTTTTGCATTTCATAATGTTCTCTATCTCTCCTTTGGTCATAAATTCTTCCCTTCTCCATAGATCTGACAGGTAAACTATTCCTTGTGCTCCTAATGTGCATATGGTATCACCCTTTATGTCTAAATCACGTGACAATTTTGACCGTAGTTTGGTATATGGTGTGAGATATTGGTCTATGCCTAGTTTCTGAAATACTATTTTCCAGTTTTCCCAGCAGTTTTTGTCAAATAGTGAGTTCTTATCCCAGAAGCTGGAGTCTTTGGGTTTTTCAAACAGTGGGTTACTATAGTCATTTACTACTTGTGTCCCAAACCTATTCCACTGATCCACCACTGTACTTCTTAGCCAGTACCAAAAAGTTTTTATGATTGCCGCTTTATAATATAGTTTTAGATCTGGTATGGCTAGATCACCTTCCTTTGCATTTTTTTCATTAATTCCCTCAATATTCTTGATTCAGATGAATTTTCTTATTCTTTCTAGCTCTATAAAATCATTTTTGGCAGTTTGATTGGTATGGCACTGAATAAGTAAATTAATTCATGTAGAACTGTAACTTTTATCATATTACCTGAGCCTACCCATGAGCAATTGATATTTTTCTAATTGTTTAGATCTAACTTTATTAGTTTGAAAAGTGTTTTGTAATTGTTCATATAGTTCCTGGGTTTGTCTTGGCAGGTAGGCTCTCAAATATTCTATATTGCCTAAAATTATTTTAAATGGAATTTCTCTTTCTATCTCTTGCTGCTGTGCTTTGTTGATAATTTATAGAAATGCTGATGATTTATGTAGGTTTATTTTATATCCTGCAACTTTGCTAAAGTTGTCAATTATTTCAGGTAATTTTTAAGTTGATTCTCCAAGATTCTCTAAGTATACCATCATATCATCTGCAAAGAGTGATAGTTTTGTTTCCTCATTGCCTATTCTAATTCCTTCAATTTCTTTTTCTTCTCTTATGGCTAAAGCTAACATTTTTAGTACAATTTTGAATGATAGTGGTGATAATGGGCATCCTTGTTTCACCCCTTATCTTATTGGGAAAGCTTCTAGCTTATCCCCATTACATAAAATTCTTGGTTATGATTTTAGATAGCTACTGCTTATCATTTTAAGGAAAACTCCATTATTTCCTACATTCTCTAGTTTTTTTAATAAGAATGAGTGTTGTATTTTGTAAAAAAAAAAGTTTTTCTGCATCTATTGAGATATTCATATGACTTCTGTAAGTTTTGTTATTTATGTGGTCAATTATGCTGATAGTTTCCCTAATATTGAACCAGCCTTGCAGTCTTTGTATAAATTCCACCTGGTCATAGTGTATTATACTCATTATAAATTGTTGAAATCTCTTTGCTGATGTTTTATTAAAAATTTTTGCATCAATATTCATTAGGGAAATTGGTCTACAATTTTCTTTCTCAGTTTTGACTCTTTCTGTTTTAGGCATCAGCACCATATTTGTGTCATAAAAGGAATTTGGTAGGACTCCTTCTTCACCTATTTTTCCAAGTAGTTTATATAGTATGGAATTAATTGTTCTTTAAATGTTTAGTAGAATTCACTTGTAAATCCATCTGGTCTTGGAGACTTTTTCTTAGGGAGTTCATTGATGGTTTGTTCAATTTCTTTTTCTAAAATGGGGTTATTTATATATTTGATTTCCCCTTCTGTTAATCTCAGAAATTTATATCTCTGCAAATATTCATCCATTTCACTTAAATTGTCAGATTTATTGGCATACAGTTGGGCAAAGTAGCTCCTAATTATTGCTTTAATTTCCTCTTCATTGGTGGTGAATTTACCTTTTTCATTTTTGATACTGGTAATTTGGTTTAAAACAATCTTTTAAAAATGAAATTACCCAAAGTTTTGTCTTTTTCATTGATTTTTTTATAAAACCAGACCTTAGGACTTCCACTTCCGGGAGCCAAGATGGCGGAGTAAAAAAGGTAGTCGCTCTCACCCTCCCCTATCAACCTCTGAAAACCCAGAAAATATCACCCCAGGAAAAACCCTGGAACAGCTGAACCAGAAGAAAGATGGGGAGCAGCAGTGCAGTAGCCCAGTAAACGGTTCTCCCAGTGCCTCAGCAAAAATAAGGGAAGCAGCACTACAAAGGGCCCCAGGCAGATAAGCACCTGGCAGCATTCTCTGAAAGGAGCTGAAGAAAGCAACCTAGAGGTGCCAAAAAGTTCCAGCCTTGGTGATTCCAACCCAGCACTGGGTAAGCTGTCAGAACCCTGCAGCCTCCAACTGCCAATCAAGAGGAGATCCCAAAGGCCAGGTGGTTGAGCAGGCAAACACCAACAGCTGTACCTCCGAGTGCCTCAGTGAGGGTGGGTAACTGGTGGAAACCAGCTCAGAAGACCACCAGGTGCCTTGGCATTCCACAGCAAAGAAGTCTCCCAGTGCCTCAACAGAAATAAGGGAGGCAGCACTGCAAGGGGCCCCAGGCAGATAAACACCTGGCAGCACTTATCTAAAAGGAGCTAAACAAAGCTAAAGGAAAGGAAAAGCAGGCAACCTCGATTTGCCTGAAAGTCCCAGCCTTGCTGATTCCAGCCCAACACCAGATAAGCTGCCAGAACCCTACAGCCTCCAATTGCCAACATAAGAAGCCCTAGCACACAAAGCCAGTGACCAAGACCTAGGCTCCCAACACAAGAAGCTTGGGTCAGTGCCCTCTGCTCCACAGCAGGAGAGCTTAATCCCTTTGAATGCCAGGGAATAAAGAAACACCACGAGTAAAAAGAAACATATGCTAGATTCATATTATGAGAAGAGTGAAGATCAGGACAGAAATTCTGAAGAGGACAACACTGTCATCAAACCCACATCTGCAACATCAAAAGGGAATATGAACTGGTCTGAAGCCCAAAAAGCCTTCTTAGAAGAACTCATGAAGGACTTTAAAAGTCAAATGAGAGAGGTAGAGGAGTCCTTTAAAAGTACAATAGGCCAATTGGAAAAAAAGTACACTGAAGAAAACAAGTCCCTAAAACACACAATTGGCCAACTGGAAAAAAAGTACAATGAAGAAAATAAATCCCTTAAAAATACAATCGACCAATTGGAGAAGAAAGTACAGAATCTAACGGAAAAAAACAATGTGTTAAAAATTAGAATTGAACAAATGGAAACTAATGACTCTATGAGAGAGCAAGAATCAGTCAAACAGAAACAAAAAAATGAAAAAATAGATGAAAACGTAAAATACCTCATGGGTAAAACAGCTGACCTGGAAAATCAATCCAGGAGAGACAATTTAAAAATTATAGGCCTACCTGAAAGTCATGATGAAAAAAAGAGCCTGGACAATATCCTTCAGGAAATCATAAAGGAAAACTGCCCTGAAGTCCTAGTACCTGACAGTAAAATAACTATAGAAAGAATCCACCACTTCCCGCCTGAAAGAGATCCCAAATTGAAAACTCCAAGGAATATAATAGCTAAATTCCACAATTACCAGATTAAAGAGAAATTACTGCAAGCAGCCAGAAAGAAACAATTTAAATATCATGGAACCACAGCCAGGATTACACAGGACCTTGCAGCCTCTACATTAAAAGACCGTAGAGCATGGAACATGATATTCCGTAAGGCAAAGGAGCTTGGAATGCAGCCAAAGATTAACTACTCAGCAAAAATGAGAATGATTTTTCAGGGAAGGAGATGGATATTCAATGAAATAGGGACTTCCAAACATTCCTGATAAAAAGACCAGAGCTCAACAAAAAATTTGATCTTCAAGTATAAGATTCAAGAGAGACATAAAAAGGTAAATGGAACAGAAAGATACAATATGTTGTTAATAATGACAAAATGTTTACATCCCTACAAGGGAAGGTGACACTTGTAACTCTTGAGAACTGTGTTGTTATTATACCATGTTAAAGGAGTATACATAAAGGGGGTGGATATAAGTTGACTTTGATGTAATGATAAAAATAAGTTTAATCAAGTGGGGTAAATGGATCCAAGTAAGTGGATTAGTCTGAGCTAAGAAAATGTACTGAGAAAGGAAGAGTCAGACAAGGGTAAATTACATTACAGGAAAAGACACAAAAACTTATTAGAGCAGAGGTAAAGCAGGGAGGGGGATGAGCATTGTTTGAACCTTACTCTCATCAGATTTGGCTCAAGAAGGGAATAACATAATCAGTTAGGTATAGAAATCTAACTTGCACTATAGGTAGTAGGAGGGGAAAGGGGAAAGAAAAGGAAGGGGGGATAGAAGGGAGGGAAGAAGCAGTAAGGGTAAAGGGGAAGAAAAGGGAAAGGGATAATAGAAGAGAAGTGGGACTGTAGGAGGTGCTGGTCAGAAACAAAACACTAGTGGGGGGGAAGGAGAAAGGAGAAATAAAAGCATAAACAGGGGGGAGAAAAAGGATGGAGAAAAAGACACAGATAGTAATCATAAGATGTGAATGGGATGAACTCTCCCATAAAACAGAAGTGTATAGCAGATTGGATTAAAAACCATAATCCTACAATGTGTTGTTTACAGGAAACGCATTTGAAAAAGAGTGACACATACCGGGTAAAGGTAAAAGGCTGGAGCAAAATATATTATGCTTCAGCTGAAGTAAAAAAAGCAGGGGTAGCAATCCTGATCTCAGACAAAGCAAAAGAAAAAATAGATCTTATCAAAAGAGATAAGGAAGGAAAATACATCCTGCTAAAAGGTACCATAGACAATGAAGTAATATCATTACTAAATGTATATGCACCAAATGGTATAGCATCCAGATTCTTAGAGGAGAAGTTCAGGGAGTTACAGGAAGAAATATACAGCAAAACTATACTAGTGGGGGACCTCAACCTCCCCCTCTCTGAACTAGATAAATCTAACCAGAAAATAAACAAGAAAGAAGTTAAGGAGGTTAATAGAACATTAGAAAAGTTAGGTATGATAGACCTGTGGAGAAAACTGAATGGGGATAGAAAGGAATATACTTTTTTCTCAGCGGTACATGGCACATACACAAAAATTTACCATGTAGTAGGGCACAAAAACCTCACAATCCAAAGCAGAAAGGCAGAAATAGTAAATGCATCCTTTTCAGATCATGATGCAGTAAAAATTATATGTAATAAAGGGCCATGGAAAGATATACTAAAAATAATCGGAAACTAAATAATCTAATCCTAAAAAATGATTGGGTCAAAGAACAAATCATAGAAACAATCAATCATTTCATTGAAGAGAATGACAATAATGAGACAACATACCAAAACTTATGGGATGCAGCAAAAGCAGTTCTTAGGGGAAGTTTTATATCTCTAAATGCTTACATAAATAAAATAGAAAAAGAGGAGATCAATGAATTAGGCATACAACTAAAAAAACTAGAAAAAGAACAAATTAAAAATCCTCAACTAAACACCAAATTAGAAATATTGAAAACCAAAGGAAAAATTAATAAAATTGAAATTAAGAAAACTGTTGAAATAATAAATAAAACTAAGAGCTGGTTTTATGAAAAAACCAATAAAATAGATAAACCTTTGGTTAATCTAATTAAAAAAAAAGAAGAAAACCAAATTACTAGTATCAAGAATGAAAAGAGTGAAACTACCACCAAGGAAGAGGAAATTAAAACAACAATTAGGAATTATTTTGCCCAAGTATATGCCAACAAATTTGACAATCTTAGTGAAATGGATATATATTTACAAAAATATAAATTGCCCAGATTAACAGAAGAGGAAGTAAAATACTTAAATAACCCCATCTCAGAAAAAGAAATTGAACAAGTCATTGATGAACTCTGTAGGAAAAAATCTCCAGGGCCAGATGGTATTACATGCGAATTCTATCAAACATTTAAAGAACAATTAATTCCAATACTATATAAACTACTTGGTAAAATAGGTAAAGAAGGAATCTTACCAAATTCTTTTTATGATACTAATATGGTGCTGATACCTAAACCAGGAAGAGTCAAAACAGAGAAAGAAAATTATAGACAATTTCTCTAATGAATATAGATGCAAAAATTTTGAACAAAATATTAGCAAATAGATTACAGAAACTTATCACACAAATAATACACTATGACCAGGTAAGATTTATACCAGGAATGCAGGGCTGGTTCAATATAAGGAAAACTATCAGCATAATCCATCATATCAACACTAAAACTAACAGAAACCACATGATCATCTCAATAGATGCAGAAAAAGCTGTTGACAAAATACAACACCCATTCCTATTAAAAACACTAGAGAGCATAGGTATAAATGGAGTCTTCCTTAAAATAATAAATAGCATCTATCTAAAACCTTCAGCAAGCATAATATGTAATGGGGACAAGCTAGAAGCATTTCTAATAAGATCAGGGGTGAAACAAGGATGTCCATTATCACCACTGTTATTCAACATCGTACTGGAAACATTTGCTTTAGCAATAAGAGAAGAAAAAGACATTGAAGGCATTAGAATAGGCAAAGAAGAAACAAAGCTATCACTCTTTGCAGGTGACATGATGTTATACTTAAAGAATCCCAGAGAATCAAATAAAAAACTACTTGAAATAAGAAACAACTTTAGCAAAGTTGCAGGCTATAAAATAAACCCACACAAATCATTGGCATTTCTATATATTACCAACAAAGCCCAACAGCAAAAGATAGAAAGAGAAATTCCATTTAAGCTTACTGTAGACATTATAAAATATTTAGGAATCTACTTCCCGAAACAAACACAGGAACTCTATGAATACAATTACAAAACACTTCACGCAAATAAAATCAGATCTAAATAATTGGAAAAACATCAGTTGCTCATGGGTAGGCCAAGCTAATATAATAAAAATGACAATTCTACCTAAGCTAATTTACTTATTCAGTGCCATACCAATCAAACTACCAAAAAATTATGTTATAGAGTTAGAGAAAATAATAACAAGGTTCATTTGGAAGAACAAAATGTCCAGAATATCAAGAGAACTAATGAAAAGAAATGCAGGGGAAGGTGGCCTAGCCATTCCAGATCTTAAGTTGGATTATAAAGCAGCAATCATCAAAACTGCTTGGTACTGACTAAGAAATAGAGTGGTGGATCAGTGCAATAGGTTAAGTGTGCAAGACACAGAAGTCAATGACTATAGTAATATACTATTTGATAAACCCAAAGACTGCAGCTTCTGGGATAAGAACACACTCTTTGAAAAAAACTGCTGGGAAAACTGGAAAAGAGTATGGCAGAAACTAGGCATAGACCAAAATTTCACACCATATACCAAAATAAAGTCAAAATGGGTACGTGATTTAGATATAAAGGCTGATACTATAAGCAAACTGAGAGAGCAAGGAATAGTTTACCTGTCAGATCTATGGAGAACAGAAGAATTCATGACCAAACAGGAGATAGAGAACATTACACAAAGTAAAATAGATAATTTTGATTACATTAAATTGAAAAGTTTTTGCACAAAGCAAATGAAACTAAGATTAGAAGGAAAGTAGAAAATTGGGAAAGAATTTTTATAACCAGTCTCTCTGATAAGGGCCTCATTTCTAAAATATATAGAGAATTAAGTCAAATTTATAAGAATACAAGCCATTCCCCAATTGATAAGTGGTCAAAGGATATGAACAGACAGTTCTCAGATGAAGAAATTAAAGCCATCTATAGTCATATGAAAAAATGCTCTAAATCACTATTGATTAGAGAAATGCAAATCAAAACAACTCTGAGGTACCACATCATACCTATCAGAATGGCCAACATGACAAAACAGGAAAATGATAAATGTTGGAGAAGATGTGGGAAAATTGGAATACTAATGCATCATTGGTGGAGTTGTGAAATGATGCAACCATTTTGGAGAGCAGTTTGGAACTATGCCCAAAGGGCTATAAAAATGTGCATACCCTTTGACCCAGCAAGCACTTCTAGGGCTATATCCCAAAGAGATCACACAAATGGGAAAAGGACCCTCATGTACAAAAATATTCATAGCAGCTCTTTTTGTGGTGGTAAAGAATTGGAAATTGAGAGGATGCCCACCAATTGGGGAATGGCTGAGCAAGTTGTGGTATATGAACGTGATGGAATACTATTGTGCTATAAGAAATGATGAACAGGTTGACTTCAGAAAAACCTGGAAAGACTTGTATAGTCTGATGCGGAGTGAAGTGAGCAGAACCAAGAGAATGTTGTACACAATAACAGCCAAGTTGTGTGATGACTAATATTGATAAACTTAACCCTTCCTGGCAATACAAGGATCTAAGACATCTCCAGAGGCCTTGTGATGGAAAATGCTAACCACACCCAAAGAAAGAACTATGGAAGCCAAATTGTTATTTTTTTTCTCTTCTGTTGAGTTTTGTTTCCTCTTTCTGATGGTTCCTCCTACTGGTTTTAATTTCTACTTACAACATCACTAATGTGAAAATATGTTTAATATGAATGTAAATGTATAGCCTATATCAGATTGTGCACCATCTTGGGGAGGGTGGTGGAGAGGAAGGGGGAGGAAAATTTTAAACTCAAAAGCATACGGAAGTGATTATTGATAAATCAAAATAAATTAATAAAAAAAACCCAGCCCTTAGTTTTATTTATTAGTTCAATAATTTTCTTACTTTCTATTTTATTAATCTCTTCTTTGATTTTCAAAATTTCAAATTTGGTACTTAATTGAGGATTTTTAATTTGTTCTTTTTCTTGCTTTTTTAGTTGCATGCCCAATTAATTGATCTGTTCTTCCTCTATTTTATTCATTTAAGCATTTAGATATATAAAATTTCCCCTAAGAACTGCTTTGGTTGCATCTCATTAATTTTGGTGTGTTGTCTAATTATCATCATTGTCCTTGATAAAATTATTGATTGTTTCTATGATTTGTTGTTTGACCCACTCATTTGCTAGGATTAAATTATTTAGTTTCCAATTAATTTTTAATCTATCTTTCCATGACCCTTTATTACATGTGATTTTTATTGCTTCATGATTTGAGAAGGATGCATTTAATGTTTCTGCCTTTCTGCATTTGATTGTGAAGTTTTTCTGCCCTAATATGTGGCCAATTTTTGTGTAGGTGCCATGTACCACTGAGAAAAAGGGATATTCCCTTCCATCCCCATTCAATTTTCTCCAGAGCTCTATTATATCTAACTTTTTGAAAATTCTATTCACCTCTTTAACTTCTTTCTTGTTTATTTTGTGGTTAGATTTATCTGTTTCTGAGAGGGGGAGGCTGAGGTTCCTCACTAGTAGTTTTACTGTCTATTTCCTCCTGTAACTCACATAACTTCTCCTCTAAGAATCTGGATACTATGCTACTTGGTACATATATGTTTAGTATTGATATTACTTCATTATTTATGATACCTTTTAGCAAGATGTAGTTACCTTCTTTATCTCTTTTAATTAGACCTATTTTTGCTTTTGCTTTGTCTGAGATCAGGACTGCTGCCCCTGCTTTTTTTTTTTTTATATTAGCTGAAGAAGAGTAGATTCTACTTCAGTCCTTTACCTTTATTCTCTCTGCCTCAAATGTGTTCCTTCTAAACAACATATTGTAGGATTCTGTTTTTTAATCCATTCTGCTATCCACTTTCATTTTATTGAAGAATGCATCCCATTCACATTCACAGTTATGATTACTGTGTATTTCCTTCCATCCTATTTTTCTCTCCTGTTTGTACTTTTCTCTCGCCTTTAACCCTGTCTCTCCTCACTAGTGTTTTGCTTCTGACCACCACTTCCCTCAATCTTTCCTCACTTCTATCAGCCTCCCTTTTCTTTCCCCTTTCCCCTCCTATTTCCCTATAAGGTAAAATAAATTCCTATACCCAACTGATTGTGTATGTTATTCCCTTTCTGAGCCAAATCCAATGAGAGTAATGTTCAAATAATGCCCACCCCACCCTTCTTTCCCTTTACTGTAATAGGTCTTTTATACCCCATAAGTAAGTCATTTTAAACTGTATTAGCCTCAGTTTCCCAAGGTACTGAATTGTTCTTATACTATTGACCTCAGAGGGTTGTTGTAAGAAGCTTTCTTCCTAATCCTTAAAGTCCTATATAAATATGATATTGATAATAATACTTGCTTTTCTTCTCTCACCTTGATTTCTCATCCTTCCTTAATTTTATAAAGTTTTTTAGCATGGCAATAAAATATTTTAAAATAAGTTTTATTGGCTTATTTTATTTTTTACATCACCAAAATATCTCACAGTATCCCTTCCCCTTCTCCCTCCCAGAGAAGGGCAATACACTTTTAAATTCAGGTATATTGACATATAAACTTATGTATGTATTTGTTACATCTCTCTTTCTCTGTACTTAAATGAGAGAGGGAGACACACACACACATACACAGAGAAAGAGAGAGAGAGAGGTAGAGGGAGAGAAGGAAGGAGAAAGAGAGAGAAGGAGGGAGAAAGAAAATAGGTTTTTTACTGGTCTAATTCTTCAAATATTTGGTGACCCAAATCTGCTAGTAAGCCTGGAGGCAAAGGACAGTAATTAGGGATCCCAAGGCTTTGAAGGGCCAGTAGAAAATGGAAAGATGTGATTGTCAAGTTCAACAATTCAGCAAACATTTATCAAACACAAGCTATTGAGGAGGTAAAAGACAAAACTAAAGTTTCTGTACTTGAAGTGCTTCCATTCTGCTTAGGCAGGGAGTTAACCTGGGGTTCACAAATCACTTGATTGAGGGGAAATTATATTTTATTTTCACAACCCTTATGTAACTGATATTTAGCATTTCTATGATTATTATTTTAAGCCATTGAAGGTTAAGAGGCTTATCCTGTTTAAACAATAAAGTATTATTCTGAGAAGGTACCTGTAGGTTTCAGGAGACTATCAAAGGCTCTATGACACAATAAAGATTAATGTCCCTGTACTAGAGAGATACAATATACACAGAGGTAAGTACATACACGGTATACACAAAGTAAATTCAAAGTAGTTTTAGGGTGCAGAGAGCACCAGCTCCTGAGGGATTAGGAGGGAGGTAGCTTTTGAGCTAAGCCTGGAAGGGCTCCCATACCCACAATTTCATCAGAACATTCAGAAGTAACCTCTGGTCTGGTATTGGTTGAGTGGAGAATGAGAAAATAACATGAGAGTTATGATGATGGGAGCATGAAGGGGACCACTGGTTGAGTTGAGAGAGAATCTGGTCGTATATGGACTAAGACTGGATAGGGAGAGAATGAGTCTTTGGTGAAAGTTATTACAGCAGGAGTGAGAGGAAATAAATCAGTGATGCTTTGCATTGAATTAAGAAAGAAATTGTAAAGGAAGTAGGAAAGTCAGCTGGGCCCTAGTGCCCCTAGTGAAAAAAAAAGGCAAGTTGTAAATTATTTAAAAAGTTATAAATTGTATCTTATATCACATATTTGCAATGGTCCTTCTAATTCTATTTGGGGAAGAGATTGCCCCTGGGGTGAAATGGCATGTAATCTTTAAGGATTTATACAAGGAATCAATTTCCCACATTTGGAGAGAAATTTCCCACATTTGGAGAGAAAATCCAGATTTATTTTTAAACCCTCCTTAACAAAACAGCCCTCTGAGGGTATAGAATCAAAATGATGGAACCACAAAGTGAGGGTGGAATAAGGATAAGACAACAGAGTATACAAGATGTAATTACATCTAAAATAGGAATAGTCTTGGCAAATTCGAAATAATATATGATCCAAAGCAGGATGATGAGAAAGATCGTGTAGAATTGATAGGAAGGATTTTCTTGAAAATCGTCAAAGTGGCTCTAGATTGTTAAACACTGAAGGTCATGTTGAGAAGGGTAACTTCAATGAGAAGTCAATTGAAGTAGGATAGAGAAATGCAGCCAGGTGGCAAACTAGATAGAGGGCTGAGCCTGGAATCAGGAGGACCTGAGTTCAAATCTGGCCTTAGACACTTACTGTGTGCTCTCACCAGGCAAGTCACTTTGCCTCGATTTCCTCATCTGTAAAATGAACTGGAGAAGTAAATGGCAAATTGCTCCAGCATTTTTGCCAAGAAAACCCCAAATAGGGGTTTCCAACTCATGAAGAGTCAGACATGACTGAAATGACTCAACAGTAACAACAATGGAACTGTTCTTTGCTACTCCACTAAACATTTCAATTAATGTCAGGTTAAAGCTTAACACATAATAAGTTAAGTGTCACAGGCTTTTTATGGACAGCTCACATACTAATAAAATTCATCTTCAAATATCTAACTATATAGGGCAGCTGAATGACTCAGTGGATAGACCATCAGTCCCAGAGACCTAAGTTCAAATCCAGCCTCAGATACTTATTAGCAGTGTGACCCAGGGCAGGTCATTTAATCTCTGTTTGCCTCAGTTTCCCCATCTACAAAATGAGGATAATAACAGCACCTACCTCCTAAGGTTGTTGTAACGATCAGATGTTATAATAATTGTAAAGTACTTAGCAAGATGCCTGGCATATAGTAAGTGCTATGTAAGTGTTAGCTACTATTGCATCTTATTGCATAGTCACACCTGTATAAACAACTTTAAAACCCTTCAGAGTTACAAGTTTCAAAATGCTCGTACAAGACATGGCAATGATGTTTTTCTCAATTCTGAGCTTTTCAAGGAACAAAAACTTTCCCTTATGTGGCAGAGGAATTCTGGAAGACAGAATCTCTTTATATAACATTGACATCATCTTCGTACTTGCTACTAGATGATCCCAGAGTGTGTACCTAAGTGAGAGTCCCTAGGAATGTACAACGATTTTTTTCCCAACCATTACTGGATGAAGGCAAATTCATTAACTATCAGTTCAGTGTACTAAATTGCTGTTGTCAAACAATTAATCCTACAGTCAAAGGACTTACTAAATATCTAACGGTTTCAAAAAGGCCAAAGCCTTCTGCAGTAGCCTAATTATGGAGCTCAGAGCTAACAAGTGTAATTGCAACTAGGTACAGACCAACATCTTACATTGTATACCAAGATAAGGTCATAAAGACATAAAGGGCGACACTATAAGCAAATTAGAAGGTCAAAGAATCGTCTACTGTCAAATCTTTGAGGAAGGGAAGAATTCATGACCAAAGAAGAGATAGCATTATAAAGGGTAAAATAGATAATTTTGATTATATTAAAATAAAAAGCTTTTGTACAAACAAAACCAATGCAACCAAGATTAGAAGGATAGTAGAAAGCTTTACAATAAGTATTTCTGATAAAGGCCTCATTTCTCAAATATGTAGAGAACTGAGTCAAATTTAGAAGAATACAAGCCATTTCCCAGTTGAAAAGTGGTCAAAGGATATGAACAGGAACTTTTCAGCTGAAGAAATCAAAGCTATCTATAGGCCTATGAAGAAGTGCTCTAAATCACTTTTGACTAAAGAATTGAAAATTAAAACAACTCTGAGGTACCACCTCACACCTATAAGATTGGCTAATATGTCAAAAAAGGAAAAAATGATAAATGATGGAGAGGATTTGGAAACATTGGGACACTAGTGCAGTGTTGGTGGAGTTGTGAACTGATCAAAACATTCTGGAGAGCAATTTGGAACTATGCCCAAAGGGAAACTAAACTGTGCAAACCCTTTAATCCAGCCATACCACTACTAGGTCTGCATCCCAAACAGATCATAAAAAAGGGAAAAGGACCCACATGTGCAAAAATATTTATAGCAGTCCTTTTCATGGTGGCAAAATATCAGAAAAACCTGGAAAGACTTGTATGAACTGATGCAAGTGAAATGAGCAGAACCAAGAAAACATTGCAAACAGTATCAGCAACATTGTGTGAGGATCATCTACGAATGAGTCAGTTCTTTTCAGCAATACAATGATCCAAGATAAGTACAAAGGACTCACAAAGGAAAATGATATCCACATCCAGATAGAGAACTGATGGACTCTGAATGCAGACCGAGGTATATTTTTTTTCACTTACTTTGTTCTTTTTTGTGTGTGTGTGTGTTTTTTCTTTCGATCTATTTCTTCTTTCACAACTGTGACTAATATGAAAATATATTTTACACGACAGCACATGTATGACCCATATCAAATTATCTACTGGTTTTTTTGGAAGAGTGAAGGGAAGGGATGGAAGGAGAAACATTTGGAACTCAAAATCTTGTAAAAATAAACACTAAAAATTGTCTTGACATGTAATTGGGAAAAAATAAAATACTATCAAAAATAAATCTGGCCACCCTCGTCACCGTATTCTATCCAATTTCCAGTACACTCTAACATCATAGTGCAGGGTATTCAAAGACAGCCTCAAAGGCCGGAAGACCTGACTTCAAATACTGCTTTTGACATATGCTGGCTCCGTGACCCTGGACAATTTCTTTAACTTCTTAGTGCTAGAGGCAACTCTCTAAGACTAAGAATATGAGAAAATGTGCTGACTTGAATTGGTTTGAGAAATTTCCTCACTGGGGAATTCCCTATATTAATGAAATCACAGGTCTGGTCCCCATCCCTATCCAAAAAATTCAAGTGGCCTCAATAGACAATCAAAGTCATTGGGCAGTCAGAATCCAACATGATACTTATATTTATTCCTATCAGTCATGAAAATTCTCCACCTGACTTCATCTATATGTTGTAAATAGGGAGTCTAATGCACTTTCTCCATATTATAGCAAAATGGGGTCACATCCCTATGTATATTAAAAATAATTCCACATAGGTAATATAATTGTCATGTCCAAGATATTCTACAGTGAGAGGCAGGATACTATACTAGAAGGATCACTGGACTGAGAGTCAGAAGACTTGGATCTCAATCCCAGGTCTGGTGTTAGTCATGTGACTGAGAGCAAACCACTTGAACTCTCTGAATCTGTTTCCTCATTGGTAAAATGAGGATAATAAAAATTCCATGATTATGTCAATAGGTGTTTGACTGACTGACATTACCTTCTTAGATGAGCTTTTGGGAGGAAAAAGATTTGTGGATCCCGAAGAGGAATATGAATGTGATTTAACATTTGTAAATTATAAAGTACCATTTTAAAAAAGGGATTCTAATATGGTAGTTTAAACTTTAAAGAACACCTGAGGCTGAATCCTTTATCTTAAAATACACACACACACACATACACACTCCTAGTATCTGCTATCCTTCTTATGTTTCTGTTGATTTCATTGAGTTTACAAAATGATAGGAAGGAGTAATGGTAATAATTGGATGCAGATTCTTCAGAGTAAGGTAGAGAGGCTATCATTGGATTTGGAGTTAGAATATAATAGTTTGAATCCCTTTCTTCCAGTCACTATCTGTTCAGCTTTGGGTTAGTTACTTAATTTCATCAAATGTAAAATGAGGAGATTGGAGCAGATGACCTCAAAATTTGTGATTCATAGGCTTTCCCATAAACTCTTTACCTAATGTGTTAAGCATTTCAAAGAAGAGAAAGAGAGCACCGAAAAAAATGTATAAGGAAAGAGTTCAGTAAGGGCAATTGCTATTTAATATCAAGTAAAACTCTGAGGTATGAGCCAACAAAATGATTCTAGTAACTTACAATGAGTAACCAGATACCATTATAACTCAAGTAAATAGAGACAACTGGAAATAAAAAATATGTCTCTTACATGAGACAGTTAGGTTTCTACTCATTTCTTTCTCATAGGCATCCTATAAAATAGGTAAAGCAGGCATTATCATCATTTTATCAATAAAGAAAACTGGATCACAGAGAGGTGTAGTAGGAATTATGTCAGACTTGTTAGATTAAAAACAAATTGTATCTAAATGGAAGGTTGGCTTACAGGCTTTCTTTGAAGGAGAAAGTGAAATGTATTTCCTTAAATAATACTATTTACAAGTTTGTGACAGAATAGTGGGGAAAAGTCAATTACATTGTTTATAATTATTTACACCTTTAAATGGCTTAAAACAGAGATGGAAATGATTGGACAAGATTTGAAACAAACAAACTCTTCTGCCAAGTCACTAATCTACAGCTTTTCCTCCAGATTCTTCAACTGTTCTGTTCTCTTTTATAAACCTGTGATTTATAAAATATTCAAACATTTGCTTTAATATGCCCAGGGTATCTTAATCATTTCTAAAATTCAGCAAGGAAAGCCTACTCTTTATTCCAACCAGAGGCTGTTCACCCTTTTTCACCTCACTTAACCCTCAGGTGAAACAAGGATAAAATATCTGACACTGAGGGTTATTAAACTAGAATTTGGGCTCCGCAAATAGCCTGTGAAACCTCTTTCCCTGAAGACTACCGAAACAGTAGAGAAACAGCTGTCTGTACCAGTTAAATTTAATCCTCCTTGAAGATGGAAGTTTGACTGCATATGATCTGCTAATGCCCTTTTCGATGGTAAAATCTGAGCCCTTTCCCAATTCTGATCTGTGGCTTGATGTTTCACACTCGTTAGTGATATCCTTTTCTCCCCAAGTCCTTTGATTTTGGCTGCTATTTTAAAGTGCTGATCAACTAATTGTCTCTATTCCAACATGATCAGTCAAATTAAACCCCTACTTTATACAAGGTACTGTCCTAGGTGCTAAAGGTAAAATAAAGATAAATCATAAAATAGCTTTTGCTGACTAAGAGCTTCCTTTCTGCTGGTGGATACAATGTAAACAAATGCAAGTAAATATAAATTATATTTTAAAATAATGCAGAGTATTTAGAGAAAGGATACAGCACTAATACATGCAGTGATCAGGAAAGGCTATATGTACCAGGTGACACATCTAATATATTCTTTGAAAGAAGCCAGTTCTTCTAAGAAGTAGAAGTGGGGAGAATGGGGAAGAAACTTAGACACAAAGAAACTATATCACCACTTTCAATACATCCAGTTATATTTATGCTATCTGCTTTATAATTTTTTTAAAGTAAGCATTTTGTATACCTTAAGCATTTCATATACCTGTTATTATTTTAACAAAAACAATAATTGTTAACTGATCCTCTTATTTATTTAGCATTCTCCTGACATATAATGTACATATTGTATTTGCAATATAACATAAATTATAGTATATATAAAATATATTTACAATATAAATATACCTATATATGTATAAACAAAACATGCATGTATCTATATATTACATGGATGTATGTATATATGTGTGTTTATGTATATGTGTATATTATATGTGTGTGTGTGTCTATCTATCTATCTATCTATCTATCTATCTATCTATCTATCTATCTATC
>NW_020954551.1:26118817-26226327 GCF_900497805.2 Vombatus ursinus | reverse complement strand
ATCTATCTATCTATCTATCTATCTATCTATCTATCTATCTATCTATCCATCTAAAATGATCACTCCCAAACACACCCACACACCCACCCACATATACACAAAAGTAAATTTTAATAAGGATTTCAGGAGAATAACAGAAATTTGTCAGCATTTGCAGGGACCTTGGAGACCATCTTGTCCTATTCCTAACTGAAGAATATTTTGCCTCCTGCAATATGTGACAGATAGACATCCAGACTTTGCTTGATGACCTTAAGTGAGGGGGGGAAATTAATATCTCCCTAGGCCACCCATTCCACTTTTAAATAGCTCCAATTGTTAGGGAGGTTTTTCTGAATTAAGCTTAAATTTGCTTCCTTGCAATATCCACCTATAGCTCTTAGTTTTGACCTTTGAGACCAGGCAAAATAAGTCTAATCCCTCTTCCCTGACAGCCCTTCAAATACCTGAAGACAGCTCTCAGGTCTGAAGCCTAAAGCATCTCAGCTCTTTTAAAATACTGTTTTGAATATCTGTTTTCAAGATTTTTTTGTTCTTAAAAAAACTTTCTAAAAGAGTCTGTGTCTAGTGATAATCACTTAATTCATATTAGATCAAGTAGGGATGATTAAGACATGTCAATGTTGCTTATTAATCATGGATTATCTCCAGAGGTTTTCTACTAGTCAAAACACAACAAATAGGAACACCAAGCTCCATCAGTCTAACAATGATAATAATGAAGATTCCCATTGATATCTCTCCTCTGTGGGAGGTAGTAGAAAAGATCTTAGTGGTAAGTATCTGGTTGTTTTTGTTTAATCCTTTATGACCATGAAGTCTTTTAACACATATCACATTTGATCCTACAAATAACTCTTGCGAGGTTGGTGCCATAAGCATTCCTATGAGAAAATGGAGACTCAGAGACATCAGGAAACTTCAAAAATTTACACAGCTCCATGGAGCTAGGACTGGAACCCAGGTCTCCTGATTTTCAGTGGGCATAAAAAAGTTATGGAAAATTACACAGTGCCTGGGACACAGTAGTCACTTCATATATATATGTACATATATATATATATATATGTATAATCTTTGATTGATTACAACTGAATATTTACAGTACCATCAATCTCTTTTGACTAATTTTTGTGAAAATAAAAGATTTTTTTTCCTTTAGAGATAGAAAACAATAGAAAATGACTTTTATTTACTGAATGTTAGTCAAAAGTGAATTTTACCTATATCTTGATTTCTAGCTCTTTTCCCCTGTCACTCTAAATTGGCTAAATGTTTGACAGATGTTTAATAATTGACCCAGCTTATCTTCTCCACTCAGGCTCCCTTCCTACTCAATTGCCAGCAATTCCAGTTGCTATAGCAACTGTAAACATTAATGATTATTCCAACAGGCCAAGCGGATTTCAACAAGTTCTTTAAAAGTTCCCCCGGGGTGAAAAAATCCATCCATCTATGGCAGGATGGAAAATATTCTATGATTGAAATTCCCTAGTTATTGCATTTATTACAGCTAAATACACAAACCTATTTCTATAGCTCTTCATAGGTAATGTTTTTTTTTATTCCCTAATAAAAGGGAGGATGAGTTGTAGAAAATGGAAAATCTCTGTTTTCTTAAATGGAAAGGAGAATAGAAAATTAATCTGAATAATTAAAAAGTGGAGAGAAATAAGAAAGTCAGTGATCAAAACAGCCACCTGAAATCACATGAAACAGATCATTAGGGTCATAGTAGACTAGAGTCCTTCCTTCCCCACATGCCTCTTCTTTCCTTCCTTTCTTCCTTCCTTCTTTCCAGTCAAATTCTGCTTTGGTTCTTTTCCTGAGATCTGCCAATTAGCTAGGGAAAGTTTAATAGGAACACAGGTAAATTGGATCTCTTTGGTCCTGTCGATGCCTATTTCTTGCCTGTTGCCTTCCTCCTGGGTTTCAAAATCCTGCCTCATGTTTCCAGATTGCTGAATCTTTTGATTCCTTGTATCTATCTCTGGATTCCTGAACCAATAATTGATTATGATTTGCCCACTGATTTCTCCAGAGGGGGTCTTTTAGATCCTGGAGCAAACCTGATCAGACAGTAACACCTTACAGTTAATTGTAAGAATGAGAATGGCTGTGATTATTTAAAAAAAAAAAAAGCAAATCAGCCAATTACAGTTCAATACTAACTGCTGGAAATGTGCCCATTTTCAAACCATCACTTTCCCAGTTCCATACAAGAAATTTTTCTTCAAAAATATCCATCAGTATGTCTAGGTTGCTTTTTCTCATTTTTCTAGAGAAATCTGCCTATCCTACTTACTATATGTCAAACCATTCACATTGATTTTTCCTTGTTGAAATGATCAATATAGTCTCATTGTTAGTATTCCTCTGGCCATAGATAAGCATGGCTTTAATGCCACCAGGCTAGAATTCCACTGAGGAAGATATGTATGGAGAATGAATAGCAGCAGCACACTCAAGCAGGGCACAGGTATGTGGCAAATGCTAATGGGGCCAACCCAAGACATGATTGAAGATGGCACAAAGCATACCTTCCAACAAGGTCACATTCATCTGGAAAAGGACAGTGAGGATTGGTGATGGCTGCCCCAAACAGGTATTGATGATAGGGGAATTAACACTATTTCCCAACCCTGTGATCCCTTTAATCTCTTTCAGCTTGCACCATAAGCCTTGGGTCTTCATTACTTTCCAATCAGCAGTCCATCAATTTATCTGGCTGCCACCCTGAATCATTCCAGTTGGTCTATTTTCAGAAGAAGCAATAGGTGTCTTGAAAAATATGGCAGCCTGTCTAATGTGTATGTGTGTGTGTGTGTGTGTGTGTGTGTGTGTGTGTGTGTCCTAGAGTGCCTGTGTTTCTGTCGCAGTCTGTCACATAGCAATAGGAATTTGAAGTAGACACACTTCAGCATACCTGACAGGACAATATACCTGAGGGTGGGAAGCTCTTTTCTGAGAAAAGGCTTTGAGTAAGTTGTGTTAAACAAGAAGAGTAAAAAGTGAAAACTGGCTTCAAAAAGAAGTTAAAGTCCCAGATCAAGGAGCAGACTGTGTCAATTCAGTTCCCTAAAGCCCTTGGGTACATTTCACTTAATATATGTAGTATATAATATAACATTATGTATATACATATATATCTTTTCTTTTCAGCCATTTTTCAATTGTGTCTGACTCTTTATGACTCCATTTGGGGTTTTCTTGGCAAATATACTGGAGTGGTTTGCCATTTCCTTTTCCAGTTCATTTTACAGATGAGGAAACTGAGGCAAATAGAGTTAAGTGACTTGCCCAGGGTCACACAGCTATTAAATATCAGAGGTTAAAACTGAATTCAGGGAGATGAGTCTTCCCAACTCTACGCTTGGCAATCTATCCACTGTGCCACCTAGCGCCTATATGTATACTCACATATTTTAAACAAAAACAATATTACTAACATTCAACTGTTTTATATATAATATTAAATATATAATTACATATTTTAGATACATTTGTACATATACATACACATTCATTCATTCATTCATTCATTCATTCATTCATTCATTCATCTGTTTATTTATCTATATCTCTGTTTGATTTGAACTCCATGAAACATGATGCTACAATGCCAAGTACTCCCTGGTGTTTGTGTATACTCCCATTTCCAGATTCCTTTTGTGTGTTTTCTCCCATTAGACTGTGAACTCCTTGAGTGATTATACTATCTTTCTTTTTCTTATTTGTATCCACAGCCCTTAGGATACTTCCTAGCACATAGTAGTTGCTTAATAAATATTTATTGAATTGAATGTATCTACATATATATGCATAAATACGCATATATATGTGTGTATATATATTTATATGTGTATATATGTATGTATGTATATATATGTATATCAATCTCATTTATAGAACTCTTTGAGGTTTGCAAAGTGCTTTACAAATATTATCTCAATGACCCTGAGGGGTTGGTGCTATTATCCCCACTTTATAGATGAAGAACCTCTGGCATGCAGAGACTAAGTGACTTGCCCAAGGTCACGTAACTAACAAGTGTCAGAGACAGGATTCCTACTCAGTCTTTTTAACTCCAGGTCTGGTCCTGTAGTCACTATTTCACTTTACTAGTTGTCTCTGTCTTTGTCTGTCTATCTGTATCAGTATCTCTCTCTTTTACTATTGAAAAGAGAACATGATATTAATGATTGGAGCCTTCCTACTGGCTATCAGATTCACAAATTGCTTAGTGTTTGTTCTGTTTGTCTCCTTGATGATGCTTGGCCCCTGAACACACTTAATCTCTCAGGTGATTGATTTAACTGCTCTCTAAAAATCTTACCAGTCTTTGATTCAGGGAAATGATTTCCAACCTAGCTTGAATTTTTCTATTCTTGGATAACTGCATGTGACATTGATTGACCTCACCAGAGAATGGGCAATTCATGTGTCAGAAGGTTCAATTTGTCAATTAGAAAGTAAGCACTGACTCTATCATTTGGGGCACTTGCACCATACTTCCTGGATGAATGTAAAGAGAGCAGGGATAACACGATGGTCAGGATAAGATGACTAATCAGAAGCATAACTTGAGGTTAGAAGAATATGCAGTGGAGATAAGAGGTCGAAGTCAGAGGTGGCACATGTTTTAATGCTGCTTTGTAAATAAAAACAAATTCACATGTCTTTAGTGCAAATAAATTCTGCTCTCTATGATATATAGTGATGCGTTTTTGCACCAGCATGACATAGTGAATAGAGGGCTAGACTTGGAGTTAGGAAGACTTGAGTTTGAGTCTAGCTATATGAATCAATGGCAAATCACTTAATCTCTCCATCTCAATTTGCTTACCTGTAAAATGGGGATAATAATGACACCTAATTCATAGAAGAGTAGTGAGTATGAAATGAGAATGCATATATTATATTTTCCTGTATATATAATTGTCCTTAAGTGAAAATTCAAACATTTGACTGCTCTACCCAATCAATCCCAGTGGCTTCTAGGATAAAATATAAACTCATACGTTTAACTTTTAAAGCCCGTCACAACTTCACCCTCAACCTATAGTTCAATCTCATTGGCATTTCTCTCCCTTCTGTACTTTGCACTCAAACCAAACTGGCCTTTTCTCTGTTCCTGACATTCCATTTCCTGTCTCCAAGCTTTTGCACTGACCATCCTCCATGCTTGGAATATACACCTTTCTTACCTCCACCTCATAGAATCCTTTTCTTCCTTAAGATACAGCTCAAGCAATGTTTTCTGTAACAAGATTCCCCACTGATGTTAGTTGCTTTTCTCTCTCAAACTAAATTGTGTTTCTACTTTGTATAAATTTGTATTTATTCTTGTTCAATTTATGTTGTATGTATTTCTGTAGGTACTTGTAACTTCATTTATTTGAATGTGAACTTCTTTTGAGTAGGTATTATTTCCTTCTTTGTACTGGTATGCTCAATGCCTAGCACCATGCCTGGCACATGGAAGACACAATAAATGTTTTTTGATTGATAGAGTCCTTGACAAAACTTAAAGTGTTATATAGAAATTAGCTATCATTATTTGGTGATAAACTAAATCAGGCATCACTAGGGAAGGTTAGAACCCACTAGTAAAAATACAGGGGATATGCTTTTTCCTTTTTTTTTTGGTGAGGCATTTGAGGTTAAGTGACTTGCCCAGAGTCACACAGCTAATGAGTATTATGTGTCTGAGGTCAGATTTGAACTCAGGTCTTCCTGACTCCAGGGCCAGTGCTCTATCCACTGAGCCACCTAGCTTCCCCCTGGGTTATGCTTTGTAAGGATAAAACTTTTAAACATTGTTTAGAGCTCACCAATGAGTATGTGAAAACAGAGTTTGAAAATAAAATATAGGGAAATCATAAAATAATTTTGGACTTGGTATAGTTCGTCAGCACCATTTTAAGGGTATAAATAGTTATATGGATCCAATAAGAACAGCATTCCTAATAGAGCAAAGTTGTTTAATTATGCTCAACCAATTAATATTTGTGATTCTCTGAGTAGATGTCATGTTGAATTATTGTGGTTCATATGAGAAGAAAAGGGCTCAACAAGTATATACAAATATTTTCAAAGGGTTTATACATAGAATAAAAACCATAAATTTGAAAATGGAAAGGACTTTGGAGAACCTCAAATCAACCCCCTTCATCTTTCCAATGAGAAAAATGAGGTTCAGTGATTTGTTTGAGGTCACACAGCTAGTTAGAGCTAGTTAGAACCTGATTCTCTAACCCCCAGTCCAGGGCTCTTTCCACCCTAGCACAGTGACTGACTCTGGCTCCATGTGGCTGTCCTCCATGGCTGAGTCAGTCTTAAAATGTAAGAACAGGGAGCAGACTTAGTCAACTCTGCCAATGCGATGGTAGGGGAAGGGCTTTGGCAAACTTAAAGTCTTTCTGATGATGGCATTATATGTAGGCTTATCTTTCTTGAATGACTCACATCACTCCTCCCTCCAACACTCTATAGTACAGACTTCCTTGATTACTGTTCACGACATTCCATTTCTCTTGCAAGGGTCTCCATCACCCACCCCCAATGCCTACAATTCTGTCCTTCCTTAGTTGTCCCTTTCAATTATGAATGTATGATCCTGTGGAGTCTCTAAATCCTTTAAGACTTAGTTCAATATCCACTTCCAACAGGAGTCCTCCCTCCCTCCCTCCCTCCCTCCCCAGTTCTTAGTGCTCTCATTCTTTCCCAAAATTACTTTCTATCTATTTGGTATGTATTCCTTTCCTTCTTCCCCCAGTAGAACATAAGCTGCATGAGGGCAGGGACTTCTTTTATCTTTCTGTCTAAGACCTAACATATTGAGTGCTTAATAAATGTTTATTGATCTTGATTGAATTGAATTGGCAGTATTGAACTTGAAGTAATTTTATCAAATATAGTTCACCAATAGTTCTATCAATCCCTCTTTGCCAATGTCCTTCTTCTCCCTGTTACCCTCTGCTATGTCATCAATGTAACATTTGAGGGTTAAGAAGACCTCCAAGGGGACAGTTCTTAACTGCTGCAAAAGGACTTTGGGGTGACCCTACTCTAAAGTCATTACAGCATGTAAACTCTACAGTTGAGGCATCAAGCTGGCTTGTCAGACTCCAGAATGAGGCCAGAACCAGACTAAAATGTTACTGGGAAATATTGAACTATTTTGTTAAACACAAAAATACAATACACCATAGATAATGTTAATATGTGGTTTTCTAAGTCAATATGAAACTGGTAGGTACCCTTTCTACCTGAGTCTGACCCCACTGCTCTACAATATGCCAGTGGATTGGTGAACTCCTCCATTTGGCCATTTGCTCTAAGGTACATATCACAGAACATTCATGTGCCTGCCTATTCTGTGTGACTCTTGTTCGTGTCCTCCGACAAATTCTCCACGATCATTCAACCTTCTTCCTATTCTTTTGATATTACCCAGATGAAAATGGGGCAACTTAGAAAACTACAGGAAAACAAAAAGAAAGAAAAGGGCTAATAGGGCACCATAGCACTGCCTGGATTTATTAAAACCTTCCCCATTCAGGTACTTCCTAAACCTCCTTGGGCTGCCCACCAGAGCCCAGCCATTCCTTTGGAAGTTCTGGCCCATTCCCTCAGGGAGGACCTCAACTCTCAACTAGTGAAGGAACAGGTTGACTTGAGTCCAAGTGTTAATGTCAGATAATTGCCTAATATTTTACTATACTACAGATAATACTTGCATTTTAATAATGTTGCATTTCAAAGGCCGGTGGGGATTTCAAGCAGAGTAACAGGTGGGAGAAATCTTCTGGGGCCTGGGAGTATTTCCTGCCTTACAAATCATGGATGTCTCATCCACCTAAAATTAAGGTTGGCCCCATAGGGAGGAGATAATTAGGACTAATTTATCTGGCCCTATAAAAAGCCTAATTGTTACTAATATGGCATAAGCCTATTATGTACAAATGAAGATATAGTAATGCTTCAAAGAATAACTCACCAATTTAATCCTTTTTTTTTCCAGCTGGCTGTTTTTTGTTTAGTGATCAGGGCATTTCCTATGAATGGGAAAAATACTTTGCCTCTTTGTGTATGTGTATTTTTTACTGAGGAAAAAAAATAAGGCCCAAGTGCTGGTTTTTATAATAATGCATTTCAATGTGACCCAGCTAATCCTTTAATGCCATGCTTTCACCACCTTTGATCAGACTCTTAGTGTAGCTGGAAGAGATTAGATCCAGTCTTTAAAGGTAAGTATCCTGTGAATAGGTTCCTTTGTCAAATGTATTAACATTGTGGTCCACAGCAAAGCTGAGGTTGCTACACACGGTCCTGGTGGCGGAGGAAAGGTGTTTTTTAACTGACCACAGCTAAAACTGTTGCCTATCATTAGTGCCTTCTCCTTCCCAGGGGCTGTAGTCTCATCACCTGCCATGGCAATTAGACTTCAAGACTGGCTTGAAGGTTTTCCCTTGAAGGGAGAACCTAATGCCTGGATTCTGCTAAAGTTAACCAACCTAGACTGCAAGGTGGCACAATGGATCTCGAGTCAGGAAGATGTGAGTTCAAATCAAGCCTCAGATGCTTACTAGCTGTGTGACCTTGGGCAAGTCACTTAATTTACAACTGCCTTAGTTTCCACATCTGTAAAAAAGGAATTATAATAGCAACTACCTCCCATGGTTGTTAAGAGGATTAAATGAGATGATATTTGTAAACTGCTTTATATGTGTATATAATACATCATTATTATATTATTAATCAATAAGCATTTATTAAGCACCTACTATGGGCCAGGCACTGGGGATACAAAGAAAAAATTTAAAACACTCTGCCCTTCAGGATCTTACATTCCAGTAGCAAAGTCCGTGTAGCCAGCCTTTGCTCAAGCCAAGAAATTCATAGCATTTTCCATAAGTTTAGGGATTCTCTCAGTCATGGATTTGTAGCCCCTCTTCCTGGACATCTCCAAGACATTTTTCTTCTGTGCTGGCTATCAAACCCAGCTACCTACACTAGACCCTTTGTCCTCCTATCCTGGGCCACTGGGTTTTGATAGGTGAGTTTTTACCTAATCTTGCCTAGAAACAGGCCTCCATGCTACTTCCTGCTGCCTCCCTACTATTACCTGGTTCCAGCTCTCCTTTATTTGTGTCTGTTTTCATTAGAGCATTAGCTCCTTGAGGGCAGGTATTGTCTTGCATACTTGTATTTCTATCCCCAGTGCTTAGCATTGGTATCCCCAGGGTAGTTTAGCTACCCTGGCACATAGTAAGCCTTTAATAAATATTCTATTGGAGATTGTCAGCTGTAGATTTGTGGCTCCTCTGGGTATCTTCAACTGGTAAGGGGTATTTCCACATCTCCTGATTCTTCATTTCCTTCACTCCACCCAAATCACATAACAAAACCAGGCTAGATCCCTTTCCTAGCAAAATAAATTCCATGAAACCTCTTTCTGGATGGACTTTCTGGATGGACTCCATCAATTGTGGAATTGATGTGTACCTAATTCTCAGAGGAAAGAATATAAAATCATAAATAGACACTTACAACTCCAAAAAACAAAAACCTGGGAATTACTGCATTAGATTATAAAGGAAGAAATCAGTCAATCAATAAGCTTAAGTGCCTAATTAATAAGTAGGCTTCAGGTTAATCTCCCCAAAGACATCTGGAAATCATGCCTTTTCTCTTGAAACCGGAAGGCCAAAACCCTGGCTCTCTCTTCTCCCAAGTTCTAGATAATTCCACCCATCACACATGCACAGAGCAAATCAATCTCCATCAATAAGGAGAATATTATGCAAATCAATTTGAGCCCTGGGTTATATTCGCATTACTATTTGTGACATATTACAGCAAAACAAAATCTAAGAGTATAGGATTTGAAGCTGGAAAATATGGGTCGGAATCCTAGCTCAGACACTTGGGAGGTTTGTAACTGGGCAGGTCACTTAAACCTCAGTGTCCTAATTTGAAAATAGGGACCATACACTCTATAATCTGTACCTCACAAGGATGTAGGAGGAAACAATGTGAATTTGAAGCCAATGTGTGTGAGTAGTTCTTACTGTTATTAAAATTTCAATATCATCACTTTGACTTTCACAGCACTAATGATTAAGTCAATAGGAGGATGGGTGAGGGGGGAAATGAGTGTTTATACTTGACCTTCATTCTGCCTGCATACTTGGCTGTTGGCCCTGGATGTGGGCACATGGACTGCAAGCCACCCTGTTGAAGAAAGCAATGCCTCTCAGCTCCCTCTAGTTTCTTGCCAGTATGTCAAGCACCAAATGACTGACAAAGAGTTGGACCCCTTCACGATTTAGGTGAAGATTCCTCAATCACTCACCTCTGCCTTGCCAAGCCAACTATTTACCCTTTCCTATTATTATTAACTGAGTGTAGAACGCACTGGGAACTGTCACCAACCCTTTGGTTCATTAAATTCCCTTATCTTCTCTCTTCCCTGAGCCTGTGTTGTTATTCAGTTGTTCCAGTCATGCCCAACTCTTTGGGATCCCATTTGGAGCAGTTTTGGCAAAGATACTGGAGTGGTTTGCCATTTCCTTCTCTACAGGTTAAGTGATTTGCCCGAGGTCACGTAGCTAGTAAGAATCTGAGCCCAAATTTGAATTTAAGTCTTCCTGATTCCAGTCCCTGGTGCTCTGTCCACTGTACTGCCTACCTGCCCACTCCTGAGCCTCTAGCTACTTCGAGAGCAAAGTAACAAATAAACTTACTGCAGAGAGTTTCTCAAAGGCAGTTTTGATTCACTTCAGAGAATTCTTTGTAACAATTAATTGGAAAATAGGTTCTGACAATGTATTAAGCTGTTACATCTTAAGACAATTCCTTTGCAGATGGTAAAAGAAATAGTGTTTTCAAAATAATTGGGCTTTATCTCTAAGGATTCTGCATGACAATTAGAAATATGTCTCTTAAATAAAAATTGAAGCTAAGCAGTTTTTTTTTTTTTTAATTCTCTCTCACCCATTCTAGGCTGTCAGCAACCCAATAAAAGAATCTCATTAGCATTGCATTCCTCATCCCTTCAATATTTTCTGGAACTTTATTTGAGAGATCAATCTACCTGCTTTCGATTTCATCAACCCCATCTGAGTTACAGATGCCAGATGTCTTTGCTCTAGCTGTCTGTCTTTTGACAGTCCTAGCAGCACATGAAGGCAAAGGCGTGGGTGCTAGGGAGGAAGCTCACAACTTACTGACTTACTGAGGAAAGGTCCATTATTGATGGGAAAAGTCACTGGGTAGTTAATGTATATGTGTCAGCCTTTCCAGCTTTCATACTGCCCCCATGGGAATCAGTGCTGACAGATGTGCTGAAGGCAGAAAGGATTACAACTGACCGGACTAGTCAGTAAGAGATCATTAGGCTGCATGAAGACCCAGGTCTCCTTGGTGATTAAGAGGTAATAGTTGAGAGGAGCAATGCATGAATTATATATACCAAGGTTACCACCCCAAATTCTTCTCTGTTCTCTCTCCTCCTCATCCAATTTTACAGGACACAGAGTGTAGTCGGTGGATCTTACAATAGGAAAACCCCAAAACATAAATGATTTCTAGAATCTCTGAATGAAAAAGAAAGCAGATTTTCCCCCTAATTTTCTAATTAGAATTTTTCTAATTTTCAATTATTTTCTAATTTTCAATGAAGTAGGAATAGAATAGCCAAGAAAGGGGTGCCCAAAAGATTTAATTCTTTTGGGGGTATAATTCTTCAAAATACATATTTATTTATAGCTTCTGTTTTTGTCACTGACATTTCCCACTTAATCTCCCCCTCCCAACCCACAATGATAACAGCGAAATGAATAATACTGATCCAAAGTTGCAAACTACTCTTCTTTTGTATTTTTTCTCTCTGGAGTGGCAGCTTGGTAGAGTGGGAGTTGGCGATGGGGTTAGGTGGTCAGGTGGAGCTAGGTTATATTCCATACCCGCCTCCCTCCTACTCTAAGAAAAAGGGGGAAGTGGCATAGTAGTAGATAGAATGCTGGATGCTTACTAGCTATGTGACTCTGGGCAAGTTACTTTAAAAAAAAAAACTCCATTTGCCTCAGTTTCCTTATCTGTAAAATGAGGATAATAACAGCACCTATTTCCCAGAATTGTTATGAGGATCAAATGAGTTAAAAATTGTAAAATGCTTAGTATAGTGCTGCCTAGTGGCCTGCATATATATAAATAGCATCAAGGATATATATATGTATATACACATACACATACATACACATACATGCATACATACATACATATATGCATATACATGCATGTATATGTGTGCATGTATGTGTATATATGTACATATATAATTAAGGCTTACAAAATATATACATATACATACATATATACATACATACACACATGTACACACACATTCATGTCATATCTTTGATATGTTTTTTTTTCTTAGGTGTTCTTTCCTTTCTTCCCATCATTCTCCCTCTTTTTTCAGACCTGTGATTTCTTCAGAAAAGGGAAGTTTTCTTGTTGAACTTACCTCCACAGCAGTGGACAAACCTACTCTGCATTGATGGTCTTAGAGAGTTTCCTGGGGGCATTCAGATATTAAATGACTTAGCACAGTGCCTGGCATATAGGCATTTAATAAATATTTATTGACTGACTGCCTTGACTGTTCTCTACAACAGTGTATGTCCCTCATGTCATGCCAGGAATGAACCACCTTCTTATATCCACCTCTTGGAATCTCAATCCCTAGTTTACTTCAAGGCTTATTTCAAGTATTATCTTCCACTCGAGCTCTTTCCTTACCCCTCTAGTTGCTAGTACCCCACCCTCTGTCCTCCCCAATATTAACCTGTATCTGCTCTGTATGTGATTCATATATATCCAGATATGTGCATGCTGTCTCAACACTTAGTTATAAGCTCCTAAGGACAGGGAATCAATCACTGTCTTATTACAAGCAGCATATATCTCAATGTCCGGCACATAATAGCTAGTATTTAATAAATACTTATTGATTGATTGATTAAGTATAGATTTAGAGCTAGAAGCCACCTTCTAAAACTAGTGGTCATCTAGTACACCCCTCTCCCATTTTACAAACGAGGAAACTGAGGCCCAGGGAAGTTAAATGACTTTTCTAGAGTAATACTAGTAGTAAATGCCAAGTCAGAATTTGGATTGAGGTCTTCTCAGTCTGAATCCTACGTTCTTTTCATTCTACAATTTGAGAAATAGAATCGACTGATAGGTGGATCAAAAGATGGAGTGCCGGGCCAAGAGTCAGGAAGACCTGATTTCAAATCTGCCCTCAGACACTTACTAGCTGTGTGACCCTAGGCAAGTCACTTAAGCCTGCTTGTCTTAGTGTTTTCATCTGTGAAATGAGCTGGAGAAGGAAACCACTCCATTATCTTTGCCAAGAAAACCCCAAATGGGGTCAGCAAGAGTTAGGCATGACTGAAATGACTGAACAACAACAAAACTCAATTATCTGTGCTACTCAAGGGATATAATGATGCAAGTAATTGCTACTTAGAGACTGCTAGATGGCATAGGGGAGTGCTGGGTCTGCAGTGAGAAAGATCTGAGTTTGAATCCCGCCTCAGAGGGTACATAGCTGTGTAAATTTGATCAAGTCCCTCATCTTAGCCTCAGTTTCCTCACCTGTAAAATGAGGGGATTGGATTTGACCTCTAAGGACCCTCCTGGCTTTAAATATAGGGGTCTTACAAAGTAATGAATAGCTTTATAAGTATTTATTCATTGGGCTGTAGAAAACATGAAATATTTATTGATGGCTATTATGTTCAAGGCTTTGTTCAGATAATAATGACACATTTGCATAGCAGTTTATACCTTCCAAACACTTTTCCAAAGGTTAGCTATATTTGGTGTTTCCTAACAAATACCTTTTCTCTGGCCCCCACAGCCCCTCCAACCCAACCACAAAGAATAGATATTAAAGCAAAGCATTCTAGAGCTGAGTATTTTGCCTTCTTCTCTTGAATAACAATTAGAGAAGAATGTAAACTATAAATAAGGTATGCTAATTTGTGTTTTCCTCCTCTTTCTTCCTCATTCATTCAGTTAACATTTATTTAAGCCTCTAATACATTCAAGGCAACCAGGTATGAATCTACACTCGATATTTTAATGTAAGAAAGTCATATAGAATCTGTGTTTTAAGTAGCCAAAAAATCCCTTAGTGATTGAATGGACACAAGCCGTTTTCCATTTGAAAAGCTGATAGACCAGCCTTCTCCTAGGCTTACTTCTGTTAACCCAGAACTAGGGGATTTAACTCTGAATTGACTTTTCATTGTTTATGGACTATCTGGAATGCAAGTACATAATGAGATAACTTATGTTAATTGAGTTTGGTTGTTAAAGGATTGCTGCTGGGTACAGGGGATTTTGCTGAGAACAAAGGGGTAGTCTTGGGTAGGGAACAAATTTAGTATGGTTATTTGCTACAGAATAAAAGAGGACATTTTTTTTTTTTTTCAGATCACAGTCACTGAGCTAAGCCAGCCTCTGGACTGGTTACTTTCCCATCTTCCACCTATATTTCACAGGCTGCTTTTTGTTAATGCCAAACTCTGCATTTCCCCAGCTGAGATAAGTGTGTTGATTTTTTTTGAAATATTAAACATGAGGAAGTAAAAATAGAAAGTAATGTCGATTTGAATTTAAAGTTCCCTAACCTGAGAATGAGCTGAACTCTTAGCATAATGCAGCTCTCTTAACTAGGCTACAGTGCCAACTGGGGAAAGGGAGTGTTTGTATTATATGATTTTTTTTTCTTTTCTTTTTCTTCTTTTCCTCCAACTACAGAAAGTCATAGACTGAAGAGCCTGGCTGACTGCACACCCAATGCACATCACTGAGCTCAGGGCTCAGTGCCCAGGCAGGCAAGGCTCTATCCTTTAAGATGCCCAAATATTCCTAGGCAGAAGCAAGACTGATTAGTGCCAATTCAAGCCCCCCATCCCCCATCCTATTGTCCTGTTCAGGGAAGAAAAGTAAGTAATTTTTACTTTAATAGAAATTGCCATTTTCAAACTGGAAACACTGTCACAAGAAATTGAAAGGTCAATGCCCCCCTCTACCTATAGATTGCCCAACTCATCTCCCCCCCCAACACACACAGAATTAAAATTTCTTTTCCCCTAAAAACTGATATGGCCCTGCTAATATCACTGCAATTAGCAGCAGTAGTTTGGGGTTTGAACATGAAAACAAAGGTGGACTCATTTAAGTAAACTAAAGTAAAATCTATTCATGAAAATAGAGATTTGGGGAGAGGGATAATCAAGGGTCTTTTTTTTTTAATATTCCAAAATGATTCTCATCCACTGGATTAGAAAAGTTGAAAAAATGGGGGTGGTGACAGATATTGCAGGAGTTGTGGGAAAACAGGCACATTAACGTACTGCCGGTGGAGCGATTCTGGAATGCAATCTGGAACTCTCCCTCAAAGAAAGTAAATTGTGTCATTTGACCCAGTAACGCCACTACTAGGTCTGTCTATACTCCAAAAAGATAAAAGAAATAGGGAAAGGCAAAATAAAACAAAACGAAACAAGACAATTTTATCAATCCATTTTATGTTGCAAAGCACTGGAGGATCACTAGGTGGCGCAGTGGATAGAGGGCTGGGCCTGAAGCCAGGAAGATCGCCTCATCTTCTTGCGTTCAAATTTGACCTCAGGCACATACTAGCTATGTGACTCTGGGCAAGTCACTTAACCCTGTTTGCCTCAGTTTCCTTAGATGTAAAATGAGTTGCAAAAGGAAATAACAAACCACTCCAGTCAGTATCTTTGCCAAGAAAACCCCAAACAAGGTCACACATGACTGAAACAACTGAACAATAAAAAAAAAAGAACACAGTGTCATTAGTTGGGGAATGGCTGAACAAACAATGATATATTAATGTGATGTAATACTATTGTACCATAAGAAACGGTGAAGAATGGTTTTCAGAGAAACTTGTGAAGACTTTTATGAACTAATACAGAGCAAATGAGCAGAATCTCAAGATCAATTAACGCAATAACAATCATATTTTATAAATAATCAATTTTGAAAGATTTAAGAACTCTGATGAACACAATGACCGGTTATGATTTCAGAGGACTCAGTATGAAGACTGCTATATACCTCCTGACAGAGAGGTGAGAGATTCAGAGGGCAGATTCACTCCCCGCCAAATATATATAATATATATATGAATATACATACATATGAATATGCATACAGATATACATATATATGAATATTCATACATTCTTATATATATATATACATGTATATGATATACATAATACTTATATACGTATATACCCCACATACATATATAAATGTATGACATGGCCATTTCAGAAATTTGCTTTGCTTCATTATAAATATTTATTTAACATTATTTTTCAGTGGGGAGGGTGAGTTAAAGGAAGAGAAGATGAGTTTTCATTAATTGAAAATATTAAATAAAATGTTAAAAACAAAAGATTCAACAAGTAATACCTTATTAAGAAAAGGAAGAAGTGTAGGAAGATGAGAATTAAGAAGAGAAGTAAAAGGAGGTAGGAAGGGGAAAAGAGGAAGAAGAAGAGGAGGGAGAGGAGGAACAGAAATAACTTACATTTATATTTGCTTCATGGTTTACCTATGTTATCTCATTTGATCCCTGCAATAGCTCTCTCAGATAGGTTGTTAAGGTGTTTTTCTTTCTTTGTGTCCCCAGCACTTAGCTCCATGCCCAACCCATAGGAAACGCTTCATAAGTGCTTGCTGCTTGATTGACTATCCCCATTTTACCAATAGGATGCTACATCTCTGAGAAGTTACCTGGAATGCCCAGGGTCACCTAGCTACAGTCAAATATTAAAATGAATTATTTATATTTAATGAAGCAGTATAATAGAACTAGGGCTATTCACGGGGATTTTGTGCTGATGAGATCCCAGAAATAGACTGGAGTGAGGAAGCGCAGAAATGCTCCAAGACTTGGAACAAGTTGTCCTTGTGATCATCATCACTGCTCACATTTATAAAATGTCTTTAAATATACTGAATATTATCTTCACAGCAGCCCTGTTAGGGAGATAGTACAAGAATGATCATTTCCCATTTCTCATGTGAGGAAACTGAGCCTCCTGGAGGTTGTGTGACTTCCTAAGGTCACACAAGTAGAATTTAGCAGAGCTGGCATTAGCAATATGAACCCAGGTTTTCTAATTCCCAGCCCAGTGTGGTTTACATCCTTCCAAAGAGCTAAGTACTGCTTTCCAAGCAATCATGGTCCATGCCAAAGGGAAAATCAAGGCTTTAGCTCCTTCTCCTGATGATCTCTGGGCCTGCTGGCATGGATATATTGTTTCAAATTCGTGGCCATTGTGGATGGATGGAGGCCTTGATGGAAAAATTAATTGAGGACTTTTCGCTGAAGTATGAAATATCCAGGTCAAAAATTAGCTGTGATGCTTACTAGTTGTAGTAACCTAGGCAAGTCAAACTATGTGCTTCAAGTGGCTTATGCTATCTGTTGTGCTTGAATTAATGGGAGATGTGATACATGGAAAGAGCATTGGCTTTAAATTCAGAAGACCAGGGTTCAAATACTACCTTCGATGCTTACTATCTGTGCAACTGTGGGGAAGCCACTTCACCTCTGCCTGCCTCAGTTTCCTCACATATATAACAGAGGGGTTGGATTCAATGTTCTCTGAGATCCCCTCCAGCTTTATGTGTGATCCAATGAACTCCCTAGGTCTTAGCTAACAAGTTTACTAAGGACTTCACCTCTATATTGGTGAATGAAATTCTCATACTAAGAATCTTCTTCACCTATCCCTCTCTATGTGAATATTCACATAATGATCTGAGATGATTAAAAGTTACTTGCATATGTCAAGGTTTAAAAACCTTTCTTGCTGGTTTGAAATATGAAAACACAGAGTTTTCCATAAAATATTCTTACATTGAAAAATTTAAGAATAAGGAAGTTAAAATTATAACTGAAACTCGTCTTTCTTCAGACTGTCTAGCCATACGGGGTAGTTGTTTCTTTCATATGGCCTGCTATCAAATGGGTCAAAGTGGGCTAATATAGTGGGGTGACTCTTTTGGGTTCAAAAAGGTATTTGCTTTGAAATTCTCTGCCAGTCTCAGATCCGACTTCTTTTAATAGATTACTTGCTCACATTTTTTCTCCCCCCCCCCTTTTTTTCTGGTAACCACGGGACCTCAGTTTGCATAATCCTTCAGAGCCCAAACTTTAATCCCATTCTCACCGGCAATTTTCACTAAACTCAATTGGAAGTGTTCATACCTAAGGGATGATGGGTTGGGGATATGTTTATTAAGTTACCTAGGTGACATGGCTCACAGATAAAGAAGTGGGTAAGATTATTTCTTTTATGTTTAATACATTGCAATGGAAATGTTTTCCTGGGATTTGATTTCTTAGCTACTTCTTTTGGCAACAAGGAGCAAGTACAGGAAGAATAAAATCTACTATTTGAAACAGAAGTCGTAAAAACCAAGCAAACCAACAAAACCAAACCTATTCTCTTTTCAGTGGACCAGCGTGAGTTTGCCATGAAAGAGAGAAGACCTGTAAATGAAAGCTCTGAATCATTTTGGTGGCAGTATCTCAACGTTCACGGGGGCACCTGCTTGGGTTTTGGCAACTCACAGACATTCTAAGTTATTTCACTATGTAAACACAGAGATTCTTCGGGTACTCTTGAAACATTCTGTTAGGAAGAATGATGGTACACCCAGCTGGGACTGTCACACAGATTTATAAATTCCCGGGATGTGTTAGTATAACATGACTTCTTTCCAGGGGTTAAATTTGACACTAAAGATTTCTGTAATATGCTAACCTGTAACTAGCTGACATGAAGAGAGCAGGGAATCCTTTACCAAGGGAGAGGAATTGCTTTTTTTGCTGCTTTCAGCTCCCTGCTTGAAGTGTCAGAGCAGCCTCTGACCCAAGGCTGGATCAATGTTTTCTAAGTACCTACTAAGTGCCAGGCATTTGCTTCTCTAAGCCAATCAAACAAGTATTTATTAAGCACCTACTCTGTGTTCAGGGTGCAAATAATTCAGTGGAAAAGGCACCATCTGTGAAGCCAGAGCACCTGGGTTCATATCCTACTTCTGATGCTTATTTCTTACTCATATAACATTGCACAAGTCACTTAGTCTTGTGGGCCTTAGATCTCTCCTATGGAAAATGAAGGGTTTGAACTGCAGGACTTCTTACATCCCTTACAACTTAAAATATATGATTCTGTGATTCTACTGTGGGTTCCTTAAGAACAGGGACTTTTTCTTCCTTCCTTCCTTCCTTCCTTCCTTCCTTCCTTCCTTCCTCTTTCTTTCTTTCTTTCTTTCTTTCTTTCTTTCTTTCTTTCTTTCTTTCTTTCTTTCTTTCTTTCTTTCTTTCTTTCTTTCTTTCTTTCTTCCTTCCTTCCTTCCTTCCTTCCTTCCTTTCTTTCTCTCTCTTTCTTTCTTTCTTTCTTTCTTTCTCCCCACTCAACATACAACTTTTGCCAACCCACAGGAAGTCTTTCCCAGGCACTCTTCATTCTAGTGCTCTCTCTTCTAAAATATTTCCTATTTATCTTATTTGTACATATTTGTTTGCTTCTTGTCCCCTCCACTGGATTGTGAGCTCCTTGAGGACAAGGACAGTCTTTTGACTTTTCTTGTATCTCTAGTGCTTAGCACAGTACTCAGCACATAGTAGGTGCTTGTTAAGTGTTGACTGCTGGTATGTAGTAGGAGTTTAATATATCCTCCAGTGAGGAGTGGACTCACTGTTGAGTGAGTAGGGAAGGAGCTAGGATGTAACATGTGTATAGATAAATAAAATACACATTATGTATGAACGGATACATAACAATTTCAAAAGGTAGAGAGCACTACAAATGGTATGGTGGAGGTAGGGGAGAGGGATCAGGTCCTGACTTGTGCTTTTAAAGAGGAGAAAGACTCAAACAAGTGAAAATGAAAAAGGGCTTTTTCTAGATATGAGGAAAGGCCTAGTGGTTGGAGATGGAATATCATGTCTGGAGCACTGTCATTTGACTGGAATGGAGAAAGTAGGGAGGGGAATAATATGAAACAAGTATAGAAGTATGTAGAAACAAATGGGGTATGATAGAAACATGGGGCTTTAGATGGAAAGCCTTTAGACTATTCTCTCTTCATAAAAGCAGTGAACTTCTTTGTAAAAACAGAAAAAAAAGATACTTTTACATGATCCCACTGTAATTGACATTTTGAAACCATTTAATGTGTCCACACAGTGCCAAAGCCATTGGTCAATTCAGTCAATAAAAATCAGTCTGTTCAATTTAATCTTCTGTCTAATTGCTTATTTGGCACATACTGATGAAGCAACCAGTTGGCTGCATTTTTTTTAAACCTTTGAACCAATTCTTTTGGCATCCTACAGCCTCAGTTGTATTCCTTCTGTTTCAGACACTGGACTATTTCTCAGGCAAAAATGTCATCAATCAATTCCTATGCTGTTTCATCTTTCTAAACATAGTAATAGATGTAGGGACTGGACCTGTGATTTAATTGGTATAGGGAACTCCTTTGGGGAGGAAACCTCTTTACCAACACAGATTGCAACCTTCTCTCTAACTTACAATGTTATTTATAGTAGTGGTGTCACACTTAAATAGAAAGGAGGCCACTAAACCATGTGCTTATAAAGATCCCTGCTGCACATCGACTTAGAAAACCATATATTAACTTTATCCATTATCTATTTTAATAATATAATAGATAATTATGTGATGGATAATAATATATAGATATATCTATTATACATATATTAGATATAATAGATAATAATATCATAAATAATTATTATCTATTGCATTTTTTATTTTGTTAAATAACTCCCAATTACATTTGAATCTGGTTGGAAGCACTCTGGAGTATGGCCTTCAAGGATCACACAGGCAATATGTGTCATAAACAGAGCTTGACCTGAGTTTTTTTTTTCTTAATCCAAGGTCAGCTTTTTATCCACAATAACATTTCCTAATTTTACAGATCAGGAAACTCAAAATCAGAGAGTGAGTGATCCTGTTCAGGTTAATACAGCCAGGATGTGTCAGAGGCAAGGCACGAATCTAAGCCTTCCTTGCTTTGAGATCATTATGTCACACTTCATCTTAAATGAGATGTTTCCACTTAATTTAATAACCATTTATGAAGTGCTTACTATATGTTTAACAGATGCACTTATGTTCTGTCTGATTATCCACTTTGTTTTCTTTCATCGGTTTTTTTTAAATAGTTGTGGGAAGGATGTTTGTGCATATTGCTCTGGAGTCAGGACTTTTAGAGTGAGGAAAACCTAGGCTCAGGGATACCTGGTTACACTTACATGCTTTGTGATCTTTGCAATTCACTTAACCTCTTTTTGCTTCTCTCTAAGACTTAACTTCTAAGTTATAGACTGGTTGAGATACGTGTTGGTGAGAGTCCACAATGACTAACTAGAGATTTCATTTATTAATGCTTAGAAACCAAATCCAAATCTGAAACACTCTTAAAATATGAAATAACCTCCAAAGAAAATCACAGTGGTCAATTTTCTCTTTATCTCTTTAGAAATTTTAAGATCAGGTTGATACCTGACAGTGGTGAAAATCCTATTTGTTCAACAAGAGGCCTTTCATTCCAGTTCCCAAAAAGCTTTCATTTCCAAATGCCCAAGACTTGGTCAACATTTCATCACTCCATCACACTGCATCATTGTGATGTTTAACACCACGTAACACCATAATGCATTGGCCAACCAAAATGCCAGTTCCCCTCTGAAATTGTATCCAAAGAACCACTCAATTCCTTTTTAGCAAAAAGTACCAGACTCATGAAGCTATATTTCCAGGCGGTCTTAAAATAAGATTGGTTGCTCCATGACTTACAGTGAATACCCACTTGGATATTTACAGATTGCTCTGTCAGATTCATGCCATTGGAAAACCATTATTAATCCTTGAAGCCTGGTGCAACTGGTATTTCACTGAATTTATTTTACTGGATGGATAATGACTTTTCCCAGGTTCTTGACTTCCCAATGAACCCCTATCACCCTGCACCAAAATCACCTCCTCCTATTCTCCCAGCTTAGAGTATTCCAAAGAAAAGAGCCTTGCATTCAGCTGAATTAAATCCCAGCCTGTATTGGTTGTCTAGATACTGGATCAACTCTCATGCTCTAAAAAGCCTTCTCCTTTTGGTTTGCCCCTCATCTTGATTGAGCAGTGTTGCAAGGATCAAACTTGTAAATAATTTCTTTAACTTAAAAATGTTTTCAAGAGACTCCAAAGGATTTCCCAGCTTTCTCTTACCACATCCATAGATATACGTATAAGCTACCTATCATTGGAATCAGGAGGTAACAGGAAAAGTTTGGATCATAGGAATCCTTCTTAAATGAGTAAATTCACAGGTTCCTGATGGGGAACAGCCCATGGAATTAGGTCCCCAAATGTAAAGAAGAAAAGATCAAATAAGAGCTAGTAGAAATGTATTTATTTTTTCTGCTAGCAGAAAGGTGATCATTTTTAGTTGCTCTTTATTAAATCATGGATTCTATTCTAGGTGAGCTAATCTGGCAGTTGCCATATTTTCAAAAGTGCTTAAACATTTCAGTCTGTGGATGGAATGATTGCCAGAAAGAAATGGAGAAAGGGAGGAGAAAGTCCTCCAGTAGCTAACCATGGAAAACTTACAAAAAAAAAAAAAAAGAAATTCATTTGTTGTAAGTGGTTTGGGAAATCAAAGGGGTCAAATAGATAAGGTCTGGAATTAGTCTAGCAATAGGAAAGACTTATTGCTTCCAGAAACTCATTTCCTATAAATACAAGCATTGCTGTGGCTTAAATAGATATGCAGAGATGTGATGAGTCACGAAGCCTCTGAGTAGTCTAAAAGGGAATTTATAAGAAAATACAAAGGAAAAGGAGATTATCAATGGCATTGTTGTGTACACCAGATTAACTGCTTAGAGAAAGATGACAAGAGGATTCTGGGAAGATGCCAGAGTAGGTCAGAAAATTCCAAGCTCTCCAGATTTCCCCCACAAATGAGACAAAATAGTGCCTCAGGGCAAATGTAGAGTGGAAAAAATAAACAAGAGTTGAGATAGAACAGTGGTCCTCAGGAAAACTGGAGAAGATCTGAAGAAAAATCCCTAGATCAAGATTTGGTCCCTATGAAATCTAAACACCTCCAGAACAGTTTCACTGAAATGGCATGCAGTAAACCTTGGGGTAGCTGATTCGGAGGTAACCTCTCCCAGTCACAGGAATTTTCACCTCCCAAATAGTGTTGGGAGTTGGACACTTGAGTTGGGGAAGATTGAGGAAACCTCTGCTCATAAGGTACGTCAGGCCCAGCTGTGCTGCTGAGTAGTGGCCCTGGGCAAGAAGGAACCAGCACAAGCCTGGGACCCCATTGGCTGTGGGCATTTACAGTAGGGCAGAGTTCTTGGTTTAGGTTCCAGGCCAGAAGAGAGAACTGAAGGAGGATCTGAGGCTAGAGGCACCATCCACCACCCCCCAGAACTAGAGGAGATTACAGCAATAAGCTGTTACAAAAAAACAAACAAACGAACAAAAAAAATAGTAGGCAAAGGAGAAAGAACCCAACTATAGAAAGTTACTATGGAAATAGAAAAGACTGGGGCTCATCTTCAGAGGAGAATATTGACACACAAAAAAAGCCTTTCCTACCCCAAAGAATAATGCCAAATGGTCCCCTGTCCAAAAAGAATTCATAGAACTTAAGACTTTTAAAATCAAATGAGAGAATTTAAGGGAGAAAATTTTTTTTTAAAAAAGAACAATCCGAGAAAAACAAGACGATTATAAAAAGAAAGTCAATCAACTAGCAAAGGAGATACAGAATCTTAAGGAAGAAATCGACTTCTTGAAAATTAAAATTGGGCCAGCAAAGTTATAAGAGACCAAGAAATAATAATTAAAAAAATAAAGACTGAAAAAATAGAAGAGAATATGAATCACCTCATAAGAAAAACAATTGATCTGGAGAATAGATAGAAGAGAAAACATAAGAATAATCAGACTACCTGAAAGCTACAATAAAAAAAAAAGAATCTTGATACAATAACACAGGAAATAATTAAAGAAAATTATCCTGGACCATTAGAACAAGAGAGGAAAGTAGAAATAGAAAAAAAAAATCCACCAATCACCACCTGAAAGAAGCCCTCCAAGGAAAATCTACAGGAATATCATAGTCAAATTCTGAAACCCCTAGCTTAAGCAGAAAATATTACAAGAAACAAGAAGAAAACAATTGCAATATGGTGGAGCCACAATTAGAATCACATAAGACCTAGAAGGGGTAACACTAAAAGACCACAGGTCTTGGAACAGTATATATTGAAGAGCAAAAGAACTACGGTTGTGGTCGAAAATATCATGTCCAGCAAAGTTAAGCATAATCCTGAATGAAAAAAAGGACATTCAATGAATTACCAGACCTTCAGGATTTTGTTGCCAAAAAACCCCTGAACTTAATAGAAAATTTGAAATACAAGACCCAAGAGAAATATAAGGTACACATCAAAGACTAATTACAAAGGACTCAATAAGGACAAACTGTTTACCTTTTATATGAGGAAACGTAAAATGTATGTCTAAGATGGTTATTAATAATTAGGTAGTTCAAAAGAAAGATTGGGGTAAACCTGAGTATGATGTGATTCTAAAAAGTAAAACCATTTAGGAAAAGGGAAGAAGAATAATTATCTTGTATAAATGAGGTAGGAGAGAAAAGGAATTAGATGGAGGAGAAGTAATGGTAGTTCTGGAAACCTACTGTCATCAGGAATAAGTTAAAGAGGGAACTATATATATAAAGGGTATAAAAGTTTTCTAAATTCAGAAAGAAAAGGCAAATTGTATATGTAGGAGGAAGAGGATAAGGGAGGGATTTTTAGACGGAACCCTACTCATATCAGATCTGGGTTAAAGAGAGAATTATATATATATACATACACACATATATGGGAAAAAAAGTCTTCTAAATTTATAAAGAAATAAGAGGGTGAGGGAACAGGATGGGGGAGCCATAGAAGGGTGTCTGGATGAATGGGAATGGAATAAAGAGGGAATAAAATATATTTGAAAGGCTATAAAAGTCTTCTAAATTCAGGCAGAAACAAGAGGGTAAGGGGAAAGGGTGAGGGGGAGACGATAAAAGAAGGATCTTTGGAGGGGGTTAGGTTATGTAACAAGAGGGCAAAGTAGCAGGTAGAAGTAAAGTAGAGGAGTCAGAAGGGCTAGGAAATAAGAGGTATATACAAACATAAAATAAAGATCAGGAGAAGAATTTATTAGGAAAAAAGCAGGGATAGTTATCATGATCTCAGACAAAGTTAAAGCTAAAATAGATTTAATCAGAAGAGAAAAATAGGGAAACTACATTATATGTCAGCCGTATTAATCAATATTGTTTTAGACTATTTAAAAGAACTAGACATACAAGGTTGGAACATTTCTGTGGTATAGGAAATGATGAGTTGATGGACTTAGAAAAATATGGAAATACTTGGACTTACGAAGGAAGATGTTATTCACCCTCAGAGAAACAGAGGACAAACAAATATGGTATGGTCTTACATAGATGCATATGAATATATATGTCCATATATGAGTATGAGATTATAGATATCTAAGTATATGTATGTATATATAAGTTTAGGTATGTATGTATATATGTGTATATATATATTTTGTGTATAAATATATTTGTACATATGTATTATGTAATGTATGTATTTATATATGTGTGTGTGTATTCTACACTTAATTATAGCCTTCTTGGGGGAGGGGAAGGAAGGAAGGGGACAAAAAAGATCAAAATAAAAAGCACACAGCAGAGAACAAAAGAAAATTCACAAGGAAGCGAGGATGGACAGCTCTGACCACAATATGTAGTATTTACTACATGGGCTTTCTCGAAATGGAAATTTATTGCTCTATACTTTGAGTCCTCTCTTACGTTCTGCTGTACACATAGCAATTTTTTTTCTTTTCTTATTTTGTATTTAAGTTTTAGTATTTAAGTTTATAATGTATTTCTTTTTTTAATGTGTATTTAAGTTTAAAAGAATAAAAAAAGGAGATAGAAGACATTGAAAATATTTGACTCCATTCCCTATGATAGACATGTAATTTCAAGAAGTAGAGGTGAGAAGTGTTCCAGATGTAGGGAGAAGCCTGTGCAAAGCCACAAATGATAGGAGCAGAGATTTTGAGCTGGAAAGGATGTCAGAGGTCCTCTCATTCAACCCCTATCATTTAAGAAGGGGAAGAAACTGAGGCTAAGTGACTTGTTCAAGACCACATAGCATTAGAGGCAATATTTGAACCCAGGTTTTCTTGCATTCTGCCAAACAGTGGGAGATGGTATGTCATGTATATGGACTAGTTAGTAGTTTGGTTTATTTTGCCTCTGATATGTTACATTGGTACAAACAAGTGGGGGTCATTGAGCTGCCAACAGAGCCCCCCGCCCCCACAACAGCTGGCTGCTTCTGCATCTCATCAGAGCCATGCATCCTAATAGCATAGAGACAGAATGGGTTTTGTTCAAAGTTAGTCTTTTCTCCCTTAATTCCTACGTCCACCAAAGGGACGTGGAGGGAGCAATGGGGGGGGGAAAGAAAAGCAATGCTTTCTGCAAACTTCTCTGTATCATTCTATGTTTCTGTGTTTCAACTGATGCTTCCACAGGCGCAACAGTGGGAAATGTAGCAGGAGGAAGGATTAGACTCATTGCATTTTGGATACCAATAGTCAGCGGTCACAGTTGCCAAAGGAGCCTACATACCTTCAGGTATATCAAATGCTGCCACTTCATAAATATTTACATCAGAAGAGAACAAGAGCTCTCACTGTGATCAACGCTGATTAACTGGTAGAGTCTGCTTTGCTATTTTTCCCTCTTCTTTTCCTCAACAAATGATTAGCCTTGAAATTCAACTCTGACGCTTCATCCCAGCATGGAGGTGACCCCGTGCTCTGGCAGGCCCCAAAGAACAAGCTCTGGTGGGTTCTACTAACACAGAAAGGAAATAAATATGAGCTGTATATTGTCAGTGTACCCTGACTCAGAAAAGGATCACCACTGTAGGACTGGACACAATGACACGGAACTGGACCTGGAGATGGGAAGATGTGGGTTTAAGTCCTATCTCAGGTACTTGCTAGCTGTGTGACCCTGGGGGAGTCATTTAATTTCTCTGTGCCTCAGTTTCCTTATCTGTAATGGGGGGGATTGGACTCAGTGACTTGTAAGATCCCTTAAGGGTTTGGATCTATGCTTCTATGACTAGGAAACTATACCTGAAACAAATAAAAACACAAAATCATTCTTAAGCCCATATGGCTCCCTTCTGTTCTCACTCAGTGACAGCGGCAAAATGAATGAGTGAATGAATGAATGAGTGAATGAACGAACAAATAAACAAACAAATAAATGTAGGTGTGGAGCCAGAGGGTTCCCTTAGCCTATCTACAAACATTAACTATTGGCACTCTTAACTTTCCCTTAAACTTGACCTGCCACCTTCTGCTTCAGGTTTTGATAAATGCCTATTGCCTTGAACTGAATGATACCAAAATACAAGTTTATGCATCCAGTTTGCATAAAATCTTTATGAGAAGGGTCTGTGTAGGTGCGGATGGTTGTTATTATGGAAAAAAAAAGTGGTCCATCACTTTAAATAGTTAGGGAAACAGGACATAGAACGTTAGAACTGGAGTCAGGATGACCTGAATTTAAATCCTGTCTCGTATATTTTCTGGTTAGGTGGCCCATCGAGAATCACTTCACCCTTTTCAGCTCCAGTTTCCTCACCTGAAAAATGGGATGATAATAGTGATTAGCTCACAGGGTTGCTATGAGGATCACATGCGGTGCCATATGCAAAACTCCTTGCAAACCTTAAAGAGCTACATAAATGCTAGCTTTTATTATTATTTCTCAAGAAGGCCTGCAGAAATGCGCAAGCAAATTAAATGGGTCTATAATTAATACTTATCACATATATTCTATTACTTCATAGCTTCTGATAGTCAGATATTTAGAGCGGCCAGTGGGAGCATTCCACCCATGTAACTGCCCCCTTGGCCCACTTGATTGTCCAAGGCCTACCACCTGTGCTTCAGTCAGCTGACTATCATTGGCCTAAAAAGAGATGTTCTTCAAGGTCAGGTTGAATGGTGTCAACCACTGCACAAATGGAAAAAGGACTCATTTGGATGCGGTCATGACCTAAAGGAGAAAAATGAGATTCACTTCCACAGAGCCCTGATAGAGCCAAACAGACAGTTATCACTGGCTTGTGTGAGGCCTAGCCTTGAAGCCCATTGGATACAAAACATATTATCTTTGCTGAGAGAGACAAGTAGAAGTCTAGGGTAGCCTTGAAGGGATTTTCAGCTAATGATCCTTTGAGAGAGACCTTAGCAGCCCAGATGAGCACTATCTTATAACAGCACGTGGAATATACACTGATTCCACCATAGTCCATTTCTGTAGCAGCAATAACTTCTCAAAACCACATGAGTTGTATATTTTGTGTTTTCCTTTAGGCCTATGTATCTAGATAGGTGGATGGACGAATGTAAGAGCGAGACAGAGAGGAAGACACAGAAAGAAGTAAAGAGTCAGAGACAGAGATAGGGAAACAGACAGATACTTTTCTGGTCTCCAACAATGTAAAGGTGAGTGTGACCATTTCCTTCTATATCAGAAACCTAAATAAAATTTAACCAACTGGGACATTGGCTTTCATAGAAGATTTTCTTAAGGCAAACACATCTTTAGGTTGACACAATTTATTGAGATGTGCAAAGATTTCACACTATGAAAGATGTTGTGTGCTAAGTCCAAACCAGAGGATTTTCGGTGGATGCAAAGTTTTCCTATTGCTCCTCTTCACAAATGACATACTAACTGTGTGTAGCAGCATAGTATGTACCAATACATGACTTTCAGGAAAATCCACAGCAATGTGAAAGAGACAGACGTAATCATTCACTTTGGAAAAACAAGCTAGGTGTAAGCAACATGTTACCTGGGTTATGAGTCAGTCGGATAGGAAGTTCATTGAATTAGCCCTTTAATATGTGTATCTTGGACGGACATTACAGATGGAACATGAGCTGGGCACAGAATTAAATAGGCAAAAGAGATCAAGATGGACTGAATTTAGGAAATCGCAGCATACTTTCTCTTACTTCAAATTACTACTAACAAAATTACAAATAATCCAAATGACAACAGAAAGACACATTGAACATAAGTAAAGCATATTGTAAATGATGGTTTGGAAATCATAAGGGGCATAAAAGACATCAAAGAGAAAAAAAAAGAGGGTTGGTCAGTCCTGTAAACCAGGTTAACTAAGTGTATACCAGTATCCCAAAGATGTTTAAAAAAAAAGATTTCCAGTAAATTGAATAAATGCTATAGGGAAGATTGATGGGATAGATAGATAGATAGATAGACAGACAGGCAGACTGACAGATAGGTAGATAGATAGACAATAACTTAAATGAAGGATTGAAATTTGTATTAATGGAAGAAGTACCCAATCCAATAAAGTCATGCATCCACCAAAGAACCATCCAAGATTATCTAAGTTGATAGAATTCAATAACCATTTCAAAAGCATATTTACAAATTCTTGTTTGGAATTTGGAACTGATTTGTTTCCGTAGAAGTAATATTGTAGCCAACATTAGAGGTGCTTAGGCTAACTCCTCTTCCCCTTCCCATTTCCTCCCCCCTCCCCACATGGGATCATATATTCATAGATCTAGAGGTCATTAAGTCTGATCCCTGACTTTAAGGAACCGAAGCATGAAAGAGGTTGTGACTTGCCCAAGGTTATATATATATGTATATGTGTATGTATATATACACACCTATCGATCAAGAATTTAAGCTTGATAAAAGAGAGCACTTCCTGATGATTAATGATATAAAAAATGTCATTGGATGCCCCAGTGCCACCATTCTTGAGGTCTTCAAGCAAAGGCTAGGTGCCCATTTGTCCAGCAGGTTGTTGAGTGGATACTTGCCCAAGTATTAGATGGACTATTTTTTTTTCTCTGAAGCACCATATAATTCTGAAATTCTGTACAGTTCTATGAAGTTACAGTTTCCTTGATCTCCATAGCTAGTCAATTCAACAAGTATTCCTTAATTGCAGAACAAAGCAAAGTGCTTAGAACTGAGGAACATGCCATATTGAATCAGTTGCTTCCTACTCTGAATTCTGAGGCTGAATGACTCAGTTGGGACATGCTTTCTTTATTTCTACTATGCATACATATAGATTTACTGGTTGACCTTCAGTTACGATTATATTTATGTAGCTTTTGGAGGTTTTTAGAATACTTTCTATATGAAAAGGTGAGATATTGTCTCTGGAAAGACATGATCAAAAAGGCTTCACCACATTTTCTGGCACTGCTACCTATTGGCTGCAAAGTAGAAATCCCTCAGGGAAGATTTGTTAATGCTCTGTATATCCCGGGCTTATGGTTTCCTACTTTTGGCTCAACACTACCTTGGAAGCCTGGGAGAGGAAAGGTCTGAGCAGAGTATCCAGTAGAAGGTAAGAAAGGAAGGAAACAAACATTTATTAATGGAGAAATGAAAGAGCAACCCTTACCAATGCAATGCAATATTGCACAGGCTGCTCCAGAGGGAGACAAAGTGCATTAAGGCCAGTAGTACAGAGTTGTGAATGGTCCTGAACACATGTTCCTAGGAAGGTACCATCCTGTTATAATTCTGTAAGTTTGTGAATGCTCTTCCCCATGGACATTGCATGCTTTGATGAAATATTATGTGCCTCACTTTTGGAGTGAAATATTATACTACTCATACTCTTATTTTGCCTTCTATTTAGCACGTTTTATGACTTAATGGTGTCATCTTGGTTTATTTGTTAATTGGAAAGCACATTGATGTGGGCTCCAAAGCTAGAGTGTTTAGTAGCAGGAGTATAATTTTTCCAAAAATCCTGATGAAATATGTTTTAGCAACATGGCCACCCCCCTGGGAACTCCATGATCTGCCATCGTTCAAGCTCAGGTTGAGTGAGTGAGTGAGCCAATGAAAGGGCATGGGAAACAGAGATACAAAAAGCAACAGTCAGACAGAGAGAGGGGATGTCATGCTCAGGCTATATAAACACTATCTCAATGGAACCTCGCAATCATCCTATGAGACAGAATTACTAGTACCATTATCTCTGCCTGCAAAACATGAATAATAATAATCTACTTTGCAGGGTTGTTATGAAGATCAAATGGCATAACATACTTTTTAAGCATTTACGTACACTATCAGTACACATTTATTTATTTTAATCTAGACCTGTGATTTCATCGGTATGGGGACTCCAATTGAGGAAATTGTCTTTCTTGATGCAGATCACAGCCTGCCCTGTAATATAATTTTAAAGAACTCTCTGGGGTACTGAGAGTTTAAGTGACTTACTTAGGATCACACATTTAGTATCTGTCAGATGCTGTACCTACACCCAAGTCTTCTTGACTCTGAGGTCAATTCATTCTGCATTATGCGATGTTGCATCTTTTTGTGGGTTTTTAAATCATTACATACCAAAATCTAAAGCAGAATTTCTGAGTGTAACTCTCCCATCACTACTGTCCATCTCCCAGATACTTATCTCCCTTCTCAACATCCTTGTAGCTGACTCTATTTTATTTTCTTCCACAGACTATTCCCCATGATTGGAACCAGAAGACTTCAGATCTCTTCCTTGACTGAACAAGAAGCAAGGGATATTCCCCTCAAATAGTTGTGACCATCTAATTAACAAGACTCATTTGATTTACAATCAAGAGGACAATTGAAATAAAAACTTTTCTTGGAAGTCCCATGGCTCACCTGTCTCTTTTTAGCTTTGATACAGTTGGAGACCACCAAGTACTGGGACTAGAAAACTATCTGGTTAAAAACCAGTGAGGAAAATCCCTGGTCTCACCCAACTCTCTAAACCTCTTTGTATTTCTCCTATGAAGAAACACCAAAGACAAACTGAGTGTATTTTAGAAACTTTCCAGGGGCCAAGCTAAAATTCGATAGCGAAATCTATGTAACAACATAGAATCTGAATGAGGATACACAGAGTAAAAGCCAGCAAAATGAGGAGCCAAACAGTGATGGTGAGATTACTAGAACTACCTGCTGACTGAAACTCATTTCAAAATAGATTAATTGCTGTTCATTTTTCTGTTACCCTGAACTGGCCTGACACAAGACACTGCAGTCAAAATGGGACACACAGCATTGCTTACAATGGATTTCATGCCATTTCTCAGTACCATGCTGATAGAATAAAAGGCTGACTCATTTCCTTCCACTGCTTGATCTCTTATGATTGCAACAGGGATGCCATATGCTTGGACTAAAATGCTCAGTGAGCCCAATAATTCAGTGAGCCTGCCAGTCTCAAAGCAGGGAGATGCGCATACCAGAAACCCAATGACAGAATTCCTATTGTACATTTCATGTTGGTGGATTTCAGGTTCCTAGGGAGGAGGTGGGGGGAAATGGAATAATTTCATAAAAAGGTTCAGTTTCATTAAAAACAAAAAACTGCTTTATATCCAGGAGGTGGCCTCTTTCATTTTTTGACCTTTATTTTCTCAGTCTGCAAAATTTCCTTCCTTCTCTTGCCCATGTAGCTAGTACTGATGCTGTTTCTAATGAAGCTCATGATGTGAATATTCGTTTCCTTGTCTTTCACCATCACAACTGTCAGGAATGTCAGCACAGCTCAAGGAAAAGGATTTTAGAGTAACTGAGCAGCTATCAGCAAAGAAATATATGTTCTAGGAAACTAGTGTAGTTTTTTCATGTGTTCCTCTCTGGGAGAGGGAAAATTTTGGGTTCCTCGCTTTTCACATGTCCATGATTTTTTTGTGCTTTCCCTTACCTAAATACAGCATTATACTTCTGGTGTTTTTTCTTAAGATATTTTCATTATTCATCTCATTTCTGGAGTTACATTCATGCCTATTACTGATTTCATCAAGGAAGAGCAATTAGTATATTCATGAATTATCCCTCCATTTACACTGTCATCCCCAAATTAAAAGTTAATCTAGTTCTGATAAAAGGTGTTATCATATTTAAGTATTGACTAAATTGGAGAGAATGAACGCAAGACGTTCACAATTCAAAACTATTGAGAGAAAGATTTTATTCCTTTTCTAAGAAACACGGGCAGAGTCTTTCAGGTCAACCAACACCCAGTGGCATTTTTTAAATTTTCATTGAAAGCACAGAAGGAAGCTAAATCACTAATTTGGTAACTTTTTCCCTACTCCAGCTGAGATAGAGAAAAAGTGTGACATTTGAAAATAGGACAAAAGACAAAGGCATATTAGCAAGTAATTGAAGTGAAGTGGGTGCCAGTGGATGCCAGGATTGACAGGAAAGGTATAGAGGAGTAGAGTCACCTGGAGTCTGGTCCATCATTAGAAATGGGTACAATCCTAGCCTTTGGCACCTAATAGCTGCATGGCCATGGATAAGCAAACACAGAGTCTCAATTTCTTAGCTATACAATGGGGACAATGATATCTATGGCATCTACCTCATAGGGATATTGTGAAATGCGAAGGAGATTACATATGGAAAGTGATTTTAAAGCATTATATAAATTGTGCTAACATTGTCAGTGAAGTGGATCATGATGGGAAGAATGTTGGAGTTAGAGTCAGAGGACCTGAGTTCAAATCCTGCCTCTGCTATCTATTACCTGTGAAACTTCAGACAAGTCATTTGATTTCTCTGAGCCTCAGTTTTATCATCTTTAAAATGAGGGGGTTAGACTAGAGAGCATTTAAGGTCCCTTAAAGCTCTCAGATTACGATTTTATGACCACCAACATCAATGCCATTATCATCTAGTACCTTTGGCCTCAACTACCCAGAGCTGAATTTTGACCTGAATTTTCCATTTTTCTAGACTAGCACAGAGGCTCTTTTTTTTTTTTGCACCACAGACACCTTTGGCAGTATAGCATAACCTATGGATCCTGTTTCAGAATAATGTCAGTAAATGCATACAACAAAATTCATAGAATTAGAAAGTAAATCAATGATAAAAACCTCAGCACAAGAGGGATCCTTTATTGCCCATTTTTCAATACTTGAAGGAGGAGCCATGGCACAGTGGAAAGGATACTGAATTTGGAGTTGGGTTAAAATACATGAATTTCTATTTACTAAACATGTGACTAGACAAATTACTTCTATTCTTTTGGTAGCATGGCATTATGAATTTGGCATGTGCTTGGAGTTAATAAGTCCCAGGTTCAAATCTTATCTCAGATAGTTACTACCTGTGTGACCTGGGGCAAATGACTTAAACCCTCCATGACTCAGTTTCCTCAACTGTAAAATGAAAGGGTTGAATTCAATGTCTTCTAAGGCCTCAGATGTATGATCATGCTTTATCATATTTATCTTAAATTTATTCAATTAATTATTGAGCCTTAATTATATCTATTGAGTCTCCTTATATCTATCTTTAATCCAGCCCATCTTTAGCCATGGATTATTGGCTTCCTAAAGATTTCCTGGCTGTTGGGTCACTAGATATTCTTGCTTTCATCTTTACCAAAACCAGATTCTCCTGATAAAAGAAAGTGGTGACTTCCTTTCAACACCAGGTTAAGTCAATAATAAATATTGGCAGCATTAGCTATTTCACTTCATCCAGAAAGATGGCTTTGACAGAGGTTTACTCAGGTGTCATTTTCCCTCATGCCAGGTAGATATTAAGTGGGATGGAACATTTTCACAATCTGACATTTTCACATCCTGATTACAATGGGCACCCAAAATAATTTCTCTTCTGCCCTGAGGGATCATGGAAATCTTTACAAATTGCACTCCCCTCCTGAGCTGGTGTCAATCGAGGGAAGAACATTTGACAAGATGAAGAGCAGGTTACTGATGGGCAAAAATGGACTTTGCTGTAGTGCTTACCTCCAGAATGAGGTGGGGGGCCACATAGGAGCACCATTCCTTGACCTTGGCGGACAGACACGGTACTTCTTATTCGTGTTTTGAAGTTTTCCAGATCTGTTGGAAATGAGGGCAGGAAGAGAAAGAACATTATAAATGTAAACCCCAAAATTGTAACTTGCAGGGGGTGGGTTTTCTGATTCAGAAAGGGACATGTCATGGAAAAGAAGTATATGCCATGAACAATGACATGAAAACTCACTGTTTTTTTTTTCTTTTTCAATGTTCTTGCTTTATAGCCATCTTCGTATCTTAAAACCACAGAATTAATGAACTTTGGAGCTGGGAAGGAATTATTTAACAGCCCTTTTAATAGAAGCAGCTAGATACAGCAGTGGATAGAGCACTGGGCCTGGAATCAGAAAGATTCATCTTTATGAGTTCAAATCTGGCCTGTGTGACCACATACTTACTAGCTGTTTGACCTTAGGAAAGTCACTTAACCCTGTTTAGCTCAGTTTCCTCATCTCAAAAAATGAGCCGGAGAAGGAAATGGCAAACTACTCCAGTATCTCTGCCAAGAAAACCCTCCAAAAAGGGATAATGAAGAGTCAGATGTGACTGAAAAACTAAACGACAAAAACAAAACAAAAAGGCTGGGCAATGGATAGAGTACCAGGTTTGGAGTCAAGATGCCCTGAGTTTGAAACTTTCTAACTATGAATTCACTCAACTCCTATTTGTCTGTTTTCTCATCTGCAAAATGGGGATAATAATAGAACCTACCGCCCAGGGTTGTTGTGAAGATCAAATGAGATAATATTTGTAAAACACTTAGCACAGTGCCTACCATGTAGTAGGCACTATGTAAATGTTAGCTATGATTATTAATGAGGAAACTGAGGTCCATAGAGGTGAATGATTTTTCCCATGTTACAAATCTAGTTATTAGTAGACTCCAGTTAGTAGTAAAGCAAACTTCACCACGTTCTTCCACCACACCAAACTGTCTTGTTATCTGTCAACCATGTGAACACAAGCATCTCTGTTTTTGAAGCTTTCTATTTTAAGCCTTATTAAAGAATCATTAGTTGGAAGACCGCAGAAGGCCATCAGGCCTAACCCCATCATTTTACAGATGAAGAAACTGAGGCACAAATAGGTAAAGTGACTTCCCCAAGATCACATAGGTATAAGGACTAAGCTGGAACTGACTCCAGGGCTTGCTGAGTCCAAGCTCAGTGCCCTATCTAATCTATTGCGCCATGTTGCTTCTTTCTTAAGACATTATCAGTCCAAACTGAAAAATTAATTAGATTATTCTAACCTTTTGTCTATATGGACTTAGCATTCCCAAAATCTACAGTCAAATTGTTCCAACTCATTTAACTTTCCAGCCTTATCTTTCATTCCTTACATAGGACACGTTCTCCAGCCAAATAGGTCTTCTTATATCTCCCAGATATGTTTGTGTTATCCTACATTTGCCTGTATTTTTCCTCTCTCTGAAATATCATCCCTAAAGATATTTTAAAAATTGTATTTGTATATTATATCAAGCTTTGTAAAGCACCTTCCAAAGAACAAGTTATTCATTTAATAAGAATGTATTAAGTGTCTACTATGTGATAGGCATTGGTAATACAAAGACAAAAATGAAACAATATTTGCCCTTGAGGGTCTTACATTCTATTGTGAGGAAACAATACCCATAGACAATTCAATACAAAATATATTGGACATATGCAGAAAGGAAAGCGTAATCAGTGGGATGGAAAGGGAGAGGGTATCCAAGATAGATAAGGCAATACCTGAGCTGAATGTAAGGCATATCATAAATATATAGTATTAAATGCAGTATAAATAAAAGGCAATACTTGAGATGAACTTTGAAAGAAGGGAGAGAATCTAATGATCACATGTGAGGAAGGACAACATTGTGCAAAGATATAGAGATGAGAAATAGAGTATAGTGAATGGGGAAGCCAGTTTGGCTGAAGCACATAGTGCGTCCAAGTGGATAATGTCCAAGAAGCCAGAAAAAGTAGGCTGGAATCTAATTTAAAAGCCAAACAGAATGCTTGTAGTGCTTTAAGGTTTGCAAATAGCTTTATATATGTTATGTTATCACATCTGGTCCTCACAACAACATTGTCAAGTAAATGCTATTAATACCCCATTTTACAGATGAGGAAACTGAGGCACACAGTGGTTAAGCAACTTGCTCAAGGTCATAGAGCCAGTAAAGTGTCTGAGGAAGGATGTGAACTCAGGTTCCCAAGTCTACTATTTTACCTACACTACCACCTAAGTTCTTATAATTCCCTGTGCCATCTTGTGTATTATTTTAAAAACTTTTCCACAGCCCTCTAATACTAGTCTATGAGTTCCTTGAGGGCATGGCACATGTCTTATAATTCCACAGTGCCGTGCCTAGTAAAGGGTCTTCTGTACATAGAATATGATCCCAAAATATCTATTGGCTGAGTGATTTAGGTGTTTGGTACCCTGAAACCCCCATATATTTGAATTTTCACTCATATTTTAGCATTATGGAGACAAAGACCAGGGTCTTCACTCAGAATTCCTCTTAGAAACTTATTCCATTGAAAAACAACCAAAAAAGGAACAGCATGGAAAGGTCTAATTTATTGAATGTCTTGGAACTCACTGCCTGATTTCTCTGAGTGCTAGAGCACATGTTCCATGAATATTATCAAAGCTAATTTAGATTCATTCAGAGAATTGAAGGGATAATGATTTATGACAAGTTTTTTTAAATGTTATAGTACTCACAGGGTGTTATTTTTGTGTTTTGTTTTTTTTTACCTCGAATGCCTCTTTGATCAATCAGCCCTTAATTCTGCTAATAAGGAGGTGCATAGCTGAAGGCATCCAGAGTTATGCCTGGAAGTGAGGCAGCCCTGATAAGCAGCTCATTCCACTGTCAAATAGCAAACACTTACTGGCTATCTGCTAGCCCTACATGAGATGCTGTGGGGGATTCAGTGATGAATAACACTTAGCCCCTGCTCTCTGGGGGGTCTGCAATCTATCTGAGGGGAATAAGAAGTGCATACAACAAAAGATCCCATTGGAAAACAGTAAATATAAGAACTGAATGAGTGGTGGGAGGAACTCAGGGTAGGGGGAAAGATCATTTCCAAGAGGGATTTCAGGCAGGGGCTCTGAAAAGGCAAGAGTAGATCCTGAAGGCTGGTTCCTTTTTTTTTTTTTTTTAAATCAGCCTTTTTTGATAGAAGGGAAAGCAGTCAAGAAACATCACAACAATCCAGACATTTGATAAAAATAGTATTTGCATGTATTTATCAGGTGCCATCAGAGAGATTCTGAGCCTCTAACAAGGAAATATGTAACCCTGTGCCAAATTCTGACCTTATTCATGCTCATTTCAAGACAGAGTTACAAACAGCGGCACACTCTCCAGCTAATGGCTGCTGAGGCTAATCAAGGGGCAGTGTTCAGGAATGTTCAGTGTGGAAAGCACCGCTGGGCCTAAATTGGTCTTTTCAGCCATAACCGCCCACACAGATGGTAATTACAAACAGTTAGCTCTTTTTCAAATAGAAAGAAAAATGCATATCTGTGTAGTACTTTTTGTCCAAGCTTTGTAGGATTAAGTTTAAAAAAGAAATGGAACTTACAGCTTATATCCAAATCCTCATGGCCATGTGCTGCCAAGCAATCTCCTGTTCCTCCCCTCCCCACCCTAAAAATAAACTAGGCAAGCAACAGGCTGTATCACAGATTTTTTTTCTTTTAGCAATAAACTGAGTCTGTCTTCATAAAAGCAATGCAAGTTTAGTTTATTCGATCCTAGAACTGGTCAATTCATTGTTAAAATGGTTAAAGCTAGTTATTTGGCATTTTAAAAAGTCATCAGACCTGTGATTTCATCAGTAGAGGAGTTCAGAGTGAGGATCTCCCCCATTAGTGTCTGGAACATAGTAGGTACTTAATTAAATGGTTGTTGCTGAATTTACCAATGCAGTTGTACATCTTTGAGGCAAGTTAGGGTTTCAGATAACTGCCCAAGGCATTTAGAGGTTAAATGACTTCCCCAAGGTCACATGGCCAGTAGGTGCCAGAATCAAGACTTGGACTAGTGACTGTGAGGTCAACTCTTTGTCCCCTGGGCCATTATATAAACAAAAACGGTTTGGTTGGATTTTCCAATTTTCAGGGAATACAGATGTAGAGTGTGTATTTTTGGATGAAGATTTGTGTTGGGGTCATGTAAAGTCCTTACTCCACTCCCCCAACTATTCATTATAGATATGAAGACAAAAAAAAAATGTAGGGACTCAGAATGAAAAGGAACAATGTGAAAGCAGGCAAAAGACAAGCCTGTTGAAAAATGAGACTGTTGTGTTGTTTAAAGGAATACTAGAAAGAGGAGCAGTGGACAGAGCACGAGGCCTGGAATCAGGAAGACCTGAGTTCAAATATGGTTTCAGATACTTATTGGTTGTGTGACCCTGGGCAAGTCACTTAACCCTGTTTGCTCAGTTTCCGCATCTGTAAAATGAACTAAAGATAAAGTTTTCTTTATCAAGAAAGCTCCAAATGGGGTCAAAAAGAGTCGGACAGGACAGAAATGACTGAACAACAATAAGAAAATTGAATTCATATTTTATTGTCCCTTATTCCTTTTGCTATTTTGCACTCAGGCTATGTCTAAACACAGTTTCACCAACCTTACCCAGATGGTCTGTTTACATGCTTTCCATGGAAGGACTTGGTATTCAGCTTTGCATTTTTGGCTCTCTGTCTTTTGAACTATTAGCATTTTGAAATGGGACAGATATACTTCTCATTCAGCGAATGCTAATTCAACATTAACTAGATGCAAGGTAAAGTGCCAGGAACTAAAGGGTATAGAAAGATGAATGATCCATGGGCCCTGCCCTCAAGGAGTTCACAATCTTTCAGGGAAACCAAGAAATGCATGCAAATAACTATGCTACAAGCTGCAATGTGATAGCTCATAAGAAAGATACAAAGTGTCCTGAGAGCTATGGTGTTGCTATCTTTGCGGGGTGCTTTTTACCCGTTTTGTCAGCAATTATGTTCTAAAGAATGTACCATTTCATGGTGGATGTATTTGTGGGTTATATTATTTGTGGTGATAATAACTGTTCTCTTATTTTATTTTCCTACTGAATACATTATTGGGTTTTTTGAACATGATTAGGTAATATTCTATACGATTTAGGGGCTAAAGCTTATCAAGAGAGATTAGAGAAACATAACATATATTCAATTGATTTATTTGTGAAATTCCTAGAGGAGTAAATGCAGACAAAGGTCTTAAGGCTATAGGCTGAGATAAAACAATAATAGTAATGATAATAAACTTCAATATATGGAAAAAATTGGAATATAGGCCTCCAGAATAAATCATAGAAAGATAAGAGAGAAAAAAAAGAAAATCCATGTCACATATTTTCTGCCTAGAAAGTTATTGAATGATGAAAACTGGAGAACAGAGAGTTTATAAGGTGAATTCCCTGCTTTTTCTTATCCTCTTACAATAAACACTTGGATACAGACTACAGAAAATATGACTTAGGAAGAAGCAAATAATCCTTGAGAAGTAATAAAGGAAAGCCAGAAAGCATGAGGATTTCTTTTAGGTCATCACCAAAGGACCACTAGGAAGGCCAATAAGAAGAAGGGAAGCCAAGGTCAAGGAAAGGGCATAAGGGAAGGAAAAAGTGAGTTTGAAAAAGGGAGGTTGGCCTTGAGAGAAACTAGTTTGTTATTAAAAAAAAAAGTCAGGAGAAAAGAGGCTCCTATAGGAGTCAGTTGGTCTCTATGGCAGGAGGGCAATTTTCTTCTTCCCAGGCTAGTTGAAGATCACATGAGCGATGTTATTGTTGTTTGTCTTTTGTTCTCGAAGAGGACCGTGGCATCAGGGAGGTGATGCTGTGACATGCAAGTGAATAGTATTTAAGTAAGGAAGAGCTATACAAAGCCACCAGCCTCACTTTCTCCTCTGGAGCCATCTGGGTACAGCGGCCAGATATAGATCGGGATGACTGGAGATGACCCTGGATGACATGATAGGATAACTTCAGAAGAGGAAATGGGATTAGCCTTCTCTTCATTATTTCTTCTACCCATCCAGAAAGAAACAATCCAAAAAGAAATACACAGAATTTGGACATATTTATTGTGAATGAGATTTTGCAGGATATGAATTATAGAATCACATACTTAGATCAGTCTTTGCTTGCTTCAAGTGAAGAGGTATCCATGAACTGCTGGGAAAGTCTATCCAACTTTGGGAAAGTTTTAACTGTTAGGAAATGTTTCCTTATAATTGAGCCTAAATCTGTCAGCAATTCCCACTGATTGCTTCCAAATTCTATCTCTCGGGGCAAAGTAGAACATGTCTAATCCCTAGTCCTCATGACAACCAGAAAGCATGCTCTCCTTAAGACTTTTCATCTCCAAGTTAAATAACCAAAATTCCTACAACTGATCATCATATGGTATCACCTTGGCACCCTTCACCATCTTTGACATCCTTTTCCCCAACTATTGCAGTTTATCAAGTTTTTTCCTAAAATGTAGCAACTAGGACTGGCCGTAGAACAAAGGCTCATTTGACCAAACTACAAGGGCATTTTCAAACTCCCTTACTCTGGGCAACATTTTTCAGTGAACAAAGCTTAGTATCACATTAACTTTTTTGACTGCCATATTGAATTACTTATACATATTTGGTTTGTGATCCACTGTAACTCCTAGACATCTTTCTGATGAACCGTCTTCCCTTTCTTCATGACCTAACCCTATCTTATCCTTGGAATCAAAAAGTAAACATCACAAATATAAGACTTTTACTTATGTTAACATTTATCCACGTTAAACTTGATATTATTAGATTGATCTTTCATCTTGATCCTTCTTTACATACACCAGCTATTCTCAGCTGCTGTTTGACAAGAAACTAATTACTGATTAAAGGCAGTTGAGTGGATATCATACTACTTTGTGCCTTTATATTCCCATATACGCTGTTGAATATCTTCCTTTATCCTTTAGCTAGTCTGTTATTTTTGAATTATGGTACACTTTTCATAGTCTTATAAATTAAGAGCTGGAATGGATCTCAGAAGTCAGTGAATTCAACCCCCTGATTTACAGATGAAGAAACTAAGGCCCAGTAGGATTGTTATTTGCCAAAAGTCAAACAGGCAGCTAATGGCTCAGCTGGGATTTGAACCCAGGATTCAAAATCCCATGCCTTGGACTCCAAATCCCATGCCCTTTCTACTTTACCTACCCCACTTTTTCTCTGTTCTAGAGCCATATTCCAGATATGAATTCCATTCCACTTGCTCATAGCATTATCTATTGTCAAATTTGCCTGCTTGGTTTAGAATCCCCAATTAATTTCTTGTGACACATACTTCAAGTATTTGGGTATAAACACTGGAGGACATGGAGTTTACCTATAGTTTTCATGTGTTCTATTTCCCATAAAGTGCTGGATATTTTTTGCTGCCTTCTTTTTTTATCTTGTAGCTATTCTCTTTAATAGCTACCTATGGCAGAAATATTGGGTCAGGTTTTTTGACTTACCCACCCCTTTTCATTTCAAGTCCTTTTGTTTAGATTTTCAAGGTTGACCTATTTTAGGTATACTCCACTCTTAGACAGGAGCTCGTAATTTCTATATTTTAAGTCACAATCCAGCAATACAAACACCATTCTCAGACATCTTCTTAGCCATTTGTTCTTACGCTCAATCTGCTTTTCCTTTTGGAAATGCCTGCCTTTAATTTGCAGCAGTGATAAAAACATTACCTGTACCTCGAAAATTTTCAGTTTCTTATCTAGCATTTTATAATCCCTAAGCAATGCTAAATTTCACTGTGCAATATAATTTGTCCCCACATGACTCACATGAAATGGGTCATTGGCTTTGACCAGTCAGCAGACACTAGCAAGAGCTAATGTCAGCTCAACAAATTCAGTAGCCACCACTGGCTTCTTTTTACTTCCTCTCACCCATATGAATTAATCAATCATCAAGACTTGTTATGTGACAGGCACTATGCTAAGTGCTGGCATTATAAAGACAAAAGGAAACAATGCCTACCCGCAAGGAGCCACTGTCAGACACTTCCTAGATGACCTCTCCCCTGATGGCATCTGTGGATTTATATCATTGTTCCTTGAATGGAAGCTGCTGCTAACTCAGAAGAAGGTTTAGGTGCTTCCTCTATAGGAAAAGCTTCACATACATTTCATAGTTCATAGACTCATAAGATCATATATTTCTGACATCAGAGACCATCTAGTTCATCTGGTACAACCACTTTATTTTATAGATGAGGACGCTGAGGCACTGAGAGGATATTTCTTGGTTCTCTCCTTAATTCCCTTCTGGTCTTCCTTTCTCCACCATGACCCAGCAGTCTTCTCAACCTGGAAGATTACTCTGCCCCTAGGGTGCATAGGCTGTGTAAATATCCATCACATATAGACACAGAGACACACAGAGACACACTTAAGAACCCCTGCCATTTTCTCTTTCAAGAGATTGTACCGTACATTGATTATGTATAGTATTTGCTTATCCATGCCAAAAAGACAAGTATCCTATCATCCATGTAGACAATTGCTATATTCAACTTGCCCTAAGTGCTTGATCTAGGAGAGTTCCTCAGTCCTCACTCTTTCATCATTCTTCTCAGTACCTCTTGTGATCATCACCTGTGGTGAATTTTTTTACTTTGTCTTCTTCCAGTGATGAATTCTTAGAGGTCTCTTCCAAGGTTCTTGCTTCCTTATTACATATTGCCATGTGATGGGGTGGGATGGCCTCCTACTAATTTCAAATTCAAGCCAGCCTTATCTTCATAATAAATACCTTTCCCTCTTTTTATCTGGATGTGACATTCAATCAACTGTATTTAGCTGGTTATTATATGCTTCTTGCCAACCAGCAGCTGAACACTGCTGATATCTATAAGGGAGGATCAAGCTGAATTTCAGTCACTTCATAACCCTCTTTTCTCCATCTACTCTAGAAATTTCCTTCTATCTTTCCTCTCCAATATCCTAGATTTAAAGCTAAGTGGACCTTAGAGACAATAAAATAAAATATCTTAATTTTACATATGAGGAGATTGAGTCACAGAGAACTGAAGAGCCTTGTTCAGTGGTTGTAAATCACAGATCATAGATTTTTGAGCTGGAGGAAAGAGTAGAGAACTAGTTCAACCCCATCAGTTTACAGAAGAAAACACAAAAGACCAAAGGAATTAAATGACCCACTCAAGTCACCCAAGGTCATACAGGTTTATGTGACAGGGCTGAGATTTGAACCCAGGTCCTGGATTCATTAGACCTCTTAGGAGTATAGCGTTCTTCTCTCCATAATGATGATATAAGTCTTTAGAGGGAGGGAATGGACAATAAAGTCGGAGGGGGAGGAACAGAGAGAAAGTAAGAGAAAGAAAAAGCAAAAGGAGGGAAAGACTATGGGATAGGGAGGATGAAGGAAGATAGGGGAAGGAAAGGAAGAGAAGAACAATGGGAGTGGGAGAAAAGGAAGAGGTAAGGAAAGGAGGGGGGCAAAAAGAGAGAGGGAAGCAGGTTGGGGGGGATGGAAATATAAGCAGGGAAAAGGGAAGAGGAGAAAGGAATGGAGGAAAGGGAAATACAGGGAGAGAGGAAATGTGACAGAAGGGAAGGAGAGAGGGAAGAGAAAGAGGGAGGAGGAGGAGAAAGCAAGGAGCGAAGGGCAGCCAAAGAGGAGAAAGCAGAAGTATGGGAAGGAAGGGAGGAAGGAAAAGAAAAGGGGAGGGTATACCAGGAAAAAAAGGAAAGGAAAGAGAGAGATAAAGGAGGAAGCGGATGAAGGAGGAGGGAGAAAGATTTTCTAAATGATATGTAGTGTAGAACTGAAAGACAATGAGAGGGACCATAGTGATCAGACAACTCTTCTTCCTGTGGTCAAAGTCATCTCTCCCAGAACTTTCCCTTGGCCCCCAAAGGTAAGCCTTTGGGACAGGTATAGGGGCTAGACATATGTGTATAAATATGTGTATAAATCATATATATATATACACATATGTATACATACATACATACATACATACATATGTGTGTGTGTATATATGTGTGTGTGTATATATAAATAATTTTGGAGAGTATTAGGTATTTGGAAATTCCTACCAATATATGTGGCTACCTACTCTGCAAGAGGTTCTCTTAGAATCTGAGAGATTTCCTTTAACTGCTGAGAGGTTTTGACTTTTCTAAGGTCACATGGCCAACATATGTCAGAGGTGAGCCTTTAACCAAAGTCTCCCTTCCTTGCAGATCAGTGTTACATGGATGATAGCATGTGTCCTCTAATTATTAGGCCACACTACATTTAGGCTGACTTTCTATGTTCACTATTGTATATTTTATTAGACTTTGTTCTCGGCCTCTTTCATTCTAGCATCTCACTCAGAAAAAGAAATCAAAATCCACAAGATGTGGTAAGGCCAAGACCTCCTTCTTGATGTTCAGACCCTTCAGGTGAAGGGAGCAAGCCATCCATTATTGAAGGCATTGAGTGAGAATGATGAGGGCCACTTGGTTTCCTTTACCAAACAAAAGAAGCAAAAAAAGAAATCACTGAGGGAAAAGTTAACGATTCCAACTCCTACCAAAAGACAGTGATAACATCAGTCCATTTAATTTTGCAAGACTACTCCCTGCAAAAGGGAGTAGAATTATCAAAAAGACTACACCACAAGCAGTTTCCTCTCTGCTGTAATTGTGCTCAGAGGCAGGAAAGTAAGCATTCAGATGAACCAAATTCCCTTCCACTCCAGGGTAGGATAGTGGAAACTGTCTTAAAGATAGTTTGACCCTGGAATGATTACTGAATCTCTTTCCCTGAAGACTTTTCCAGAGAGAATGTCAGCTTAAGGAATGTGGGCAGCCTGGATTTACAGATAGGCGACCAACAAGTGAGCCATGAATACAAATGACAGCCAGGCCTAACTCCTGAGGCTGCCGGAGTTACCCCTGACATCTTGCAACTGCTGTTGCTGCTGCTGTTTCCATGGGTGCTACTAATGGGGGTGGGGAAGGGAGAAACCCTGGAGCTCCTCTATAGAAGTGGAGAAAGAGAAGCTGTGGAAAGCAAAAACTAGAGGATCTAACGTCAGGGATTTTCTCTCTGCTCCTAACATCTTTCTTTATATTGCCTGAATTGAAGATGAGTTTAAATCTCACTTCAGACATTTTCTAGCAGAGTGACCCTGAAGAGGTCACTTAACCTGTCTCAGACTTGGTTTCCTTATCTGTAAAATAAAGGGGTTAGATTTAATGGCCTTGAAGGTCCTTCCATTTCTAGATCCATGATATTATGACTTATTTGCCTGAAATTTCCAACAGAGATCTTTTGTTTCAACAAATATTCTCTTTTGAAAATTCAAATACTTTTGGAAGGCTAAGGATGATAACGATAATTCACGAATTAGTATAAATGGATCCAAGTCCTGATTTTCTTCTTTACTCTGAGCCAAGACAGCCTGTATCTGGCCAATGAGATTTTTTGTTAAGATGGAGGGAAGGTACATAATTACGTAATTTGGCAGCATGGGACTTTTGGGAGCAGAAGACACCTCTGGATGTGCAGCTATAGTATATCCTCCAGGTGGGGGATGGGGTGAGGGCCATGCCCAGGAGAAGGCAACTGAGTACAGTAGAAGAATTCCAAAGAAAAACTTCCTGCTTCAGAATTTGACTTAAAGTGGTCCCACCTCTTTTTTTTTTTTTCTAGAGTGGAAATTAGTATTATAAAATCACAGATTTAGACCTGGAAGAATTCTTAGAGTCCTTTAGTCCAATCTCTTCATTTTACGGATGGGAAATTGAGTCCCTGAGAGGTAAGTGACCCAAGGTCATCTGAGTAGTCAGTAGCAGAGCTAGAAGTTGAATCTCCCCACTGTACCACATTGCCTCTCTCTGATCCCCACTACAATGGAAGCATCCTGCTCTCAGGGCTGGCATTATTACCTTGGTTCCATTCTATGGTTTGGGGAATTAATCTTGGAACTAAGCCAAGATTTATGACATTTCATTTTAAGTGGGAAAAAAATGTTTTCCCAATTCCAAATAACCAACCTAAAGGGCGCATTTTGGGGACATAACCTATGTGTATGCTAGAGATTGGGACACTTTTTTCTTTAAATGGGAAGTTAGGAACCTGTGAAGAGAATTAATATCCTTCATTTTACTGCCGACTCTTCTATGGGGGAACATTGACTGGAAGAAGAAAAAAAGTGAGCAGGGAAAATCGTTAATTTATTTATAAGGCTAGGATGAACAGAACAAAAAAGAAATAGACTAGGTGGTCTCTGGGTATTTTTTTTCTTGCTTTTACTTTTCTAATTTTGGTTGGAAATTATAATCTCTCCCTAATTACTCTTAACAAAATGGAGGCCAATTCCTTTCTCAAGCAGTAGCCACACTTTAATATTCCTTTAGTCGTTTAGTCTTGGCCCGCATTACATCCTCCTCTGGGCCTTTCCGAATTTTTCTCTTTCTTCAAGACTTATCCAGGAACCACTTCCTCCAAGGAGACTTCCTTGACCTCCCTTACTCTCCCACCCAACTTGTTAGCACTCTCTCCTTCCTTAAATTACTTTGTATTTATAACTATGCAACTTCTCACCCCACTGAAATTCTTCTACGGCAGGGAAAGTTCTTTGTATCCCCAGCACCAAGGTTTTGTACACATACAATGCTTAATAAGTGTTTGTGGTTTTGTTGACTTAATCATTGTGCCTTTTCAGCTTAACTCAAAATTGAGGCAAGGTAAAGCCTCTTTCAATGACCTTTCCCCTCCTCAATAAGGTTCAAAATTCTTTTTTGTTAAAAACTAGGCCACATTTATTATTTTTCCTCCAAGAGAGTTGATGGAACTTAATAATGTCAGGATAGGACTAATACTATGGCCTTTTGGGCATATGAGCTTTTAGTGTTTGGATAAATTAGTAAATCAGCATGGGCAGCTAAGTGGCCCAGTGGATAGAACACTAGGCCAAGAGTTAGGAAGACTCATCTTTTTGAATTCAAATCTGGCCTCAGACAGTTATTAGCTGTGTGACTTTAGACAAATTACTTAACTCTGCCTCAGTTTCCTCATCTGTAAAATGAGCTGGAGAAGGAAACTCTACTATTTTTGCCAAGGAAACCCCAAAAGGGGTCAGAAAGAATCAGAAACAAGTGAAATGACTCAACAACAACAAAAGTAGATCAACAAGTATTAATATTAAATGCCGACTCTGTCCACAGCACTGTGCTAAACTCTGGAAATACAAAAAAGGGCAAAAACATAGTCCCTGACTACAAGTAGTTCACGTCGTAACTGGACAAGACAGCATGCAAAACAACTATGTACAGGCAAGAAATGCCTCCTGCAGAAAGTGGGATTTAATCTCAGCCTTGTAGGAAGCCAGGAGGTGAAGGTGAGGACTGAGAGAATTCCAGACAAGGAGGTCCTCCAGTGAAAAGATATGGAGTCTGGAGATGGATTGACATGCAAGGTACAGCAAGAAAGTCAAGAGTTTGTGGAGGGGAGGATAATTTAAGAAGACTTAGAAAGGTAGAAAGGGAGGCAGATAGTGAAAGGATTTAAAAGCCCACACAGAGGAATTTATATCTGATTCTAGAGGTAATAGGGAGCCACTGAAGTTTACTGAGTGGGGGGATGATAAGGTCAGACCTGAGATTTAGGAAGATCACTTTGATAACTGAATGAGGGGTCCTTCAATAAGAAGTATGTAAAAAAACAAACCAACAAACCAGTGTATAAGCAGTATGTGATAACTATCTGAGAACTCCCTACTTGTAGATAAGGTTAATCTTAAAGTAGCATTCATTGATAGTCTACAAATGTTACCTTTGCAATGAGTTGGATTTTTCCAGTCTCACAGTGCTGTGATGAAGGAAGACTGTGAGTGGAGAGTATGGCCAAGTAACTACCATAAGTATAGAAGATATTTCAAATCTCCCACCCAGATGGAGTTCCAGGTCAAAGTAAAACATACATGTTTATATGTAATGGAGGTTTGAGAGTACATGGAATGTGCTTGCGAGATTTTCCTTTGGGAAGAGGAGACATAAGCTGCTTCTGGAAAGGCATAATGAAGTATAACGGAAGCACCTTGTGTTCCAATGTGGAGTATGCACAGACATGCTGTCACTGGTTCTGATCTGTTAACCGCATAATGAAAAGATTATTGCTTGGCTGTGTAGCTGCAACCTGGCTTCATCTAAAAGACCAAAGTGATGTGATCTTTATTCCTGTCGGGGCGTATTCTAGTTGAGAGGCAAGAACTTTGGAAGGTGCTTACTAGTGAGAGGTTTCAGGCCTTTATTTCCCCTCCTGGGGCAACCACAGTGTAGCCTGTAAGCTTATGGACCTGTTGTTGCTTCTATCTCTGTTGTATTTATTCTTTTTCTTTTTTTTAGGTAAAGGAGTTTTGGAAACTTCTATAATCTTTTCAGCTTTGAAATATCAGAAATTGGAGCCACCAGTGGCCTGGGAGCCTGAGTCCATTCTGGGTTTTGTAAACAGTCAGCCTAGCAATGAGACCCTAAGGAATGAACTAGAGATACAGTCCAGAAGTAGGTGAGAGGAGGACTGAAGTGGGATCTGGAGGTGATTCCAAACTTGGAGGTGAGCTTGATGGTATCAATGTTAGGAAGAAAGTGCTTTAAGCATAATCTCAATCTTCCCAGGGGCCAAGGAAGCATAAGGGAGAATGCGTCATCAGGTGCTAGAGGAAAACATTGAAAACTTCGGTTTTCGCTATATCATCGTAGTCAAAATTTCTTTCTAAAAGGTCATTTGATATCAAGTCGTTAAATGAAACCGGGCATTAATCATCGGTGGTTAACAGTGAGGAAAACACGTGGAGATGAGGCTCAAATTTATAGCATTAGAGGAAAGACATCCTTTGACTCCTGAGAGAATTAATGAACATTTTCACAGAAAAATTAAAAAGCTATGTAACATTGCTGGTGGGAGTGGGTAGGAGAGATAGATTTTGAGAAAAAGATAGGGGTGGGTATCCATCTGTTCTTATGAAAGGTACAGTATGCAGTAATGGCATCCCATCAAAATCAACCATTTGGCTTTGATGTAGTCACATGACCCAGTTCCTCTATGTAATTCACATGTAGCAGTGAATAAAATGGTACCAAATGCTTATATCCAAAAGTGCCTATTTAATCTTACTTCACTGGGGAAGTTTGGTAACTAACAAATTCAAATGAATAATACAAAGAGCTCTACAGCTTTTGCAGTACTGCCTTATTCAAGGGCTAGACTATAGGTTGCCTCAGGAAAACCAGACTGGAAAGGTATTCGATACTGGAGGCAATAAGGAACTACCCAGGTTTTTTGAATGGGGTGGGGGGAGGGGACATCTTTAGACCTGTGCTTTAGGAAAATCCCTTTGGTGACTGAATGGAGGATGGACTGGAGACAGGCAGACCCACCAGCAGACTTACAATAGTAAAAACCTGTACCAGAGTGGTCGCAGAGTCAGAGGAGAGAAGGGGGCATACTCAAAAAGTGTTATGAAAGTAAAATCGATAGTTCTTGGCAAAAGATTTCATATGGGAAATGAGAGACAGTGAGGAGTCTAGGATGGCACTTGGATTTTGAGCCTGAGGGACTAGGAGGATGGTGTTGATCTCAACAGTAATTGGAAAGTTGTGTGGGGTAGGGTTTGGAAGGAAAGGTAGTGAGTTTGGCTTTGGAGAATTTGAATTTAAGATATTTACTAGATAGCCAGTTCAAGATGTCTGAAAGGTAGTTGGAGATATGAGATTGGAGGTTTCCTTCACTTCTTTAAAAATACCATTCTGAGCAGTAAATCATAGGCCTGGCTGGATGGCCAAAGGGATCCATGATACACAAAATGGGTAAAATCCCCTACTTGAACTTTCATCACAAGTTCCTCTGAGCAATCCTTACTAATACCCTTCCCCCACTCCACTCACCCACCCACAGCCCTTTCACTCTTTCCCTTGAGCTTCTTAGAAGATAGGGACTATTTGCTTTTGCATCTGTTTCTGGCATGGTTTCTGGCACAAAGTGGGTGTTTTATAAGTGTTCATTGCATTATATTATTTGACTTCCCAATTTTCAGTTAACACATAGTTTTAAATATCTTCTGGTAGAGCCTAATACTTTCTTATAGATCCTTCCCCTTTTATAAGATAAAATTGCTTTTCTCTTTTTCTTCCTTTTCACTGTGCACCTTTCCACAATACCTTTCTTTTCCTCATGCTTACTTCTCATGCTTCTTGCCTCAGCTCTCTGCTGTGCCCTAGTTTGTCTAGACTCTTGTTCTATTTAGGAAGCCAAAGAATAACTCAATTTAAAATGTTTTCGTTTCCCTGTGTGTTTGATAAAAAATGTATACCTACCTAACTCACAAGGTTATTGTGATTAGTGAGATACAACAGCCCTGTAAATTGTTTTGTCCCCCTTAGGTGCCCTAAAAACGCAGGCTATTATTACCATCGTTTTTCTCTGCAGGGTTCTTCTATCTCTTTCTGACTGAGAGTGTTGCTCATCCTGTGCCTTTGAGCCCACTCTTACAGAACATGATGCAAATGCTTCACCATCTCGTCAAGAAACAAAGGCACGGGGAGTGAAGCAAATCAAGAAAGAATTCATGGAGGCAGGCAGGCTCATCTTTCTAGCCCAGAGGGGAACACATTGACTGGGGTAGGTTATCCTCAGTTGGAATGGCTGTATTTTCACTTGTGGGACCACAGGGGCAGCAAGCGGGGTCGTCTTAGTACCAGGTGCTCCCTATGGGATGTTTGTGACATGGACAGGCAGGCCTAAGGAGCTTGACTTGAAATCAAGGTTTCGATAATTCAGCAATGTACCAGACAACACAACTGACGTAACAACAACTAACTTACATCTTGTGACGAAAAAAATGAGTTTACATGGAGTGTCAGAGAAGGAAAACATAGTAAGCATCCTGCAAATTGAGCGGTTGGTATGTTTGCTATCACGTTCGCTGAGCTGTCAGTGATATACCATTCAGTTCTCCATTCTCCATTTACTAGGAGAATTTTATAATTTAATAGACTACAAAGCATAGCATTGTGCCTTTGACATGTAGATTGACTTTAAAGGAATACATGAGTTTATTGGGAAGGAAGAAGGAAGCTTGGTTTCTCGAGGGTATGACATTTTCCATCAGGGTGTGGTTTCTTAGCTTTTTTTTTTCCTCAAATAATAAAGGTAGAAAAATGTGATCAATTGTAATGTTCCACCTTTAATAAATGTTGCAATATTAGAGAATAAAGTAGGTATACACAATTCCATTTAATTCAGTGGACATTTATGAGATACCTACTACAGCAGGGATTCTTAACCTGAAGTCCACTATTTTCAGTGGGTCCATGAAATTGAACGAGGATAACAATTACATCTTTATTTTCTTTACCTTCTATCCTGACTTTAGTGTTTTTATCACTTATTTTAAAAAGTATTCATAGAAGGGGTCCAGCGGCTTTACTACATTCCCAAAGTGGCCCATCTCACACATGTGCGAGCGCCCACACACACACAAAATCAGAGATTCTAAATAGTCAGCATTGCCCAGTGTATATGGGCCTCTGGGTTTAGTGTCAGGAGGATATGGGCTTATTTTCTGCCCCTAGGAGCACCTCTATGAACTGATGCAGAATGAAGAAAGCAGGGTTAGCAGGACGATTTATACAATAATAGCAACATTACTGAGAACAACTTTGAAAGACTTTAGAACTGTGATCAGCACAGTGATAAATCACAAATTCCAAGGGATAAAGCAACATGCCACTCCCTAGCAGAGATATGCTGAACTCAAAATTCAGAAAGAAACATTTTTGGACGTGGTTTATGTGGGAATGTCTTTTGCTGGACTATTAATCTCTGTATTGGGGGCTTCGTTTATTTACTTATTTTCATTATTTACTCAATTAGAAGGTATTTGAAGGAACAGATTAATTTTTAATATACTTAATTTTTTAAAAAAATAAATATAAATTTAAAAAAAAGGAATGCGATAAGCAGATAAAAAAGGTTATTTTTAAAAAATCCCTGATGATGACACTTGCTTAGCTGTGTGCTCCTGGCCAAGTCACTTAACCTTTATGCGCTTCAGGTAACTCCCTATGTCATATATTCTTATCCATATAAAGATAGACTGTGAAATATGTTGATGGCAGGAGTTCCCATGTCAGGAGACGGAAATAATCTTGAAAAGTTTAGGCAGAATAAGTATACTCTATAAAAATGCTAAGAAGGCCTGCATCAGTCTATGATAATAGAAGTAATCTATAGGAAGAATACTGGAAATGTTGTTATTGAAATGAAGATATATGAGCTGCAGATCATGGTCAGTCCCAGGAGGGGGCTAATCTACTGGCTGAACCATCTTCATTGTTCATTCAATCTTACATTTCTTTTAATAGGAACTCTGACTTCCAAGTGAAAGAATTTGCTGTAGTCCGATGTCTTCATTTTTCAGTAGTCATGGGTTGCAGGATGTAAGGGTACTTTCATTGATAGTTTCCAGTACTTTGTGGCAGCACGTGAGTTCATTTTCCTTATGGGGAAGAAGTGGGAACAACTTAGATGATGCATGTAAAGTATTCTGCTTACTTTGATGTTATTGTTGTTGAGTCAATTCAGTCGTACCCAACTCTTTGTGACCCCGTTTGAGGTTTTAAAACACTCCATAAATCTGTGCTCTGCTGGTATTGTTATTATTATACTTTTTATCCTTCCCATGTGATATTCCATTGGAATTAAAATAAAAACATTCCAGGGACAAGTTGCCATTCTATTTATTGTTTGATGCTTAATATTTAAAACTGCTCTCTGCAAAGTTATCAGCCCTTTCTGAGTTGTCAAATCCAATGACCTTTCCTTCAACTTCATTCTCCTTGACCTCACCGCAGCTTTTGATGCTGTTGATCACTCTTCCTTAATACTCTCTTCTCTCTAAGTTTCCAGGACACCACCCTCTCTTGGCTTTCCTCCTACCTATCTGACCGTTCCTTCTCTGTCTTCTTTGCTGGATCCTCCTAATCATTCCCTTAATCATAGGTGTCCCTCAGGGTTATGTCCTGAATTCTCTTCTCTTTTCCCCACTGCATTACTTGATTTAATGGTCTCATTAGCTGTCATGGATTTAATTACTATCTCTATTCTAAGGATTCTCAATCTACTTTTCCTGCCCCAATTTCCTCCGCTGACTTCCAATCTTGAATTTCCAACTGCCTTTCAGATATCTTGAACCGGATGTCTAGTAGACATCTTAAACTTAACATTTCCATATCAGAGCTCATTATCTTTCCTCCTAATCCTTCCCACTTTCTATCTTCAATATTACTCTGGAGGGCAGCATCACTTTCTAGCCCTTCAGGAGAACCTGAGTTCAAATCTGGCCTTAGACACATAACACTCACTAGCTGTGTGATTCTGGGAAAGTCACTTAACCCCAATCATCTTAAAAAAATAGATTTCTTTTTTGACTGTTGGAATATGTATAGGGATCCTACAGAGTTAGCATTGCTCTTGATGGGTTCAAATATTTAAGAAGCAGAAAGAAATCTGTTAATAATTTTTTTTCTGAAGAACATCTATCATTAGCCATGAATTCTGCTCCCAACAGAATCTTCCACCAGAACATTTATATTTCATTTAGACCCATGGTCAGGGATTAACTCCATAAACTGCCATGTTAGCTATTTCTCCTAGCTTTGTGCCATCTGGTGCATTTGATAAGCAGACCTGTGCCTTCATCTAAATCTGCTACAGACGTTGTACAGAATAGAGCCAGTCATGGATCCGTGGGCTACTTGACTAGAGACTTTCCTTTAAATCACATCAATTTAGTGACCACTACTCTCTGGATGTAGTCATTCAGCCATTTCTGAAGCCACCTAACTCTATTGTTACCCATCCCATAGCTCTTTATCATAAGGATTTCATAAGAGACATTTTAGGAACATATTGCTATAAGTAGATACATTTTATCCAGGATTTTTCCTTGATCTCACCTCAGGAAGGCCTCATAACCCTGTCAGTAAAGGAAATGCAGGTTGTCTGGTCCAATTTGTTCTTGGTGGACTCCTAAAAACCTAATTGTGATCACCATTTCGTTCTTTTAGAGCCAATAAGGGAACTGAACCTACAGTTTCATTGGTATAGGAAACTTCTAGGTAAGGAAATGTCTTCCACCAATGTAAGTCATCACCTTCTCTGCAATTCACAGTCTTTTTTTCCTGCAATTTATAGTCTTAAGGAAGGGGTTGTTAACCTTTTTCCTATGTGTCATGGTCTGCTCTGTCATTCTGGTGAAGCCTATGAGTCAGTTCTCAGAACAACATCTTAAAATAATTGAAGGGAATGCTCAATTTTCCATCCAAGTTCATGGACCCCTTAAAATCTAGGGGGTCTATGGTCTGAGGTTAAGACTCCTGCCTTAAGGAGTTGTCCAGAGTACTGAGATGTTAAGTGATATTAAATAATAAGAGTACTCATCTTTGTACTAAGGTTACTAAGATGTTACATGTTCTAGGGTCAGACAGCCTGGAAGTATCAAGTATAGGATTTGAACTCATCTTTCCAGCTCTGAGGCCCAGACATCTCAAACTCTATCTACTACACTATGCTGGCAATTAACCTTCTCTTTAATCTTCCATTCTTGAATTTCCCCAAGACAAAAAAAAAATCAAGTCCACTGGCCTATAGTTTGAGGCACCCACCTTTTTTGAAAATTGCCTTGTGTTTCAGTTAACTCTTTCTAAAAGAAGTGAATGGTGTCAGGGAAGACTCCAGATCAGTCAGCACTTCAGCTGAGCTAGAAAATGGACACAATTTTAAGAAGCACAGATGATGAGGGAGTCCTTTTAGGGTATGACTTGTTAGAATGCATCAAGGCAGGAGATGTCAGAAAATCATAGAGCAAGTAGTAACCCAGCTTAGTGGTTAACAGAAAAATATATAAAAGAAAGTAATATGAAATGATATGCACATAAACTCACAAAGTGTCCTTTCCACACAACACTAAGGATGATAGGACAAAAAGAGTGTGCCAGATGATAGATGCCACTGCAGTATTTTGCACTTGTTAACAGAACCAAAAGCCTATTTTTAAACCTAACAAGGTAGTACTACATATCATCCATTGTATTTGATCTGAGTTTTACAGCCAGTTACTGCTTTCTTCCCTTACACATATACAGTTTTAGACAGTACACATATTGTTTTTCTGCATAGACCTGCTCTGATCTTCACTCTGAATCACTAAAATCAAGTCTTTTGATGTTTCTTTGAACCTTCATATAAACACCATTCCTTGTTATGAATTTGACTCAGACATTAAGAAAAATAAAGACTAGGAGTTTTAGTAGAAGGGGAAAAGGCATTTATTAAGTCCTACCGTATATCAAGCTCTGTGTTAAGTACTTTTGTAAAATATTTTTATTTTAAAGTTTTGGGTTCCAAATTCTATCCCTCTCTTCCTCCCTCTCCTCCCCTACTCCTGAGACATAGCTTATGCATGTGCAATTATGTATAACATTTCCATATTTGTCATTTTGTACAAGAAGAATCAAATAAAAGAAAAAAGTGAAAGAAAGTGAAAAATAGCACACCTCAGTCTGTATTCAAACAACATCAGTTATTTTCTCTGTAGGCAAATAGTAAGCTTCATCATTAGTCCTTTGGGATTGTCTTAGATCATTGTATTGCTGAGAATAGCTAAATCATTCACAGTTCTTCATCGAACAATAGTGCTATTATTGTGTACAATGTTCTCCTGGTTTTGTTGCCTTCTCTATGCATCAGTTCATGTAAGTTTTTCCAGGTTTTTCTGCTATCATCTTGCTTGTCATTTCTTACAGCACAATAATATTCCATTACAATCATATATCATAGCTTGTTCAGCCATTCCCCAATTAATGGCCATCCCTTTGATTTCCAATTCTTAGTCACCACAGAAAGAGCTGCTGTAAATATTTTTGTCCAATAAGTTCTTTTCCCCGTTTTTATGTCTTTGGAATATAGACCTAGCTGTGATATTGCTGGATCAAAGGGTACATACAGTTTTATAGCCTTAAGTGCTTTTCAAATATATCATTTGATCTTCAAAATGATTCTAAGGGGCAGATGTTATCAACATCTTCATTTTACCATTTGAGGAAATGAAGGTAGAGGGAAGTAATGTGACTTACTCTATCCACTGTACTACCCAGCTTGCTGAAATGTAAACTCATCACCAGGCAACAATGGAGAAAACCCTAATGAGAGCTTTAGTTTCATTGAGAGGCACAATATGTAAAACCAGAAAGGTGATTGCCCTATACATCCTGCCCTAAGTACGAGTCTGGACTATTGTGTTCAATTCTATGGGCACCACGTTTTGGGAAGGACATTGAAAAGCGAGGGCACATAAAGGGCACATTTGGGTGATCAGAGGTCTGAAGGCTATGCTATGTAGAGGTCATATAGTTAGCATTTAAATAGCACTCCGAGGTTTGCAAAGCATATGTTATCCTCATTGTATCATCATACCAGTCCTGTGAGGGAGGTGCTATTATTACCCTCATTTTTTAGATGAAGAAACTGAGGCTGAGAGAGCTTAAATAACTTGCCCAGAATCACACAGCTAGTAAGTTTCTGAGGCAGTAATTCAGGTCTTCCTGTCTCTAGGTCCATTAGTACTCTATCCAATAGCAAATGAAAGAATTTGGAATATTTAGCTTGTAAGAGACAAAAGTTATCTATAATCCTGTGAAATAATGATGAAAAGGTAAATATGGAAAGATTGTATCAGGAACAGGAGTCTGTATTTGATCAAATAAAGAGAGTTAAACACTTGACCTTAACAACCCCACCAGATTAAGATGAAATTAAAACATAAATAATATTAATTTGTGGTTTTCTAAGTCAAAATGTGGCCTACAAGGATCCTTACATGGTTTAGTGGCCCCTGTTTGTATTTGAGTTTGACACCAATGCTGTAGGCAACAGGGGGTTAGTGGAGGTTTCTAAATAAGAAAATATAATGATCAGAGCTTTCATTAGGAAGAAAGTTGTGTGTGAGCAAGCCTATGGACGAGGAGAAACTAGAAACAGATTGACCCACTGGGATGCTATTGAAATAGTTTGAGAGAGGAGATGAAGGCATGAATCTAGGGGTCGCAGTGTGAGTGGAGGATGCCTTGAATGAATGAGATATTGTGGGGATGGAGTCAACAGGACTTGACAATTAATTGGGTGTGGGGAGTGAGAGAAAGGTAGGAATCAAAGGGGACTCTGAGCTTATAGGCATGGGCAAATGGGTGATGCCATCAATAGAAACAGGAAAGCTGGAGTAGGTACAGTTTTTAGTGGAAAAATGATTCCAGTTATGGGCACATTGAGTCTGACATGTTGGCAGGCTTCCAGGTAGATACATCCATCAGGTAACTGGGGATGTGAGATGGGAAATCTTGGAAAAGATTCTATCTGGATATAGTGACAGAAGACATTTGCATAAAGCTAATGATTGAGCCCCTGGGAGCAGATGGTCTCAAGAGAGATGAGTTTAGAAAGAGAAAAGGCCAAGGACAGAAATGTTTTGTAACTAGAGTAATAAGCCCAATAGTTAACAAAATAGCAAAACAGTACTTTTTCCTAGTGACTGATTGAAATTTTTCTAATGAATAAAAAAATCTGAATATACAATTAAAATGAGGGCAAAGGAAAGATAATTAAGGAGGCACATAAAATTTGTACTGATTTTCTGGAAGTAAATGATTATAATTCTCAAGCATATTAACTCCTGTAATGAAATGGGTGGGTACTCTGCCTCAGTACTCCCATAGAATGTCAAATTTGGAAGTATGTCAGAAATTGCTTAATCTACCTCCATTCTCACTTTATAGATGAAAAAAGTTAACTTACTTAATTCTCAATTTCCTATAATCTATTGTCACCACCTCTGACAAAAGATTGGAAATGACCCTTTTTTAAGGCTTAAAATTCCTATGTCCCAACTTTTCCTATTTCCCTGTCTTTTCTAATACTAGCCATTTTTATACTCAACTGAATTTTAGCACATACATAACATAGAATATGGTGCTCAATTATGGAAATTGTAGGTTAGTCCCAAGTCTTCTTTTCTAATTCTCTAGCTTGGTGATCTCATCCATTCCCCACAAATTCACATATCATCCCTATATCTAAACATTCTGCCCTAATCTCTCTCCTCAATTCTGGACCCACACCATCAACTGCCTCCTGAATAGTTACCTAGTTGTTTGGTCAGCATCTGAACGTATGCCAATGCACCCCTTTCAAAGATCTCTAATTCATTGAAGGCATCATCATTCTCCTAGTTATCCAGGTTCATAATCTTATGGTCTTTTCCCTCCTCACCTCTTGTATACAATGTCTAGCCCTACTGAGTTTAAATCTACAGCCTTATGTTATATTTGATATGTATATATATATAGTTATATTTGATATATATATTTCATCAAGTGTGTGAAATCCACAGCCTTATGTTATATTTGATATATATATATGTATATATATATATATATATATTTCACCAAGTGTGTATTGTATTCTCTCCAAAGAATGTAAGTTTTTTGAAGGAAGGATCTTATTTATTTTTTTTAACCCTTGCACCTAACAATATTTTTGTATATATTAGGCATAAAATTTATGTTTGTTGAATGGAATATAATTTGTCTCACAAGAATAATTTCATTCAATAAACATTTTTTTTCTGTTCCTACTATGTATAAGACAATTCAGGCCATCATAGAGGGTCAAATTTGACTATTTGGGAGAGAAAAGTATTTCACTGTTGTAGCCATTGGGAAAAGATCAGCAGGCATAAAGTTGCAGGATTTTATGTTGTTCTTCTGCTACTGAACAGAAAAAAAACCCAAACATATCTTATATAAAGAGTACTGCAACTAAAATTCCTTCTAGTTAGTCTCAAAGAAAGTAGTTGAAGCACAATGGGAATTGGGAATACTTATTCATCTCTATTCAGAAATGTGGTGCTCACTTAAATTAGGTTTCATTGAATTAATGTTGCAATGAAAAAAATTGGGGGTATATTTAGCTTAAGTATAAAGCACAGATTTTATTTTTAGAGCTCAGCTTCCTCATTTCCATTTTTTTCCATCCATAGGAAAATCAAAGGGCAAATTAAAAACAATACTACAGTCTGCAAAGGGAGATGGGAAGAGTGCATTTTAGGTTGTGATATTTTTAGATTTTGGAATGCCAGAAGAATCTGCTTGATTGGATTTCAGCAATCTTGAACTCACATCAGCAATACAAGTGTTTCACTTTCCTTTTTTGTGCTACAAAATCTTAAAAGATAAAAACATGGAGAGAACTACCCAGAATTCTGTGTTGGTAAGAACCATGGGAATAAGGAGGATGAAGGTACATACGGGGTTTAGTTTGTGAAATTGGTGGCTGAACTTAATTAAAAGTTTATCTTTCTATCTTTCACATTTCCTTTTACACCCTCTTCCCCCCATAACAACTTCCTAAAATATATTTTGTGTCTAGATTAATTCAGATTGAAGAATGCACACAGATTACCAATTCTACTCCTTCCCTCCTAACAGATAAGGAAAAGAGGACTGACAATTCCATATTTTGGGCTGAGCAAAGAACAGTGTTTAAAGGAGGAGAAACGACCAGAAGGTAAAAGAACCTTAGTCTCCTATCCAAGTATTTCTGTGATTTAAAAGATGAGAGGTAATGGGGTACAATGGGAAGGCCAATGGGTGTGAAGTCAGAGATACAGGTTTAAACTCCAGCTGTGTATTTATTACTTATGGAACGGGAAACTTAATTAATGTTAGGGACTCAGTTTCCTCATCTGTAAAATGGGAGTGATGTACCAGATGATCTCCAAGATCTTTTTAGCTCTAAAAGGAGGCAAGTGGATAGATTACTGGATTTGGAATTGGGAAGATTCAAGTTCAAATCCTGCCTCAGATATTTACCTAATTGTATGACCCTGAGCAAGTTACTTACTCCCTCAGCCTCAGTTTACTCATTAATAAAATGGGGATAATAATGACTTCTACCTCACAGGATTTTTGTGAGGCTCAAATAAGATAATATTTTTAAAGTTCTTTCTAAACCTTAAAACTATAAATAATAGTTTTTTAAAAGAGCTATATCCTATATGAGGATATTTAAAAGGAGTCTTGTAACCATTAAGCATATGCACAACACTTGTAATCTTTTATATGAGATATGCTTCAAAACAAAGTCAACATAAGGTAGAGGACACATCTACATTAGAAATAAAATGAAACTTCTTACTTATTCTTAGGTTTCTAGACCTATGATATGTAACCTTATGGGTCAACCAAATCTTCCCTTCCACCAGTGAAATCTGATAGAAAGAGCCCAGAATTCTAGAGAATGGAAGGATTGAATTCATCCTGGAGGCATTTCCTCATCTGCTCTGAGGGTATAGTAGTGTCTCCTAAGTCTAGTTTGATCCATATGGCCAATGAGGTCCCTTCCAATTTTGAGATTTGGGGACTCAGCTCAGCTTAGCAATGACCTTGAACTAACTCCACCAATCCTCTGTTCAAGTCTTGAACTTGGTCAGCCATTGACACCTTCATCTCAGTTGTATTTCTTCATTATTTCCCTCCCACCAATTCAGGGAAGCCTGCAAACTCACAGCAACCTTATCCATTCTGAACATTTGCTAGCAGGATGGACTAATGTGATAGCACTGTCTTGCATGTAGGTCCTTTGCAGAACAAAAAAGAACTAAAATAGATCTTTCCTTCATCCAGTATTAACCACATCCCACCCAACAGGCCACCATTTTGGTCTTTGAACAGGGGGAAAGCTGAGGAAAAGAGATGTATTGAGAAGGCAAATTGACGATGAGAGGAAGAGAAGAAGAAAGAAAATGAAAAAGAAGAAAAGGGATGGTAGCAAGTGTTATTCAGAGTAATTTTAATCTAATAAGAGTCAGGGGAAAGAATGAAATTCACCAAAATTTGCCAAAGTTTGCCCTGAATTTGTTTTTGTCTACAACATGCAAATATGGTAGTATTTCAGTGAAAGGAATTTTTCCAGTCTGGATTATTCAGTTATGACTACAGTGGCTGACAAAGTCTCAAAAATTTTCAGGTAGTTGCAGAAGCACTTTGATGTACCACTGGTTTAATGCTCTTTAATGAAAGTAGCATAAACACTGCCCCAAGCTGGGCATGATCAAGCACCTGTTTCCTGTGAGTGCAAACATCACTGAGGACCTTTTCCTTTTTTAATGGATTAGTGGCAATTATCCTTCCACTGACAGCTTTAACCTTGAAAGATCTGCAGACAGAATAATTTCTACAGTCTGAATCTTTATTCCCTCAAACTCTTTTTTTTTTTTCAAATTTAAAGACTGTGGTCAATGTGGAACACACACACAGACACACACTCACACACAGACACACACAGAAAACGTCTCAAGGGTTTAGTTGATTTTGGAAAATATACTATATTATGTCTATCCTCTGTATATATCAATTCTGATCTTTGAAAATGTAAATAAGAAACATAAAAGTGATGCAAACAATGGTGATTAAGACCTGAAAAATGAAAACCAATTACCTCTGCCTTTGATTTGATAGATATTATATTTTACTAGGGCAAATATCGATAGTTATTAGGTAAGATCTGAACAAAAACCAAGTTGCTTCTTCCTTTACAGATGGTAAGAATTCTAACAACAATAATTAACATTTACATAACATGTACTACATGCCAGGTGCTGTACTAAGCAGTTTACAATTTTCGCATTTCACCCTCACAACACACCTGGGAAGAAGGTTCTATTTTTATCTCAATTTTACAGTTGAGGAAATTGAGACAAACAGAGATGAAGTGACTTGCCCAGGATCACACAGCTAGTTAAGTGTTTGAAGCTTAATTTAAATTCAGTTCTTCCTGACACCAGGCCCAGTGTTCTACCCACTGTACCACCCAGCTGCCTTGATGTGAGATCATCCTCAATGTGAAAACTGTCACATTGCAAATATCCCTAAGCAAGGGCTCAAAAGTTGCACGCAGATCTTCTATGACAGGGTCTTATAGGTTAATAACAGAGATTAAAGTGTTCTAGAAAAAGATCAGATGATTAACTGGTCTTCTCATAGCTGTGGCAGGAGTGGGACTGTGAGTAGACATTGCAATGCCTGACCTCTGTTTCTACCGTGTAAACCTATTTCCATTTATGAGGCAACTAATTGCCAAGGGTTTTTTTTTGTGTTGTTTTTTTTTTTTCTTTTTGAACTCCGGCCTCATGTTTACAGCATTCTGAACAAGACCCGCTTTCTTCCTCTCATTGACCATAATGTGGAAATAATTCAGCTACTGAACTTGCTGCTCCCCAGCAACCATAATGAAAACAATAATATTTCCCCGAGGAGGTTACATGTCTCAGGTCATTGGTGATGTGACAAAGAGGCTCCAATCTTTTATGAAAGCTAAGCCCTGCTTTGCATTTCTTTGTTCGGCAAAGGAATATCCCCACTCCAGCACCTCCTTAGGCACTCTTCTCCCCACCCCCACCAAACTTCTGAGCATATATACTTTCACTTTTGCATGCTTTATTCTCATCGAAACCAATGTGCCAACCGAAGACACCTCACATCATTGCAAGTTAGCAAACTTTAAACCAACATCCACTTTGATATTAGAAGCAAGTATTAAGTGATTGGAATTGATTGTGACAGGTGTCTCTTACTGAGACAATTTCTGTGACTGCTTTTGCTGAACAACTTGGCACTTTTGGTTGACTGATGCACCATCAGAGAACCTCATCCATAGGTTAACCCTTTTCCATTCAAATCCTAGCATGCCATGTCCCTCCTTCCCGCCTGCTAAAGTCACCATCCAAATAAATATGCGTTCAAGTGCAAGTTGCAAGAGAAGATCCTTACATCAGTCAGCTATTTCTATTCTTTTAGAATAGTTCTTTCAAAACAGTGAGCAATATTAGTATTCAAGACCAGTGATGCCATTCTGTTAAGCTGGGTGGATTTGGTATGCTTCAAATGACCTACCTAGGAAATAATAAAAAAAAAATAGTTATTATTGGCCAAGATGTTTTCTCCTAGAAACTCCTGTCATGTGGTTCTCAAAATCCAATACTTTTTTTATGTGAAATTGTTCACATCAGTATCCAATCTCAGCCTCCAAGCCAGGAAGACTTGGGATCGGGTACTGCATCTGACATGTACTACCGGTGGGACTTTGGGGAAGTCACTTAATTGATCAGAGATCTAGGGAAATCTCTAAGACCATAAGTTGCAACAAATGTTATAGCCTGCTTTGGAAATAATGATAAGTGTTAATGTTATATAAAGCTTTAAGGTTTACATACATTATCTCATTTGATTCTCACAACAACCTGGCCAGTAAGATGCTATTGTTAGTTTTATTTTACAAATGGAGAAACTGAGGCTGAAAGAGGTTAAATAACTTGCCCAGGGTCACACAGCTAATCGGTGTCTGAGGTAAGATTCAAACTCAGACTTCCTGAATCCAAGTCTAATACTAGATCTACTATGCCATCTAGCTCACTCTAGAGATTTTCCTTACTTGGAGCTGTCTATACCAATGAAATAACAGGTTTGTTTAGTCCTTCTACTAATCCCTGACAACAAGCAGCAAAGGCAATGACATAAAAAAGAAAGACAAGGTGGGCTTGTGCACAATGAGCTAGCCTTGCAGTGATAAAGACCAGGATTCAAATTCTGCCTTTGATATACATTAGCTGTGTGAGCCCAGAAAGTCGTTTAACTTCTCAGTATTCCAGGTAAGTCTCTAAAACTACACTTTGCATATTAGATGCCTATCTTCCTGAATAGAGCGAGTTCTCACAACCGGACTTCCTAACACTGATTAATCCCCAGATAGGGACCAAACAGTGATAATATAAAGGCAGTTGCAGGACGGGGGAGCGGCGAGGGCAGGGAGAAAAGATCACTGGATTGTGAGTCAGACGTGCCGGGTTCAAATCCAGACTCTTGGAGAAACTGCTATTTAACATTTTTGTGCCTCAAGTTCCATCATCAGTAAATTGGGATAATAATGCTTGCCCACAAGACTGTCTCTGGTTAGGGAAAAAAAAAAAAACCGTATACGCCCTAAAGAGACTTATAAAGGTGAGTCATTATTTAAATGAAATTGGTCAATTGCTACTACCATCACTAGCTTCAGATTAAGTAAATAACATTTTGCTAAGAGATAAGAGCAAGCGCTTTAACAGTCCTCTGAATTCCTTCCTCTCAACTGGTACAGAGTTCAGCTCTACCCAGTTTCCCACACCAGACCCAAATCCCAGAGAAAGATGGCGTGCCTGGCTACCTGTAGAGCAGAGCTTCCCAGATACAGACGCTCGCGTATCACTTCATTGCGCACATTAAGTGGAGAGCTCTCAAGCAGAACACTGCTCGCAGACAGCACTGGAGTAAGTTCCGGAGTGAGTAGCAGTGGGTGGGCTGGGGCATGGCCGCACAGCTGCTCGCTTACCCGGATACTTGGCCATGCTTGACCAGCTTAGCTACTCTAGCTTCCAAGGGAGGTCCGGGGGTTTCTATCCCAAGAGATCTTTAGGGAAAGAATAGCAACCATCTGTCCTAGGTGGCTTAGTCACTCACCTGCCAGAAAGCATTGAGCTGGACCAGATGTAGTCTCAAGGTACATTACAATTTTCTGATTCTCATTCTTTCTCCCTCCCTCCCTTCATCTCTCTCTCTCTCTCTCTCTCTCTCTCTCTCTGTCTCTCTGTCTCTCTGTCTCTCTCTGTCTCTGTCTGTCTGTCTGTCTCTCTCTCTCTCTCTCTCTTTCTGTCTCTCTGACTCTCTCTCTTTGTCTCTCTGTCTCTCCCTCCCTCCTTCTCTTCCTCCCCTCTATCTCCCCCACTCTCATCAGTTTCCTTATCGACAAATAACCCCTTTATGTACCCACCATGGAACCTGCTTGTTTGTTGTCTTTTACAATTCAGCTTATCTCAAACCAAATTCAATTCAACAAGCATATGACAACCAGCCCCTGCCCTCAATTAACTTACCTTCTACTACATTCTACTTTCATGATACATTCCCACCCCCCCCCCCCCCCCCCCCCCCCCGCCCCGCAGCACAGGAGGTCGACTAATTCACCTGATATGGCCTGGGATAATAGACAAAGGTAGTCAGCTTGAACCTGGCTTGAGAAGAATTAAAGGCAAGACCAAGAATTGGGTGGTCATTCTTTAATAATATTAATAAAAAGATGTACTGATGACATTTATTTTTATACAGTCATTTCCACATATATTATCCTCCTCTATCCCCCTTCTCTGCAAATATCATATGTTTCGAAAAAGAAAAAGAGCTCAGTAAAACTAATCCATATATTAACTGCATCTGGGTGATTGTGCAGATGATCCTACACCCACAGTGGCCCACTTCTCTACCAAAAAGAGAGGGGGTATTTGAGAGTCCCCTCTTTATTCTGCTCTCATCCCTGTATCTCACTAATGTTTAGTTCTTTGTTCTCACCCTCAGCCTCATCCATTTGGAGAACTATTTGATGTAATCTCTCCTCCTCTTCTAAGGAGACTTTTTTTTTAAAAATATCACCCTTTCTTACCTTTCCAGTCATCTTACATACTCTCCTCTATGAACTTTATGATCCTATGACTTCTTGCTGTTCCTTGAACAGGGCACTCCTTTTTCTGACTCTCAGCCTTTTCTCTGGCTGTCCAGTTCTTGTCTCTGCCTCCTGGTTCCTCTGGTTTCCTTCAAGTCTCAGCTAAAATTCCATTTTCTGCAAGCGGCATTTTTAGTCCCCCTTAACCTTCCAAGTTAATATATATATATACATATATATATATACACATATACACAATCCATACATATTATGTATGTGTATATATGAGTATGTATATATATATTATATATATATGCACATATACATATGTGTGTGTATCTTGTTTGTCCAAAGCTTTTTCATGTTGACTAGTCACTTAGATTTATAAGCTCCTTGAAAGCAATAACTGTTTTTGCTTGTGTGTGTGATATATACACATGCATACAATATATGTGTATATCACAGTACGTAGCAGATAGTAAATGTTTGATGAAAGCTGGTTGACTTGATTTGTCTTTTCCTGAGTTACATTTCACTGGTTAACCATTTCTGAGTCAGAACATCTTAGACAAGACAGATTTTCAATTTAACCTCATTTATACACTCCTAGGGATTCCGGGTAGGGTCTATCAATACCCAGATGGCACAGAAGGGGGTAAAATTATGTTGAGAACAGATGAGATCAGAACACTTTTCCCCAACCCCAACCTCCTACTCTTGGGGCACCAGGCAAGATCATATGTTTATGACTCCAGTACCTTGAAATTTTGTTTTTATGAAACCTAGTTTGGCTCTCTAAAAACTAGGTTCTATGCCATTCCTTTCACCAATACATGAAGTTTAAATTCTGTAGTCTGGACTTGGGCTAGCAGTCAGCTTGTTCTGAACAAAAGCTCTTTTGATGTGGGGCTTAATGGCATTTTCATTTAAGGGCTGGTATTCTAATGAATAATTTTTAAAGCCATTGATTTGAAAAATAGTTTACAAGTCTTAGGATGAATGCTTTCTAATTTGACCTTTAGAACAGGAGTTTTGTATGGGATTACAATTTAATTGGAAAAGAATTTCAAGAGATATGGTGTAACCATCCAAAAGACCATAGACAGGATAGAACCCTATTACTTGCATTTTCAATGGAATCAACCTTTTCTGCATTTTCCCTTCATATACATTGTGAAAGGTCTGATTTTTCAAATTTTTTTTCAGAAATTTGAATCATGTCTGCATGTGGTTGCCAACAAATACAGTATCATTTGGTAGGCTAATTAGCTATCCATTAATTACCACCAGAATAAGGATTATTTTTTCTTTTGAAATTTCCATTTTATTAGACTACTAGAGGGTAATGAATATCCCACCAATTCCAATTTCATTGGGTCAAATAATCATTACACAGAGAAATGTGTAGGTTGGTGCCACACATAATGGAAGACCACACCACATAGCAGACAATTAGCATTTCAAAAATCAGCTTCCACTTGACTACCTTGACTGCCTTCCCCATTTTCCAACACCCACTTGAACTTTTGTGATTAGTTGGTGATTTCAGGTTGCCTATCAAGTCTCATGCCCTTGGAACAAATTGAGAAATCAGACCAGCTTTGCAAAAAGATCATAGAGAGATACTCAGTGGCCAATTTTTTCCCTTGCAATTATGAATATGAAAAACATGGAGGGCTGTCAGGCAGATGGCTGTACAGGAGGAAAGATGTCTCCCATCTTTCAAGTCTGCAGAAGGTGGAAGACACTATTGATGCTCTGGATGCTTAGGAGAGAAGATGAATATTACAGGAGAGTTGACAGAACTAGAGATGAAGAGGACAGGAGGAAAGGTAGTACAATTTTAGCCTATAGAGCACAAAAATAAAAAGGGAGGATTAACACCTGTTTCTTTGTTGCTACTGATTCCCAAATTAATAAGGGGAGAAAAGAAGGTAGAGGTGTTTTAATGCATAATCAAATTTTTCTCAGTTTACAACATGTAGATTTAGAATTGGAAGAGACCTTAGAAATAATCTAGTACAACCCCTTGATTTTATACATGAAACAATCAAAATACAGAAAAATGGAGTCACTTGCCCAAGGCTACACAGGTAGCCTAGGTGGAATTTGAATCTAGTTCCCCTGACTTTCACAAGGTGGGATGAACACTTATTAGCTGTGTTGCAATGGGTTTTCTTTGATAGGCATGGTTGATCCTACTGGTTCTAAGTTCTCTTCCAACTTTAAATTGTTATGATTCAATGGCTCCTAATCCATGCCTCTTTCCTTATCATCTGACCACCAATTCTTTAGATGGTAGGTGCTTGGCAACTTGCAATCTTAGAGATATCCACTTCCAGTCAGGCTTGATGCTCACTAAAATAACAAACTTACTGCCATCTCCAACCCCACTGGCAACTTGAAATTGATTTCCCTATGGTGAGAAGATTTAGTTAGATTCAAAAGGAATGCCAAATATAGAGTACATTCTGTTCCTCCTATTTACTGCTTGGTGCAGAAAACCAGATATGATAATCACTATGGCACCCCTTCTTAAGGGGAAGAAGACTGATGGTAAGCTCTCTCTCTTCTATCTACTTCATCATGGTGTTAAAAAACAAACTAATAACTTTAACATACCAGTCCTTCAGAAAGTCATGAGATTGTCTACTTCCTTTAAACCAGAGTTTTTTAACCTGGGGTGGCGAACTTAAAAAAACAATTTTTTAACTATATTTGAATAGAATTGGTTTCCTTTACAATCCTACTTATTTCATTTTATGCATTAAAAACATTATTCCGAGAATGGCTCCATAGGCTTCACAGGTAGCCAAAGAGGTACATAATACAAAAAAGTTAAGAACCCTTGCTTTAAATTTTCTCCAAATGCTTCTGTTTTGTTTTGTATGTTTGTTTGTTTTTCAATTCTTTCAACTTGTCAACATGGAAACTGTATGCAATATCCAAGAAAGGTTCTATCACAATGGCAACTTCGAACATAGTCTTTACATACATGACTGCCAAAAAAACCCCAAAACTTTAAATAGAAAATGGAGTCATCTAATTGAATTATTGAGGTCATAGTCCAAAGTTAAGATGAATATTTTCTTTTTACCTTACAGTATTAAACCGGATTCCACTCCCTTAAAAAAGCTGCCCTTGATCAGCTCAACAATGGATGCTGACAGAAAAACTCACTTATACTTAGAAGTGATGCAGTTAATATTTTTTAACACAGGAAATTATGGACACAAGGACACTTTTCATGAGGTCAAGCCTCTTTTCTTTGAATTGGAACTAATAGAGTTATCTCTTCATTTACTGTGTACATTTGTTAGTGTTGAAGAAGACAGATTACATGAGTGCTGATGATTCCCAGGACTTACTCTAGCTATGCAGGTGGCAGTGGGGAACCGGGATCATAACCATCTGTCATCACTGTGATGAGCCTAAGGGTCATGAGTTGAGCCATGCAAACAGCAGGAGGCGGGGGTGGAGGGGAGTGCATGACTGTCGAAGGAAGGGCAGACTGAGGCACCATGTGACTTCTGTGGGCTGACACCGATGGAAGCAACTCCAGCTTACAGATTTAGGGATGAAAACAAAAAAGACAAATGTGGGAGCATCTTCCTCTGCCCCAATGTGGCACCTACCACAGGGGGCTTCAGTTGGCACTGTCATATTCTCAAATATCCTGCTGATTTTTTTTCCCTTCTGGGCCATTTTTGTACAGCTTTGTTTCATTACATAAATTCAATCTTGACGCACGAACTATCTCTATTGAATCTGAAACTGGCTATTTCATAGAATCCATAGAATTTTTATCTGGAAGGGAGATGGGATATTATCTACTACCATCTTCTAATTTTACCGAAAAAGAAGAGGAAGCATAGGCAGATAAAACAACCTGGCTATGCAACTATTCAATTCAGTAAGCATTTATTAATCATCTCCTATTTGCTAGGAACTAGGTGATACAAAGAGAAAAAGAAAACTAATTCCTTCCTTCAAGGTACTCTGGGAAAACAACATTTACACAGATAATTAAATACAGAGTATTAAGAATCAATTTTAAAAGTATTACAAAGTAATTCCAAAGTCACAAAGTTGAATTTGAACTTAGGTCTGTGGAGTCAATGACTTTCTGCTACTCTACACAATCCTTAGGGCAAACATGACAAGAGTGAAAAGTACGCTGAATTTGGATGCACAAAATCTGAATTTAAAGTTGGCTTTGCTGTATGGTAACTAGATGGCCCTGGTCAAGTCATTTGCCCTCTATGGGCCTCAGTTTTCTTATCTGTCAAATGAGGGGGTTGGATTCAATGACCTCTAAGGTTTCTTTGGGTTCTAAGTCTATAATCCTATAATTCTCAAAATGTTATAGATGAAAATAAGCTTAGAAATAATTGAATCCAATAACCTCAGTTTTCGGATAAGGAAATGAAGACATAGAGAGCTTAAATAATATTGCCAAGTACACAGAGCAAATTGGCAGTCCAGTGGGGCCTAACAAAAATGATTTGCATGTAGGATCTAAGAAACTCCAAAAAGACTCATGATGGAAAATGCTGTCCACATTCAGAGAAAGAACTATGGAGTCTGAATGCAGATTGAAGCATACTATTTGCTATCTCTCTCTCTCTCTCTCTCTCTCTCTCTCTCTCTCTGTTTTGTTTCTTCTTTCTTGTGGTTCCTCCAATTGGATTCTAATTCTTATTTGCAACATGATTAATGTGAAAATTATTTTTAAAATGGTTTGTGGATCTCTTCATAACTTACAAAGTATTTTCCTTACAACAACTCTGAGAGATGGGAAGGTCAAATTTTAATAGCTACACTTTACTGATGAGGAAACTGAGGCTCAAGGTGATTCAAATGAATTACCCATGGTCACATAGCCTGCATATAAGAAAACCAGGACTGAAAGACAGCTGTACTGGTTTTACGTACAATGTTCAGTCCCACCTTTTCCCTCCCCCCCACCACATTGTATCTCTGAGTAGGATACAGGTTACCTAATTCTCAGTTTAGTGTGATTCTATCTGTTTTTAATTTTTATTTTTAGTTTTCAACATTTAACTCCATGAGATTTTGAGTTCCAAATTTTCACCCCATCTCACCCCTCCCTCCACCCCAAGATGGCATGCATTCTGAATATCCCTTCCCCTAGTCTGCTTTCCCTGCTATCTCTCCCCACCCTTCCCCTTCTATTTTCCTGTAGGGCAGGATAAATTTCTGTACCCCATTTCCTGTATTTCTTATATCCCAGCTGCATGTGAAAACATTTTTTTAAACATGTGTTTTGAAAACTTTGGGTTCCAAATTTTCTCCCTTCCTCCCTCCCCACCCACCCTCATTGAAAAGGCAAACAACTAAATATAAGCTATACATGTGCAGTTATGCAAAACACTTCCACAGTAGTCATGGTGTGAAAAACTAACTCTATTTCCCTTAATCCTATCCCACCCCCCCCATTTATTCTATTCTTTCTTTTGATCCTGTCCTTCCTCAGAAGTATTTGCTTCTGATTATCCTCTTTCCCAATCTGCCTTCCTCTCTATCATCCCCCTACTCTCTTGTCCCCTTCCCCTCCTAGTTTCCTGTAGGGTAAGACATATTTCCATACCCAATTGAGTGTGTATGTTATTCCCTCCTTAAGTCAAATCCTATGAGAATAAGATTCACTCATTCCCTCTCACCTTTCCCTGTTTCCCCTCCAGTGTAAGAGCCTTTTCTTTTCTGTTTTTTTTTGTGAGATAATTTACCCCATTCTACCTTTCCCTTTCTCCTTCTCCTAGTATAATTCTCTCTCACCCTTTAATTTTATTCTCCAGATATGACCCTTTCATCTTCAATTCACCCTGTGCCCCGCCCTCTCTCTCTCTCTCTCTCTCTCTCTATATATATATATATATATATATGTATACATACATACATATAATTTTTTCCCTCCAACTACCCTAATACTGACAAAGGTGTCATGAGTTACAAATATCATCTTTCCATGCAGGAATGTAAACAGTTCAACCTTAATAAGTCTCTTATGATATCACTTTCCTGTTTACCTCTTCATGTTCCACTTGAGTCTTGTATTTGAAAGTCAAATATTCTATTCAGCTCTGGTCTTTTCATCAAGAATGCTTGAAAGTCCTCTATTTCACTGAATGACCATTTTTTCCCCTGAAGGATTATACTCAGTTTTGCTGGGTAGGTGACTCTTGGTTGTAATCCCATCTCCTTTGCCCTCTGGAATATTATATTCCATGCCCTGTGGTTCCTTAATGTAGAAGCTGCTAAATCCTGTGTTATCCTGATTGTATTTCCACAATACTTGAATTGTTTCTTTCTGGCTGCTTGAATATTTTCTCCTTGACCCGGGAACTCTGGAATTTGGCTACAATATTCCTAGGAGTTTTCCTTTGGTGATCTCTTTCAGGAGGAGATTGGTGGATTCCTTCAATTTCTATTTTGTCCTCTGGTTCTAAAATATCAGGGCAGTTTTTCTGGATAATTTCTTGAAAGATGATGTCTAGGCTCTTTTTTTGGTCATGGCTTTCAGATAGTCCAATAGAATGATTCTATCTAGGTAGCAACATGATATAGTGGATAAAGTGCTGTACTTGGAATCAGAAAAAGTTTGTTCAAATTCTGCCTGTCATACTTGCAGCCTGTATGATCTTGGACAAGTCACTGAACCTCTGAACCACAATTTTCTCACTTGTAAAATAGGGGTAGCAATAACTAGACTACCTACCTCATAGGGTTATAATAAAACTGAAATGGATGATTGCAAAAAGTTCATAAAATTTTAAAGTCCCATACAAAGATCAGTTATGTCAGTTATCATTATTGCCTTTGGTGGGCCATAAATGAGAGGCAGAGTGGAATAATGAGTAAAAAGCGGACCTTAGAGTCAGGAAGCTTTGGTTTCAAATCTCACTTCTAACATACTCTGGCTGTGAGACCCAGGAAAATTATCGAACCTCTCAGGATCTAGGTTAATTCTTTAAGCCTGTAAATTGTTCAAAAGGTACTGAGCTTGGTTGACAGAAGTACTTTCCTCATCTGTCTGTTGTCTACACCAATGAGATAACAGATCCAGTTTCTTTTTCTATGCCACATAATTTTCTTCTGAAATTTTTCTTTCCTCCAAAGAATAGCAACTTAGTTTTGGATCCTTACTAGCTTAGATTTCTAAAAGTTGCTGTTGGGGAAATCAAGGGAGAATAATGAGCTACAAACAAGTAAATTATAATATATGGTACAATATTATATATATCTAAGAAGGTTTCAATGCAAATAAAATCAACCTAGGTTTTAAAAGCTGAGATGAAGGAATTTTATAGACAGGTGTATTCCCCAGAAGACTATGCTGTGGTCTCATAAACAGAAAAGAGCATATTGACCTTTCCTAGGGGTGTGTGTGTGTGTGTGTGTGTGTGTGTGTGTACACATTCATATACATCTATGTACTTATATATAATTATATAACTAATCAGAGATTTATATATAATCACCCTTATTATAAATACTGTAAAATGAGGGAGGAAAAAAAAAGTAAGAAAATTTTAATGTCTGACAAAGTAAGTAGAGAGAAGATTCATTAAAATCATTCATTAAATGTCAAACTGGCTGATTAAGAGCAGTAGCATATAGTCTGTGGTGATCAAATGAAAATTTTGAATACCAAGAATTGATTTGTTTTAAAGGGGCACATTTTCCCAAGTCTTGACTTCAAATGGTGCTTTACCATACAGAGAAACATGAAAATTCTGTTTTTCTTACATTTCTTATTCATGATCAATAATAATCATCATCATCAATAATTATTGATGTGTATCCAAGCATCTCAGAACTGTACATACTCCAAAGGTCATGATTTGAGTCAGGGATGAGCACTCTGGGGCACGGCTGAGCTGCAAAACTCATTCTTGCTATCCACTCACAGTGTATTTGACTCAAGCTGAGAAATTTGTATCTTTAATTTCACAATGCACTCTTTACCGCTAGAGAATTTTTAAAGACATGTGTTAGTTAAAAAGTGACCAAAGTCATATGGCTTTTGAGATTCAGCCTGAAAAATTTGCTGTGATGCTCATAATTACTGTTCCACATGGTTCACACTTCAACAAACTGATTAGAAGAGGTCAGAGATATTGTGGGACTCTGTTTGCATTTATTACACAGAAGAGCCTCACTTTGATACAATGTCCAAATTGCAAAGGTGAGAAGGACTAGAGGTTGACATTCTGCTTGACATCCGAGTCACATCATTATTCTGCATACAGAAATCGCCAGTCAGCATGGCAGGCAAAGCATTAAGACTGATTATGCTCCTTTTAAGAAATGAAAGGAACAAAGCTTTCCATTGACTCCAAGTGAAAAGATTTCAAGACTATGATATCTTAAGTTTTTGGATTTTATAAATCGTGGTCTGTAGGTCTCAATGGTCTCGTTTTTTGAATGGTAGAAAAAGGGCAGCCAGAGAGCAGAGTTATATGAAAAGTTACTCTACTTTTATTTATCACTGAATTTCTCACTGAATATTTATAATACATAATCTCCACTGGGTCTTGCCTCCTACCTGGTAATTCTTTTACTCATGTCTCACTGACTCTTAACCACCTTCCCCAGAGTGATTGTTAGAGATCCTCTTTTCTTACTTCAAGGCCCCAGTAGTACCTCTCTGTCTTTACTTTCAGCTATTGACCCTTGTGCTTCTACATAACTGAAAATATTGAGTCCATATGATGAGAATTTCCTTCTCTCCCCTGTCTAGTCTTCTGAACTTACCAGGTCCTTGCTATTCCTTTCTCCCTATTTTCTTTTCTTCTAAGACTAATCTCTCTCCTAATTTACCATCTAACACCTTTTCTATTACCTTAAGACCTTGCTCTGTTAGTCATCCCTGCCCCCATTCATAAACTTTCAGTCTTTCTTGACTCCTTCCTGTTAGCCTGCACATATGTTTATATCTCCTCTACTCTGAAAACTAAAATTCCCTTAACTCTGCTACAACCTTAAGCTATTGTATTAACTCTTAGCTCTTTTTCTATAACAAATTTATAAAGCAAATGAAACATACATTTTCAGGCCTCACTCTCTTACCACCTCATTTACTCTTAAAAAAAATTTATTGATGCCATTTGGTTTTATATTATGGCTATCCCCTTCTCCCCAGATATCTCACTTTTATTGATTTCTCCTTTGTTGCAAAGCGTAGTTAAACAACACCAACATCTGCCCACGTATGTGATATCCTGTACCAATACTGTACAATCTTTCTACCTGAAGGAGGAAGATGGCTTTCCTCATCTCTTCTCTGGGGTTAAGATTGGTCATTATAATTATTCATCTTTTTGCTAAGTTTTAACGCCTACTTACATTATTGTAATGATTGTATGTATATTGTTCTCCCAGTTCTGCTTATTTCAACCAGCATCAGTCCACTCAAGTCTTTCCATGATTCTCTGAGTTCCTCATATTTATTGTTTCTTACAGAATAACTATCTTATTATATGCTACTATTTATTCTGCCATTCCTCAGTCAATGGCTACCCATTTAGTTTTCAGTTATTTACTACTACAAATAGTGATGATATAAACAGTTTGGTGAATATGGAGCTTCTCTAGGGTTATATGACCAATAGTGGGATCTCTGGGTCAAAGTGTGTGAACATTTTTCTGGGAAAATTACAAATTTTCTAGTATAATTACAAATTGTTTTACAGAATCATTAGACAAGTTCACAGCTCCACTAAACACTGTGATAGTGTGTCTATCTTCCCACAGCCCCTCCATCAACTATTTCCATATTTTGTTATCTTTGTCCATTTGCTGGTCACTCATTCAATCTGGTACAACTAAGGAGACCACTACTCTGTTAAAAGAGCTCTTCCCAAGGTTGATAATGACCTCTTGACCAATAAACCCACGGACCTCATTTCTGCTCTTATCTGTTTTGATCTTTCTGCAGAACTAGATATTGCTGACTGTACATTCCATTCATATTGATGTCTCCCTCCCCTGGATAATAGGATCATTTATTTAAGGATGAAAGGGAATGTATAAAGCCATTTAGGCTACCTTCTCATTCTGTTGATGAGGAACTGAGGTCAGAGAAGTTAAGTGATTTGCCCAAAGTCACACAGATAGTAAATATTGAGCTGGGTTCAAACCCAGGTCTTTTCACTCCAAAGTCCTCTGACTCTTTCCACCATACCATACTGCCTTTCCATGACTTCCATAGCATTGTATTTCCAGGTTCTTCTTCTCTGAATACCATCTTCTGAGCCACCATAGCTCTTCCTCAAGCCCTGCACTCCAAATAGGTGATCAGTTTCTAAGACCTAGACAACATTTCTGAATTCTGTCTGATCTTTTCCATTCTGACTATGACCAGCTTAATTTCAGGCCTTGATTAGCTCTCACCTCTACTATTATAATATCCTCTTCACTAATCTTCTTGCCTCCCTTTTATCTCCAGTCTCTAATCTATTCTATACTTTGTTGATGCTAGAATTTATTTCCAATTTGCTCTACCATATGCTATGTTTTCTTTACTATCTATTTGATCCTATTAAATCATTTTCCTCTTCTCTTTTTCTTACTTCTCATCGCATACTCAAACTATCTTTCTATGCTCTTTCAGAATGGTATATTGAAAAGAAAAACTGTTTTTCTGGATACTTAATCTCTGCTACTAACTAGTTAGCTACGTGGCCTCGAACAATTGTTTGTACTTCATCGAGTCTCAGTTTCTTCACATATTAAATCAGAAAGTCAGACTGAATGAGTCTTAAGTTCCCTTCCAGGATATGGTTCTAAGTCATTGGATACACAAAGTTGGGACATTCAGAAAAAATGGACAAGTGATCTAAGGTCAATCTTTGGCCACAAGATGGTGTTTTTCTTCAAAATCCCTTTATAAGGATCAGCTGTATAGCTCTGACCACAGCCCTCAGGGATGGATGCATCTTTTAAAAATGTTTATTATTAAGAGGGGAGGAGGTAGAGAAAAAGAGTAGTTTATTAAGAAGTGGATTTCCACATGGAGTGAGCAACAAATCTGTTTTCAAACTGCTTCAACATTGACTCTTAGTCTACAATCTGGACCAGGGGTGGGGAATCTGTGGCCTCGAGGCCACATGTGGTCCTCTAGGTCCTCAAGTGCAGCCTTATGACTGAATCCAAACTTCACAGAACAAATTCTTTTATTAAGGGGTCCAGAATTTCTGGACCATAACAACCAATCCTCAGATTATCATGATGCTATATCAGGCCTTCTTACAAATGGATTCAAATTGCCATTGGACTTAAGCTAATTTGTTGCGTATAAGCCAGACCCCTTTGGCAACTGTAAATAATCACTCTAAAGAATAATGAGTCATTAAGCACCTAAATGGTATTTGCTCCTGCATGCTAGTAATTTTCCCACATGGACCCTAAATGTCTTATAGAATCAGAGCTGTAACTAGGAAGGGGCAACTAGGACTTTGTCTTTAGCCACCAAAATTTAAAGAGCACTAACAGCACTCATAATCTTTCATCCATGTAGAAAAATGGAGCTTTGTGCCTTGTTAGCAATAATAATTAAAGTAGGATGCTCCCTCTGACTACAGCGTGGGTGGACTCAGACCCAGATTTACCCTATCCTAATCCTCCTCTTCCTCCACTTTCCCAAGGGGGCAGTCCTCTGCCGCAGAAGTCCAGCTTCCCTGGATCTGTGCTCACAGGAGCTCTTTTCCCAGGGTCTGTCTTTCCTGTCCATAGAATGATATCATGGGACTTCTTCCCTTCCCCTCATCTAAATTTGTCTTTCAAATTTAATTTGAGGGTATTTCATACTGCTTTCCCCCAGCTAGAAAAATGATTAGATATAGCTCTACACAGGTCCATAGATTTATACCTGGAAGGCACATTTGCAGTCATTTAGCTTAACCTCATTTTACAGATGAGGAAACGGAGGCAGAGAAATTAAGTGATTCATCCAAGGTCACAAAGTATTTAACTAGAAGGTCTAGAATTTGAAATGTGACATTTTGTATTGTTTTCAATGTGTAACATCTTGCTCTCAAGACAACTTAATATGACTAGCATTTATAGAAAGTGAAAATACTTTGGCAGTTAAGGTATTTCAGAGAACAGATTCATTTTCTATTATTATGGTTGTTTGTCATCTAATACTATAGTAAGTACTTAAGTATATGTTTGCTGAATTGAATTTAGCATTGACTTTAAGCAATTTAAAAAAAAAATATGTAGCAAGGACACAAATTGTTGATTGTCTCTTGCAGAACCTCTGGGAGCTGCTCTCTTCTCTCCTAATTCCCTGATGGAAGATCTATAAGAAGAAACCCAGGGTAATTTGCATAAAACCATATCACTAGCCCTAGAGGAAGATAGGAAATAGAAAAGCAAATTTTAAAAAAGTGCAAGTGCTTTAATACTCAGTGGGAAGAAGTGATGTGAGTAGGAATCCAAGTGACTATCCGTAGCAGTAAAGGTAGGAAGTTAAGGGCTCCAAACTCACCATGAGTCAATAGAAATAGAAAACAGACTCATTAAAGCAGACTAAAAAGGACGTGCTCCTGCAGCTACTTTATATTGATGGTACGTCTGAGAGGCCCTGATGTAAGACAGTAGTTTAAATAGGCCAGAGGGATGTGCCAGTTATAAAACTGTTAGTTGAGGATCTGATATAAGCCACCTCCTGGAGGAGAGTCGAACAGTGGGAAGTAGTGAAACAGCTAAGAACCCATTCTGGGAAAGAAGGACATGCCCTCTGCAAGGGATAGGGAACAATAGTGGCCGGGCAGACATGAAAGAATGGATTGTAGTATTTTTCCTTTGCTGGTCCAGGGTAGTACTGTAAGTCACAGTGACCATACAGGTTCTTTGTGGTGAAAGTGAGGACAGCTCACTAAAGGAGAGTCTCAGCTGCTCTCAGAGGTAAGTAGTCTCTGTATCCTTTACTCTCTACATAAATATAAAGTATATGTTGAGTAAAATAAAATGAATTGTTTGTAAAGCCCTTCATATTTACCTCTCCTTCAAGACTGAGCTCCAGGATTACCTCCTACAAGAAGCCTTTGCAGACTCCTCCCAACCCCCTTTATTTCTATTTATTTTGTATATACTTTGAAATACCTCTGCATAGATGTTGTTTCGTCAGTAGAATGTAAACTCTTTGAGGGCAGGCGCTTCATTTTTTTTTTCCATGTATACTTAGTGCTAGAGTACAGGACTTAGAGTTAGAGAGAGCTCGGCTCAAATCTTGCTTCAGACACTTAGCTACATGATCTCGCGGAATTCACTTATCTCCTCTGTGCTCAAATTTCCTCATTTCTGAAATGGGGATAATAATAGTGACTACCATACAGGGTCATTGTGAGGATCAAATGAGTTAAATTATGTAAAATACACTGCAAACTTTAAAGTGCTAGGTGAATGTTAGTTATTATGGTTGTAGTAGGTGTTTAACATCATGCTTATTGAATTGAATGAAGGCTTTTTAATTGTGATTTTATAGTGACTGAAATTTGGAATGGGCTGGCATGCTAAAAAGGCCCACAGAAGTATTGTATTTAAAAGCAAAACAAAAACAAAAACGAAAAACAAAAAACAAAAAACAAAAAACAAAAAAAAAACCAGGCATGGGGGGGATAGCCTGGCATAGTGGATTGAGAACTAGCCTTGAAGTCCTGGGTTCAAGTCCTACCCAGGACTGAGACATTCCAACTGTTTGAGGCTGGCCAAGTCTCTTATCCTTGTGATGCCCAAGGTAACTCTATAAATTTTAAAGATACTTTTTTTGTACTGGCTGAGGATTCTCTGCACTGATGAAACAACAAAACTGGTTTAAAAAAAAAGGCAGGATTAGTAGAAATTGAGTATTTAATACAAGTAAACTGAGGATAGTTAGGGAGCTGCCATTATGTAAATTTATGAGGTAATTAGGTTTGCTCTGAGTCTACTCAAAGTATTATTGTTTCCAAATGTAAGAGATCTATGCCCCAACATTCCTCTAGTTCTAAGAGGTTTTAGCCACACATGGACTGTTTAAATTGGTGGGATTTGTGGGACTAGGAACCTCCCCATTACTAGAAACCTTCCCTTTCTCATATTTAATCATGAGGTAATAATGGTCAGTAGGCCCTTCAAAGAAATGCATAAATTAAGGAGTTGAACAAGTTACTGTGTATTTTGTTAATGCATGTTGAGAGTTAATGTTGTACTAATTAAATGGAATATATTGCTTTTCTAGCCTGTTAGCTATTATTTCATGAAAGCTTTTAAGAATAACAGGGAACACATTTAATAAGGTATATCTTCCTAACTTGTGGGGACAATGAACCATAACGTAGCTTTATACTTGGGCAGCAGAATTCGTGATGTCTGTTTCCCCTTTAATTGACAGAAGGATTCTGAGGAGTCTAAGTTAATTACTCTTTAAAAACTTGCCTATCAAAACCTGCAATCTTATCATTGGAAGGAACTCTTAATGTGGGAACTCTCTCCACCAATCCAGATCATAATTATCTATATATTACTCACTCGATGAGTCCTAGGGAACTGTTTGAGGTACATGGATGTTCAGTGACCTGACCAAGGTCACACAGCCAGTAAGTGGTAGAGGCATGATCAAACCAATTGATCAGCAAACATTTTTTACAACAATCTCTACTCTCAAGGATTTTATATTGCATCATATATGGATCCATATGTCAGATTCTAAGCCCTGCACTTTATCCATTACACCATGCTATCCCTAGGATCTGTCAACTACACCAAAACTGTTGATATTTATATAGTGTTCTGATATTTGGAAAGTATTTTATATAATTTTTAAGTCTCAGAATAGCTCTGCGGCTTAGGCTATCGATTTATAGATCAGAGGTTATCTGGTTGAAAGTCTTTACTTCACAGATGAGGAAATTGAGTTCCAAAAAGCTGACGAGACTTGCCCAAAGTACAAAGGTAGGTACTACAGCCATTATTATCCCCATTTTACACATGAAGAAATTGAGGTTTAGAGAGTTGAAGTGACGTGGGCTTGGATGCTTAGCTAGGAAGAACTGAGGTCGGATTTGAACCCAGATCTTCCAAACTTCGAGTCTGAGCTCCTTTCAGCCCACTATCCCAAACTTAAAAATGGGAACAGATTCAAGTACGCCATACACTTGTCAGCTCACTATTTTTTGGTAATTTATTCCAATTTTAAAAAGATCAAAACCATGCAAACATGGGTGGCTTTCTGAAAATGTTTTTTTTTTTATTATTAATTATACTTAAAAAAATTACTTTGTTGATCATTTACTCATCAGAAGGAAATGAATGTACTTGGGGGCACTAAGTGGAGAACGTAGCAAAAGATTTGAGCTACAATTATAGTTTGTTTCTTAGCAACTAATAGCAAAAGTTATATAGTTGGCTCCAGCTCCAATGTAAGAGGCAGGCTTAGCTTACAGCCCTGGGAATATTGCGACAAGCCTTAAGCAGCATAATGCTAGCAGTAATTTGCTTTCACCACCAGCACAGATAAATTCTTTTATATCTGGCAGGTCAAAATCCTAAAGTATTCTCATTAAAAGTTGGCTATTATTGTGTGTTCTGCCATCATTTGCATCACACTGAACCAAACAGTATTTGTTATTTCATGCATTATAAGAAGTTGAAGAGAATCGGGCCTATAAAACATATTTCTTTAATAAACTAGGAAGAGAAGTCCATCACTATAATAGTTCCATTTCCAGTCTGAAACAGCATTTATTAAATGTAGTCCTGGTTAAAGTAAATTAAAATTTTTTTATAATGGATATGAGCAAATGCAATGGGGATTTGAAAGGGTAGAGTAGGCTGGAGGCCGGAGCAAAGACTGGTGAAATTTGAGGTGTTCCATTTGTTAGGCTAAGAGCCCAGAGAGTCTCCAGCCGTGTACTTGCCTTCAAAATATCCGATTTGTGGCTCGCATCTTGAGCAAAAGAATTTAATTCATCTTGCCTAGAAGAGTACATTAATATCCTAGCAAACTCAATTTTCCTACAAAAGATGTATTAAGATTTCTTAAAATCATGCATCTAATACACGTGGACCATGCAATCCCAAAATACACCAATGTATAAATATGAACCTATGGAAACATATCCTAAAGGCCAAAAGACACCCTTTTAATGTAGTGACAACATAATTGGAAGACCCGATAGAATTAATTAGAAAAGATCATCAAAGGATAGGAGCACTGGAGAATCATTAGCTGAGCTATTTTTAACTTCATTTTTTTTCTGAACATTAGAAAACAAAACAAAAACATCTTCATCTTGGAATGTGTTTAGTCCAGAACAGTCTAATTCTCCTTTCCTATAGCAGCATTAATAAATAATTAATTAGCATGACCACTTATGACTAAATATCAGATGAAGTTGAGTGTAACTAATTCTGTCTTTCTGAAGAGGTAATAAGTGCCCCAAATCATAGGTGTCACTGTTGGATTAGAGACCAGAAATGAGAGCTCTAATTTTAGATTCTGTGTCCCTGATAGATGATTCAGAAGAGATAAAGTGAAGTACTTTAAAGATGTTCTAGACATGAAATAAACCACATCTAATGAAAATAATTGACTACATTTATATAACACTCTCTAAAGTGCTTTTCTGGCCAAATCTTTGCAAGGTAGGCAGCAGTATTGTTTATCTCTATTTTGCTAATGAAGGAATGCAAACCCAGAGAGGTGTTAAGGCTTGCCTGTGGTCAAAAAGCCACTCACCTAAGCTGGGACTGGAGACTAGATTTTCTTCTCTGATTTCCTGTCCTCTTTCTACTGTGCTATGTACTCTTTTGCAGGGGTGGGGAACCTGTGACCTCAAGGACACATGTGGCCCTCTAGGTCCTCAAGTGCAGCCCTTTCACTGAATCTAAACTTCACAGAACAAATCCCCTTAATAAAAAGACTGGTTCTATAAAACTTGGACTCAGTCAAAGGCCACACCCAAGGACCTAGAAGGCCACATATAGCCTCAAGGCCACAGGTTCCCCACCCCTGCATGGACAATCCTAGAAGAACAGAGGCACCCAGCTACACTATGGGTAGAATCCTGGACTGTGAGTCCAGGAGGACTGAGTTCAAACCCTACCTCAAAACATAATAACTGTGTGATCCTGGATGAGTTATTTAGCCTATTTATATCTCAGTTTCCTCATTTGTACAATGAGGAACCTCTGAGGTTCTTTGCAGCTCTATACAAATCTATGACTGTTCTGGATCCACTGAATTTCACTGTATATAGCAAAGTTTCACATTTCCTGTTATATGTGTGAATAAAGCTCTTAACCATGCACTGGAAGGGTTGGCCCATTAAATCTCCAGCCAAAGGGATGCTATAAGGAGAAGTAGGCAGTTTGGTGGTTTCAGGGGATGGAAGGATAGAAACAGAAGATTAAGAGATGTGAGAGGCACAGATTCTTAAAAGTGATCTGTCTTAGAATGAAAATTTTGAGCCCTCTTTCATTTGTGAATAACTATGAAATGAGACCATTTCAACATGTTGATCAGAATAGTGTCTGGATAAGTTGCATGTGGGTTACATCATACATGATTTATGTAATTAGGATAAAAAAAAATCCCAGTCTGACTTAGGTTTTCTGGAAAATCATTGTGGTCCCTCAGGGTATGCGATATGTAAATAGCACAGGAGGTATATAGGGTGTACCTCCTGAGCAAAGTTCTTGTTGAAGTGAAATAACCATTGAGAGTTAAAATTAAAAATGGGGTGGGGGGGAAGTTGGAATGTAGATGTTGTTCATCTATGGTACAGCAGGAATTGACAGAAGAGAAGTGAAGATTCTGCTTGAACAGATAGACTATTCTGAAATTACCCCAAAGAGCATCTGTTCCATGTTCTAGATGGCTGGTCACAAGGTCAGAAATTAAACTATTGAATAAACAACTTCACCAAGGCAGATGACATTGCTACCCTGTGAAGTACTGCAAGCAGTTTTCCAACAGAAGCATGTGGAACAAAAGGACCTCAAAAGCCTTTCTGTCCAGGAGGCTTTTTCCCATCTGTAGTAGAGCTGACTAATCAAACTAAAGGTGGAAATAGGGGAGCAGGGGGTTAAAAGATGGTTTCTAAGCAATAACTTGTGACAAGTGCTATTATTAATGCCCATTTTACAGATGAGGTAACTGAGAGTGAGACAAATGAAGTAACTTGTTTAGGGTCACACAGCTAATAAATTCCTGAGATTTATGACTTCAAGTCCAGAGGAAAGGAAGGAAGGAAAGGAGAAAAATAGAAAGAGAGAGAGAGAGATAGACAGACAGACAGACAGACAGACAGACAGAGAAAAAGAGAGAAATAAAGAGGAAGGAAGTAAAGGAGGGAGGGAGAAAAGGAAAGAAGAAAGGAAGGAAGGAAGAAAAAAGTGTGGAAAAGGGTATCAATGATGCTACTTAGCTATTCTCTTAAACAAAAGTTTTGGTTAAAAAGTTATAAGAAAAATGTGACATGCCATTATAGAATTGTAGATTTAGAGTAGGAAGTCAATAATATTAATAATAATAAAGAGCTAAAATTTATATAATGCTTTATGAATATCATTTCATTTTACAACAACTCTGGGAGATATGTGCTATTATTATGCCCAGTTTATAAATCAGGAGATTGAGGCTGAGAGCGATTAAATGACTTGCCCAGGGTCATACTTTGCTTGCCTCAGTTTCTTCATTTGTAAAATGAAGAAGACACTACTACCTACCTCCTAGGATTGTTGTGATAATCACTTGAGATAAGTGTAAAGTGTTTAACACAGTGCCTGGCACATGATCTGACTCTTCCTGACCCCACTTGGGGTTTTCATGGCAAAGATACTAGAGTGCTTTGCCATTTGCTTGTCCAGTTCATTTTACAGGTGAGGAAACCCAGGTGAACAAGGTCAAGTAACTTGTCTAGGATAACTCAGTTAGTAATTGTCTGAGTCACATTTACTTTGTTACCTTTACTTTATTGTATCCAGTTTATTTGGCCATCTATATTACTGGAAACTCCTCCTTCCTTCCTTTCTTCCTTTCTTCTTTCCTGTTTCCCTTCCTTCCTTCTTCCCTTCGTCTTTCCCTTCCTTCCTCCCTTCCTCCTTCCTTCCCCCTCTCTTCCTTCATCCCTTCCTTTGTTCCTTCCTCCCTCTCTCTACCCCTTTTCCTTCCTTCCTGTCTTCCTTTTTTCCTCTCTCTCTCTCTCTCTCTCTCTCTCTCTTTGTCTTTCTTTCTTGTCCTTAAGGGGTTGGTGTGAGTAATAAACATGTAACAAAGAATTAGTGAAAAAGTAAATATTCTGCTAAAGTAACCTACAGTTTTTCAAATTCTTTCTCTTTTGTAGCATCAGACCCATGATGACTCCAACATTTAACAGCTCACTTTCTTTCTAAAGACTGAGGGCCAATATACCTTTTCCATAAGTCAATACCATATCTATCAAAAGTAAGAGCCTCCAGCAGCCTACATGAAGAGATGGAAAAGAAGCCTCAGTTTTGTTCTAATAACAAGACTTAGCTCATATGTTAAGGATGAGGGGATTTGAGCTAGAAGGGCATTTCACAGTCATCTAGTCCAACCCCCTTATTTTTCAGGTGAAGACACCAAAACCTAGAAAAGCTAAGTGATTTGGCCAGTGTCACCCAATTACATGCCAGATTTAGGATTTAAACCCTAAATTCCCTCCTCTAAATCAGTTTTCTTTCCACTGTATAATAAAAGTTAAAAGAAATAAGACAGTGGATCTCCTGAGAGTTAGTGTTTCTTAGAGTAACTATGTATTTTTATTTTGCTTGGTTGGTTTTCCATGGAAATCTGTTTCTGTGCAGGATTTATAAGGTATTTGCCAAAGGACAATCTTACATATGGGCAGAGCACTTGGTGGCCGGCAGAGTGTTATTTGAGGTCAGTTGGAAAATATCTTCTCCTGGATGCCACAGATGCCTGAAATTCTACCATTAGGAATTCATTATTTGGCAGTGGTCAAGCATGGTCACCTATGAAAATGCAAAGAGCTTATTGTATTGCCTGGGGAGATGACTACACTAAGCTGCTCCTAGTCAATAATACTTTAGTGTGAATTAGTTTATATATCCCTTCCAGGTAGTTAAAAAGAGCTAGAACATTTGAGAAGAGGAAACTGGGAGAAGATATTGATTGACAGTGGATTGTGAATTTGCCCTAAATAAACATGACTACATTAGGAACATTGAGATGGGACAAGTTGGAGTTTAGCATGGAAGTGTAGGCTGCTGCACAGCTAGGGGCCAACAGAAGGGCATTGGGTTTTGAGAAACCATGTGAAAAAGGGGAATAATAAATGCTTCCTCCTTCATTCGTTCAACATTTACTAAATACTTTCTGTGCGGCAGAGCATCTAACTCATACTTTTGCACAAATCCCACACCGGCTGCCTAATTCAATTGTATTCCTTTAGCCTAGTGATTCAGTAGGAGGTTACAAGGAATGTACAATAAGACAAGGCCCTAGCAAATTAAAAGAAAGAGGGACAATGAAAATTTTGTATCCCTTGATGGGGGGGTTGGTGTTAAAGAGGGATAATGGGAATCCTTGGGCCTAAAGTTCTTGAAAATTGTTTATAAAGCCCTTTGTATTTACCTCCACAGTTCATGACAGCTGGCTGAATAAGAATTCACTGGGAAACCAGTCATCTGCTTTCCTGTGTCTTTTACACAAGCACTTTTTTAGCTAAGAAATACCTGGAGTTAACAAGTTTAATATTGAGTCAATTAACCATGTCACCTGTCTGCTAGCATTAGCAGCACATATTTTTATTAAAATATTAATTGCTGGAGACAAGATTTTCTTAAATAATCTCAAAATGCTACTTGATAAGTTGGGTTAAAGGATAGACATGTATAGGATGTGTTTATGCTTGACACTGCTACCTTTACCACACATTCTAGAGACTGCAAACGCCCCAGCTCCATTGAAAGAGAAAGATGTGATACTTAATTTACAGCAAGAACAGGTGTGAATAAGCTAAGTATAAATAGGAAGGCTCAGCAGATGTAAAGCTTTTGTTCATCTCTAAATGCCACTATTTGATCATTTCCCATAAATTAATTTAGCATTTAGTTTCATGGGAAGGGAGGATGTGAGTTTATCATCATCATCATCATTTATCATTATCATTATTATTATTATTATTATTGTTTTGCCTCAAATAAGCAACCCCAACGGATATTTAGATATAGATGATTCCTGTCTGAGTATCTGTTTGGCCAACAATAGATGATATCATATTCATAAAATGATATATGACCATTTGAAATTCACATGAGTTCTTTCTCCTGGAAAAAAAAAAAAAGCTTTGCTTGATGTGTCTGGCTGGGTTTATAGACATATACCCCTTGCATGACACAGTGGGGAGATATCAGGTCATATAGGAAATCAAAGGCTGCCGTGGGATTCCAAGCTTGGTGTCACCCATTTCTTAAGTCCAGTTCTCAGTGTTTGTCAAACCGGTTTTCTTAGTTCAGTATTCCAGTATACCATTATTATCACCACTATTAACCCAGAAAGAAAACTAAATCAAATACAAATGGAAACCTCATTCAAGGAAGCAAGTTTCACAAAGGCTACCTTTCTTGGATGAGCAAATGGGGTTCCAATTAGTAGAAGGAAACAAGAGGCCCATTTTCAAAAATCAATCATAACATGTCAGCTCAATATGAGGACAATGAGCATCTGTCACTTTTATGCCTCAATATCTGCCTGATGAAGTGATTACTCTTACGCAGCTACTTGATAACAAAAGAAATCAAACCATTGGGAGATTGTTTTCCCCTTTAGGATCAATATTACTTATGGAAGCAAAATGTAGTATTTTTGTTTCTAGATTTATTTTGCACATGTGTTTGTCTATAGAATAAATGAAACTAAAGGAAGACATTTCTTTACCAGTATCTCCTTTGGTACTTGGTAGCGTGGTGTTCATAATGTAGTTTATTGCTACTATTATGATGAGAGGTCAGCTATAGCCTAGACCCTTTGCTTGTCTTTTAAATTGGGCAAGTGAACATTAGGTAGGCTTAAGGTTGACAAGCATCAAATCTGGTCATTCTCTCTTAGCAGAAAAATAAAATTTATTTAGCAAGTCAATTGAGGAGATTTGTTTCCTAGAAACCCTTTGGGTCAAGAGAGACCTTTAGCATTTACCTAGTCCTTTTTCATCATCTCACTGCCCATTCCCATAGGAGAGAATCTTTTCTACTTTGAAAAATTCCTTTTAATCTATTCCAGCAAAATTTTTTGTAGGCATGCAGTCAATGTCTTACTGGAAAAGACAGAAGTCCCCTATATTTTATTTCTGTTAAATATGTTATTTTATATTAATCTTGTGTTTGAATGTTAAAAATTATATATGTTTGGAGAAGGTACAAACAGTGATTACACACAAAGGAATGATGTCCATTTTGTGGCATTAAATGACACCTAAAATATGTACACATTTAATAAATACTATTTGAGGGGCAGGTGGGTGGTGTAGTGAATAGAGCTCTGGCCTTGGAGTCAGGAGGACCAGAGTTCAAATCCAGCCTCAGATACTTAACACTTACTAGCTGTGTGACCTTGGGCAAGTCACTTAACCCCAATCGCCTCACCAAAAAAGCAAAAATAAATAAATAAATAAATACTATTTGAGGATATTGGTAATGTGGAGGAATTCAAATATTTAACATCAGTCTTGTTGTCTAATAAGAATGACAAACTTTCATGTGTGGCAAGTAAGTTATGGACTTGTTGAAAACCTGTATTTCTATAAGGGATATCATAAGCATTGATGTTTCAATTTCATAACAAAACCAGTTGGTATGTGTCAACACACAGCACAACATGACTGCCTTTCCTAAGTAAATAATAGAAATGGCCCTTTTTTTACTCTTGCTAGTTAAATAAGAAAGTCAGAATTTAAAAAGATTTCAATAGCCCAGAACATTGGGCCAAATACAATAATGGTAAAGATCTTACAATTTTGTTTTAAAAAAAAATCAGCTTAAGGGGTGGAGCCAAGATGGCAGAGTGAAAGCAGTGACTTGCTTGAACTTTCCCCCAAACCCCTCCAAATACCTATAAAAAATGGCTCTAAACAAATTCTAAAGCAGCAGAACCCACAAAAAGACAGAGTAAAACAAATTTCCAGCCCAAGACAACCTGGATGGTTGATTGGAAAGGTATATGGCACCAGGCTGGAAGAGGAGCACAGTTTGGCATGGGTGCACAGACCATAGCAAACCTGGAGCAGGCCTCAGAGGACTGAATCACAGGCAGCTGTGGCAGTTTCCAGACTTCTCAACCCAAGAATACCAAAGACAACTTAGAAGGTCAGTGGGAAAAGTCTGTTTCTGTGGTGAGAGAGAAGCTAGGTCTCAGTCCCAGTTCCTGAGTGTGGTCTGGGGTAGCGGCTGCCTCCTGAGCTTCCAGTCCACAGACTCAGGGGAAATTGAGTGGCTGATTGGAGGGAGATTGCAGGGATCTCTTTGCCAGTGCTGAGGCAGGAATCTCTGGCTTTGCCCATGCTTGGGTCTGGGTAACAGTTCTCAGGGGCGGTCCTAGGGCAAGGAGGAGCAGTGCTGGTACGCTGGAGCTTGAGGAAACACCTCATCCCTTATCATACCACCTTGGAAGAACTGAAAATTTACAGGGCCCTAGAAGTATCTCTGAAAACAGCTGTACAAACCCCTGAAGCTTAGGACAATACATTCTCCACATTGGAAGCAGTACTCTACCTTAATAAAGAGTTTACAACATAAGTAATTGTCTGGGATCATAAGCAATAACCTCGCAAGAAGTGTCAGACTATAGAATCTTTTTTTGGTAACAAAGAAGATCACAACATACAACCAGAAGAAGACAATAAAGTCAAAGCTCCTACATCCAAAGCCTCCAAGAAAAATATGAATCAGCCCCAGGCCTTGGAAGAGCTTAAAAAGGATTTTGAGAAGCAAGTAAGAGAAGTAGAGGAAAAACTGGGAAGAGAAATGAGAGTGATGCAAGAAAATCATGAAAAACAAGTCAACAGCTTGCTAAAGGAGACTCAAAGAAATACTGAAGAAAATAACACCTTAAAAAATAGCCTAACCCAAATGACAAAAGAGGTCCAAAAAGCCAATGAGGAGCAGAATGCCCTAAAAAGCAAAATTGGCCAAATGGAAAAGGAAGTGCAAAAGATTACTGAAGAAAATACTTCCTTAAAAATTAGAATGGAGCAATTGGAAGCTAGTGACTTTATGAGAAATCAAGACACTGTAAAACAAATCCAAAAGAATGAAAAATTAGAAAACAATGTGAAATATCTCATTGGAAAAAGAACTGACCTGGAAAATAGATCCAGGAGAGAGAATTTAAAAATTATTGGACTATCTGAAAGCCATGATCAAAAAAAGAGCCTAGACATCATCTTTCAAGAAATGATCAAGGAAAACTGCCCTGATATTTTAGAACCAGAGGACAAAATAGAAATTGAAGGAATCCACCAATCTCCTCCTGAAAGAGATCACCAAAGGAAAACTCCTAGGAATATTGTAGCCAAATTCAAGAGTTCCTAGGTCAAGGAGAAAATATTACAAGCAGCCAGAAAGAAACAATTCAAGTATTGTGGAAACACAATCAGGATAACACAAGATTTAGCAGCTTCTACATGAAGGGACCACAGGGCATGGAATATACTATTCTGGAGGGCAAAGGAGATAGGATCACAACCAAGAATCACCTACCCAGCAAAACTGAGTATAATCCTTCAGGGGAAAAAATGGTCATTCAGTGAAATAGAGGACTTTCAAGCATTCTTGATGAAAAGACCAGAGCTGAATGGAAATTTTGACTTTCAAATACAAGACTCAAGTGGAAAATGAAGAGGTAAACAGGAAAGAGATATCATAAGAGACTTATTAAGGTTGAACTGTTTACATTCCTGCATGGAAAGATGACATTTGTAACTCATGAGACCTTTGTCAGTATTAGGGTAGTTGGAGGGAAAAATTATATATATGAATATATAGATATAGATACAGGTATAGATATAGATATAGATACAGATAGAGGGCACAGGGTGAGTTGAAGATGAAGGGGTCATATCTCAAAATAAAATTAAGGGGTAAAAGAGGATTATACTGGGAGAACAAAAAAGGGAGAGGTAGAATGGAGTAATTTATCTCACAAAAAAACAAAAAAGAAAAGGCTGTTACAGTGGAGGGGAAACAGGGGAAGGTGAGAGGGAATGAGTGAATCTTATTCTCATAGGATTTGACTTAAGGAAGAAATAACATACACACTCAATTGGGTATGGAAATATGTCTTACCTTACAGGAAAACAAAGGAGAAGGGGGACAGGAGAACAGGGGAATGACAGAGAGGAGGGCAGATTAGGAAAGGGGATAATCAGAAGCAAACACTTCTGAGGAGGGACAGGGTCAAAAGAAAGAACAGGATAAATGGGGGGGTGGGATAGGAGTAAGGGAAATAGAGTTAGTTTTTCACAACATGACTACTGTGGAAGTGTTTTGCATAACTGCACATGTATAGCTTATATTTAGTTGTTTGCCTTTTCAATGAGGGTGGGTGGGGAGGGAGGAAGGGAGAAAATTTGGAACCCAAAGTTTTAAAAACACATGTTTAAAAAAATGTTTTCACATGCAACTGGGATATAAGAAATACAGGAAATGGGGTACAGAAATCTATCCTGCCCTACAGGAAAGTAGAAGGGGAAAGGGATAAGATAAGGGGGGGAGAGATAGAAGGGAGGGCAGACTAGGGAAAGGGATATTCAGAATGCATGCCATCTTGGGGTGGGGGGAGGGGTGAGAGGGGATGGAAATTTGGAACTCAAAATCTTGTGGAAGTAAATGTTGAAAACTAAAAAATAAATAAATTTAAAATAAAAAAAGCATTTTGGAGCTGGCAAAAAAAATCAGCTTAAGAAATATGATGGGAGTGGGATAGCTCAACATTAATTCATCTGAAAACAACAACAACAATAACATTTTTTTATATTTGTGGGGTCCAAGCTTAGTATGCATTAAGGTTAGCAGTGGGATGTATCAGCCACATGAGTTTGGACTGCATAAAGGGAGACAGTGTCCAAGAAAAAGTTGATAGATCTTTTGCTTTCCACCCTGATCAAGCCCACATACACAGAACTGTGCTTTGGTTTTGAAGGAAAGACATTAACCATCTAGAGAGTGTCAAGAAGAAGGCAAGGAAGATGGCATATATCCTTGAATTCATGACATAGAAGGGATGATTGAGGTAAATGAAGATGTCCAACCTTGAGGAGAAAAGACTTGGGGTGGCTGAGGGGTAGCTGATTTCAGACATCTGGCACAAAGGACTGGCTTGGAGAAGCATTAAGCTTGTTCTGTGTTTGGCTGGAGAGGGAAGAACTAAGATAAGTGGATGGAACTTGTAGAGAATAAAATTTAGGATTAATATAACAAACAAACCAACAAAAACACTAACTTCCAAACAAGTAGAACTATCAAAAAGTAGAATGAGAAGACTCTGGACAGTCTGAATCTTGGGTTCATCACTTCTTATCTCTGTGCCCTTGGGTAAGTCCCAACTTCTCTAGGCTTCTTTTTCCTCATTTGTTAAATGATAGAATTTGTTTAAATGTATTAAGTGTTGGACCAAGGTCTTTCCAGTTCTCAATTGTGGTATCAGCAACGAACAAGAATTTTTAAGTGCCCATTATGTGCCAAGAATTTTGCTAGGTGTTGGAATACAAAGATAAAATATAAGGAATTCTTGCCTTCAAAGGTCTCCTATTTTATTAGGTTATAGTAGAAAGAGCACTGGATTTGAAGTAGCCAGAAGACCTACATTTAAATGCAGACTTTGCTGTTTACTTCAAGTGTGACTTTGGGCAAAATAGCTAACATCTCTTGTTCTTATTTTCTAATCTGTCAGATAAGGGGAGCAGAAGAGTTGATCTATGAAATCCCTTTCAACTTACCCCTACCTTTGTTGAGTCTACTTTCCTTCTCTGTCTCCTAAACTCCTCCCACATCTTTCCTAGACCATTTATTCCAAACCCCCATCTCTGTGACCATCCATCCTTCTCTTACATTGGAATTAAATCTTTTCTTTTTCCTTCTCATGGCTACCCAACTAATGGTATCCCTTCCACAAAACTTCCTCCTGTCTACCTTTCACTTTCCTGCTGATACTGATTGTCACTTCCTTAACCACTGCATCCCAATCAGTCTTCTTGCCAAGATACCTTTTACAAGTACATTGAAAATATATACATTTGAGTACTCACAATCACAACATGCCTGGTGATTTAAATTGTGTTATTTAGTCATTTTTCAGTTATATCTCTTAGTGGCCCCATTTGGGGTTTTCTTGGCAAAGACTCTGGAGTAATTTGTCATTTCCTTTTCTAGGTCATTACACAGATGAGGCAAACAGGATTAAGTGACATGCCCAGAGTCACACAGCTAGTAAATGTTTGAGAGCAGATTTGAACTCAGGATGATGAGTCTTCCTGATTCCAGGCCCAGCACTCTATCTACCGTGCTACTTAGCTATTTACACAATGATTTAAATACAGTTTTTCAATTGAATAAATACAATTGAATATCTAAATGAAATGATTAAATTGGGAAAGTAAAATTGTACTAAATGTGGTGTCAGAGGACCTAGTTTGAATCCCAGTTCTACCTTTTATCACCAAGTAACTTTATGTATTATTTCACTTGTCTAGACCTCCGTTTCCTCTTCTGTTAAATGAAATGATTTGACTAGATGGCTTATAAGGCCCTACAGTTCTATATCTATGATTCTATAATTAGCAGACTTCATTTAGTGTAATTATTCAGTCAATCAACAAGCACTTATTGGGCCCTTACTATATAGCAGGCCCTAACTTAAAACAAAACCAATGCATAAAAATCCCCTAGGAAACATATTTAGACAGTCAGCAAACATTTCCTAAGTGCTTATGATGTGCCAGGCACTGTGCTCACATTAGGGATGTTTAAAAAAAATGGCAAAAAGACAGTCCATGTTCTCAAAGAGTTCATATTCTAATGGGCTGAGATGACAAAAGACAGGAAGAGCCAGTGTTGGAGGAATTTCTGGGAAGATAGGCATACTAATAAACTTTTGACGGAACTGTTAATTAGAAAGCAATTTAAACTTAGCATTTTTATAAAAGTGTTTTAAAATGTTCATTTTTGGGGGGACCCAGAGATCACACCCACTATTAGGCATATCTCCCCAGCTGGTTAAAAACAGAAGTTCCATATATATAAACATTTGTTACACCATTTTTTTATGACAACAAAGTTACAGAAACAATATCTACTAATACTGTCTGGGTTTCCTTTCAGTAGAAGGAATGATCACATCATTAAACATTCATGAGTAACCTTTCCCACAGGTTTCTAGAAGAGTGATGAATGAAGGGCAGGTGATTTCCAATTCTCTGATTTGCCTCAGTTGCCTCAGTGGGGGTTTAGAGGAACTAAGTCCAGCATATATTTGCTGCTACTCTACCTGACTTTCCTCCACAGGGGTGGCCTCAGGCAAAACTGTGAAATTTGTCCTCCATCTCTCTGTATCTCTTCTCCCTTTCACACAAACTCCTTAGATGCAAAAACTGCAGGGCTAAGCAATTCATCTTCCCACAAAGCTTCCAAAAGTGAAAATCTGCCACTTATAGTGGCTCAGCTTCCTTTCAACAAGCATTGGGGAAGAACAGTTATGGATGAATCATAGCATAAGAAAGATCCCAAAGCAAGTGTTCTTCTCTGCCCTCCCTCCCCTTCCAACTCCCTTTTCTTTTGGGCAAATTGGTTGCTAAAAGCACAGGGTTTAGAGTGAATTCTATGAAGCCAGATAAATGGGTTCCTTTCTGGTGCATGGGTATTCTCAATTGAAAAGATGACTGAATGTCAAGGAAAGAATAATTCTGAAATGTTAATGAAGTACAACAGTCCAACTATTTAGGGGCATAGGGATGCTTTTATCATAATTAGTTGGTAACCTAAATAACACATTTCAGGGATAAATCATGGACCCTCTATGACTTATATAGAGGGTTTAGTACTGTTACAGAATTTAATCCTCAGATCAGCAAAAATAATTGAACCTTGGGAACAAAAAAATAAAGCAACCCTGAATGAGTGAGTGAATGAATGAATGAAAAAAAATTATTAAACTCTTTTTCATAAGGTTGATGTGAAGATCAAATGAATGTAACATGCACACATGAAGTGCTTTACAAACCTTAAAGCCCAATATAAAATGTTAGGTATTATGGTGATGATACTCCTGGATTTTAAAATTTGACCTCTGAACCATAAAGCATGCTTTAGTCCTTAAAAAGGATTGGTATATTTTATCTGGGAACTAAAAAGCTAGTTTGTTCAGTACAAGAAATACTTGTTAGGGAAGGGAGGAAAATGGATTGTTCCAATCAGAGCCCACACAGGGAAAGGTACTGATTGGTAAGACAAGGAAGGCCGGCCTTCTATAACAAAAGGGCTTTCAGCAGCTAAAAATGTCATAACATGTAATGGTAACAATGCTTGAGAGACCCACAGCTGAATTGCGAGAGCTGTAGGTAGGTCAGAAATTGTAAGTGTGATAATAGCAAGTTTCTAGGGCTTAAAAGCATCAGACAAAGGGGGTCAAATCCAGGGTAAATGACCCTGTAAAAGAGGAAGTCCAGAGAGAGTGACTGAGGGCAAACAAGCTTATCTGAGTCACTTCAAACTGCTACTCTAAGGAGTAAGAGCCATTATTCAGGATTCGAAGGAAGGCCTGCAGAGAGTTATTCTGTACTGAAAAGGAAGAGCAATGCTGAGGGGGGGAGCATGGTTATTAAGGAGGTGACAAGCAGTATCAGAGAGGGAAGTGAGAGAGGTGGGCAATAGCAACATTTGTAGAAGAGATACCACTAGGTAGGATGGGTGCTGAGAGAAGATAAAGAGATTAAGAGGGCAAAGGGAAGGGGGTTATGGGTAGACAGGGAGAATGGGATATGGTGCAATGGCCTAGGAAAAAATATGGGGTGAATCTAAGTGCAGAGAGGAAAGTGATTGCAGGAAAAAAAAGAATAAAAAAAAGGGGGGAGGGATGGATGGACCATCACATTTCATAGGCTTGACAGGATTATAGATTTTAAGCTGGAAGAGCTCTTGGATTTCATCTATTCTAATCCTTTCATTTGACAGATTTAGAAAGTGGGGATCAGAGGCATTTGTTGATTTGTTCAAAGTCACACTGGTAATATATAGCAGAGCCTGAGTTGAAACCCAGGCCCTCTGACTCCCAGGAAAGGGGGAAAGGATGTTAGGATTGCATTTCAAACTTCTTTTCCCTGCAAACGTGCCTCAAATTTTGTTTATCCACTATTTAGATCAATAGAACACAGGTGCAGAGATGAAAGGGACCTTAGAGATTATGTATTCCAACCCCCTTATTTTACAGATGAGGAAACTGAGATCCAGAGAAGGGAAATTACTTTTCTAAAGTAATTAACAGAACTGGAATTCAAATTCAGGTCTTGTGAAACCTACTTCAGTTCTCCAAGTTGATTTCTTTGAATCATATAAAGCTAGAAAGTATTATTTAGATTTTAATCGTATCTTGTTTGTTAATAAGGCAAAATCCACTGATTTGGGTCTTCTCCCTTTTCTCTCTTCCTGTATACTATAAGGGGTAAAAAGACCAAAAAAGAGAAGGAAAGAAGCTTATGTAAACTCCAGCCCAAATAGTTAGTTAACCTGTGGATTACTGCACTGAATACATTTCAAAATACAAGAAATTCACCAAAGAGAAAATAATTGTAATCTTGAGTGTAATAAAAATACCATTCCTATACTCAAATTCTCAAATGGATCTATGACTTCATAAAATATGGAAGTTCCCTCCAGTGATACAGATCATAACACAGACATATCCAACCATCCTGTGTGATTCTCAGCCAAGTGGAGTACTACTATGGGTTTATCACCCAACATGCTGGGGTTTTCTTCACCTTTTTCTGATATGGCCATTGGCAGAAAACCAGCCCAGTACTGGGGCTGCCTTTTGTCTCATCACATAATCAGACCATCTCATCTTCTTTATCAATTAAATATTTCTTTGGAAACATCTTTTAACCCAGTCCTTCATAGCTTCTTATGCATTATATGTTGCAGCTAACTCACAACCACCATGTGCTCCCTGAGTGATGTTTATTTCTAATTCTTTGGGGACTGCAGCATTCTATGGCCTTCAGTCATACAATTTGATGGATAGAATATATATATTTTTTAAAAGATAGGCTTTTGTTTCTGGGAGATGTTTGAGGGCATTAAAAGAACATTGCATTTTCCCCTGAAGGCAATTCAGCCTACATGTCTCCCCTAATTAATTATGGGTACAGCTCATTGTCCATTTCTAGAGACTGTCTGAGATATCTATACTGATGGCTGAATGCTACAGATCTTTACCATCACATAATTGACCAGGCACTGGGTAAAGTGCTGGAGATGTAAAGAAAAAGCAAGACAGTCTCTGTTTTCAAGGAAATCACAGTTTAATGGGGGAGACAACATGTAAACAATTAGGTACAAATAAAACACAAACAGAATTAATTGGAAAAAAAAAAACAGAGGAAAAGGCATGGAGGACCAGACAGTGAAAACGCTTGGAGTTTGAAAAGAGTTAGATTACAAAGGCCTTTGAACTCCAAACAGAGGATTTTACATTTGGTCCTAGAACTAACTGGGAGCCATGATAGTTTGTTGAACAGGGGAACAACACAGTTACACCTATCCTTTAGGGAGTTCAGTTTGACAGCTGAATGGAGGGTGGACCTAAGTGGGTAGAGACTTGAGAGAGACCAACCAGCAGGATATTGCAATAGTCCAGATGTAAAATGATAAGGGCCTATATCAGGGTGTTGGCAGTGTTATGGAATTTAGGCACAAGAGTGGAAACAGGAGAATTTTACCAGGTTTCTATTGGTACTATCATGAATACTTATTTCAAAGATACAATATTCAAAGAAAGCCATCACGAAAAGGTTGAGCATTAGGCCCATGCTGAATTTAGATAGCTACTGTAACCCTAAAAACAAACAGCAAAATTCATTTCCTGCCTAGTGGTCAACCTTCAAATGATGACTTTCTTTGAACATTGCTAGACCAGACTAGTTCTCAGATGAGAAATATAAGGTCTATCACTAGGTTTGTACTGAAATGAAATCCATATGACCTTAGGAAGACCTGCCAAATCTTTAAATCCACTAGCAGAGCCTTCAAGGATGTAAGTTTTATAATGAGGCAGTAAGACTGTAGTGGAAAATTACCATGAAGTCAATTCAATACAATTCAAATCAATGAGTTAAGTGACTACTAGATGGTGCGAACTGGGGATACAAAATATAAAATGAATAAATCCCATCCTCAAGGGGCTTAACACTCTATTGGTAGAAACAACATTTATTTATGTAGAAAATAAAATACAATATGTTGCAAAGTAATTTCTTGGGGGTAAGGATAAAGGCACAGGCCTGGTATAAAAGGGCAGTTTATTAAAAATGGAACCTGAGTTCACATGATGTAATGGAAGGATAAGGTAGAGTGGGAGAGGGACACGAGGGCTACATATATCTTTCCAATATTGCCCTCAGTGGCAGAAATTTTTCAGGAAATCACATCTTTCTAAACTCATCCAGCTTGGATTTGAGTTCTTTCAGTCATTCATATGAGAATAATTTACTGTTTTGTTAAAGATCATAGCCCTCCATTGATAAACACTTTTGATTTTGCAATCCAAATGTTCCTAAGTTGATTAAATTCTAATTGATCTGAATTTTCACAATTTATTTATTCAAACAGCCATACATCAGCATTTTATTGCTCAGAAACCAAACTTTGCCTATTTAAGCAGCTTGCTTAATTAAAAATCAGTCAAGCCAATCATGTGTTTGGCTGTCTATCAAAACTCCAACTGTCGTCAAGATTTATTGCTTGTTTCACTCTTTGACTAAGAAAGACAAACTAATTATTTACTTACAAAAACAGTAAAATAAATATTTGAAAGTTATGGGGATAGGAACAATCGTCAGTCTTTCAAAATAACCCATTTCCAAAAATCCCAAGAGGATTATAGTGTGGTATTTATAAATATTCATCCATAATCATCCTCATGACCATTAAGATGATAATTATTTTGTATTTGTATTTGCTATGGATTTTGAAAAGACAACATCTTCTTTCATGTTCTTAGTCTGTTGAAGATTATCTCTGATCTATGGTAAAGCAACTTCATTGGGAGCAAATACAATTCAAGATTCAATTCAATTTAATTCCCTTAAATGCACACACATACTAAACACCTTTTATATGTCAAGCAAGTACTGTTAGATGCTGGCAGTGTAAAGACAAAAATAAGATTCCTTGCCTTCAAGGAGCATATATTCTATTGGGGAGGGGAGGTATTTATAGATAAGTAAATCCAAAATATGTACAAAGTAATTTTTCCCCATTGGGGAGGGTAGTAATGACTCAATGAGTCCGAAATGATCTTGTGTATGTAGTAGTACTTGGGCTGAGCCTTGAAGAGTAATTTAGATTCCAAAAGGCAAAGGGAGAGAAGGTATTATGGGTATGGGCAAAAACCTTTGAAAAGAAGGCAGATTGTTATGTGAAGTAAAATAGCAAGTAAGCCATTCTGACTGGAATACAGAGTATGTGAAGGGAATAATGAATTAGAAATGGAAATTAGAGCCAGATTGTGAAAAGTTTCAAATATCCAATACAGAAGTTCAAATGTTTCTCTACAGGCAATAGGGAGCCACTTAGGCTTTTTGAGCAGAAGAGCAATATGATAAGATCTATGCTTTAGGAATGTAAAGGTAGTAGCTATATTGAAGAAGGAGAAAAGAGAGTTGAGTTACTGATCTGGTAGATGAATCAGGAAGCTACTGTTATTGTTTTGTTCAGGGCAATATAAAATAAAGTTGTTTCCAAACATGGTCACCAGTCTTTATTCAACATAGTTGATGTGATGCTTTCTTCCACATAAATAGTGGACTGCCACAGAATTTATGGCATTTTCTATGGTTAGAAGAAATGGAGTGACCATTCCTTCTATAATGGACTTAATGAATCACAGAGACACAGTGCTTGGTGTAGACAAAGAAGAAATATAGCAGCTTTCATTCTTCCACTTTTGAGCAAACTATTGCAGAGTATTCCTCTCACCTTTTCATTCTATCCTTTCTCTTTTTCTTCTTCATCTTCTTTCCCTAATTGCCTTTTGTTTTTTGTTTGTTTGTTTGCTTTTTCACTTGTCTCCAAATTCCAGGGTGGTACATGTATCAGGGAACTTGATCAAGTTATATTGTTAATAATTCCATTTTTCTTTTATTTTCAAACTTAATACCTATGAATAAAGAGCCCAAAGCTGTAACTTAAATCATCAAAGAATCTGGGCAGTGGAAAGGACTTTAGAGATTATCTTTTTCTGTTAAGAAAACTAAAGTCCAGACTGGGTAGGATGACTTGCCTAAGGTCACAGAGATAGTGGCAGAAGTAGGACTACCCTCAAGTCTTCTGACTTTCCAGAAAGTTCTTTGCCCACAATGCTCTGTTAGTTATGCCCCACCCCACTCCACCTCACCATATCGTATCATTTCATCCTATCTATTCTATTCTATCCCATCTCATCCCATCCCATCCTATCCTATTGCTATCCTATCCTATGCTATCCTATTCTATACTGTCCTATCCTATCCTACCTGATCCCATCCCATTACATCCCATCCTATCCTACCTCATCCCATTGCATCCCATTCTCATGGTATAGTCTTACACTACAAAATACCGTACTATACCATTCTATACTGTGCTAATCAAACCTTTAAAATGGTAGGGATCTTAAGGGTTTTCATACTTCAGTTAGGTAACTTGGTTTTGTTAAATGATTTAATTATACCACAAGCAATTTAGAAGTACTTAGCTATGAATTATAGTAGTTCAAAGCCTTAGCATGAAAGATAACAGAAGTCTCTGATTTGGCTGATCTGGGCTGCTGTAAAGCAGCTGAACTTCTATGAAGGAGGCCCCAAGCAATATTTATGAAGCAATCACCCTGACAGACTGATATCTGGAGTTATTAGATTATTCTCTAGGAAGCTGTTCATTATGATCTATGGTAAAAGCACATCTTTCTCAGAAATGAGAGGGGAAATAAAAACAATTTGAGAGTAAGAAAACTGATAATATGTCATTAACTGCTTTGGGGAAATGCAGTTTACCTACCCACAGTTATTTATCATTAAATATCAATATTCAGAATGTTTTACAACTGAATTGCCCATAAATAGGGAATTTGCATCTTAACTTTTGAAGCAGAAACATCATTATCAATTATTCTCATTACGGATCCTAAAACCAATTAAATTAAAATTACAACCACAAATTTATGCACAGTTAAAGTATACAATATGAGGTTTTCAGATGTTAACACTGTATCCAACAATAAGATATTTCTGAGAAGAGTTCCAATAAACAAAGTGGATGACATAACTAACCAATGTACACGCCTAGAAACTGGAGCTCAAAGACACTATGGAGATTATCTAATCTATTGGGATATGTACTATATAACATACATGTGAGTGCAGGGCAGGGTAGCTTAGTGGTTAGAGAGAAGACTTTAACACCAGGAAGATTTGGGTTCAAGTTCTGCTTCTGACATATACTAGCTGTGTGAGTTTAAATAAGTCTCAAGCCTCAAGAGCTCTAAATAACTCTTTTAGACTCTAAGTTATAGGAAAGAAGCTAAATGAATCTTCTACACTACTCTGATGTACAACATACATACTATTTTTCTTTTAAAAAGCTCTGAAAGGCAACTTGTAAATCCTACTTTCTCTTTACAAAGGAAATAATTTTATTAACTCCCCAAATCCATTTCTTGAACATCAGTTATAGAGGAAAGATCTGTCTCCTGGGAGGAAATCTAGATCCTTTAGAAGCAAAATAAAGTCGTGGTCAAATCTACTTTAGGACTAAGAACCTGTGTCAAACAAGGTAAAATGGAGAAATGAACAACTTGTCTTATGAATTCAATCAATTTAGACAAGTCACTTAGATCCTCAGGACAATATATCCTCCTTTTCCACAAGAGCAGGCGTTGCAGTGTGAAGTTGTACTCTTGTCTTTTAATACACCTAATCTGTAAGTGAAAAATTGCCATATAGAGGTGGGGAACCCAATGGCTTTCAAATAGATTTAGATTTTGCTGTTGATATAGGTCCTTTATTTCTGCACTATAGCGAATGGAGCACTGTCCTTGGGGTCAGGGAGATCTGAATTTGAAACTTGCCTCAAATAATTATTAGCTGTGTGATTCTAGTCAAGTTGCTTATCTACTCTCAGCCTCTGTTTCCTCAGTTTCTGTAAGATGAGCAAAATAATATCACGTACCCTTCTGGGTTGTTGTAAGGGTGAAGTGACATGATGTAAATTAAAAAAAAAAACAACAAAACACAACATTATTAAATACATACTATGTGCCAGGAGATGTGCTAAGATCTTTATAAATATTTCTTATTTGATCCTCACAAGAACTCTGAGAAGTAGATGCTATTATTATTATTTTAAAATAATATTTTATTTTTCCCCAATTACATGGAAAACCAATTTTAACATTTTTTTTTTAAGTTTTCAGTTCCAAATTCTTCCCTGAGATGGTCAGCAATCTGATACAGGTTATACATGTGCAAACATGTAAAACATTTCCATATTAGTTGCTTTGTGCAAGAAGACTCAAACAAACAGAAAAGCAAGCAAGCAAAAAAAAAGTATTATTATTGACATCACTTTACAAAAGAAACTGAGGCAGAGAGAGGTTAAGTGACTTGATTGGAATCACAAAGCTATGAAGTGTGGGAGGAAGTATTTGAATTCAGGTCTTCCTGCCTCCTGGTCTAGGGCTTTAACCAGTGTGCCATTTAGCTGCCCCTTTAAAGTATGTAAAGCATTTTGCCATCCTTATTGCTCTAAGCAAATTATATTAGCCATTATAATTTTATCCATGTACACTTGACCTTATCTCCTTGTCAATATCCACACTTCTTCCTTGTAGAAGAGTAGGGCTCCCCTCCCACTTCAATCTATCAATTATAGTTACAAATGTGTAAACAGGATAGTTCATACCTTTTGATCTCTTTCTGAGGTATGCGTCTCTCTGATCGAGTCAATATAGAAAGCAATATGATGAGTATAGCTGAGAGGATCAGTCATATAAATTTGACCATGTGTAAAAGAGCAATTGTTGTTTGTTCTTAGTTCTTGAAGAGGACAATGACACTGGGGAGGTGATATCATGACAAGCAAGTGAATTGGATTTTAAATGAGGGAGGTTGTGCAAAGTCACCAGCTTCACTTTCTCCTCCAGAGCCATCTGGGCCCAGAAGCAAAATATGGATCAGGATGACTGGAGACGGCCCTGGATACAGTGGGAAGGAGACGTTGGCCTTTTTAAGTAAGGTCTTTAACAGGTCTCAGTTTGACTGAGGCAAAGCTCATTCAGTGATTAAGGTTAGGTAAGAAATGAAACAGAGAACGGCCTCTTTTACCTAGTCAAGAAAAAAATAAATCTAGGAGGGGAAGACCCTCAGGGTACCTGGACAAAATAGAAACAACTGCTATTTACATTCACTCTGAGCCAATCAGGGCCCAACAATGACGAATAAGTGGAGCTTGGGCTGAGACCTATTATTGGCCAATCAATGAAAGTCAGAGTGATTTGGACTTAAGTCATGGTCCTTAAGAAAAAAAAAATCTAGCCCATAAACCCCAACATATCTTGCTAGGTTTCAGTGATCAAAGTTTGCATTCTTTTGGGCAGAGTACCAGCAGCTAAGGGTGTGATAAGTGAACTCAGTCCAGAAGGGTCCATCCCCAGTAGTGGAAGATTTCAGTTCTGGAGTTGAAGATTTCAAGTCAAATACTCTCTGTCTCACCTCCCACCCATTTAGTATACATTCACAGAAAAGGGACCAGTAGGATAGAGCAGAGAGACAACCGAATGAGACGCAAACCAAAGACAAATATGAACAAATATGGACACAGATGATTCAAGGCATATGGCACCTTGAACCATAAAAGAATGCTGGTTATATATTCAAGATAGGACTCCAACAATCAAGAATTGTGAGTTTATTCTTGGACTAAGCGTGTTCTCTACAAATGTGCCTTTCAACCACCATACTCTAAGTTTAAGCCCATTCTCCCTCTAGACTCTGTATGTACTTTTAAACTCTTTTACATGCTAGTTGACTCTTGCTAATAGTCAGTGGAGACCATACTGTATGGGGGGATTGTGATCAATACTACTGGAAATCTTAGACACCTTCCCTCTCCCCATGGATATTCTAGATCCCTGAGTAGGGAATTTGTCAACACCTCTCTGGGTATGTAAACTCTTAGTGATAGTAGGAGTTGTGGAAAGATGCCTATAAAGGGTGCTACATTTGGGGGAAAACTATTGTTTATTTAGCCAAGTCACAGAAATACTTTGAGAGGCAGCACAGTATAGGAGATAGTTGGCTTTGGAACCAAGAGGACCTTGATCTTCCAGGTTGCTAGTGAGTGTCTGGGATAATACAAGAAGTTCCAGTCAATACCTTTGCCATTGGTGTTAGGCATAGTAAAAGAGACATTAACCTCTGATGAGGTGAATGAAGGACCATGAAAGGAATTTAGCATTTATGATGGAGATATTTGTTGGTATGTGAAGTGAGAGAATTGTCAATAGGTTATGGAGTGTGAGGACAAATTCAGGAGGAATGAGTTTAGAAGAGTGAGCAGAGAGTGACCGAGTAGAAGAGAGTTTTATGAATGGTATTAATCAGAATATCTCTTCCCCCCAAGGAGGTATCTATCAATGAACATATGTACATCATCTATAGGGAGATGCTTTTAAAAGTCTCAAGTAAAGATTCACAATCCTGCATTATCTGTTAGCTTGATCTGGGAATTAAGAGGGACCTTACAGACCATTTAATCTGAGCTCTTCATGTTATAGCTGAGGAAACTGAGGCCTAGGAGATCAAGTGTCTTGGACAAGGTCACATGCAATAAATTTTGAACTAAGATCTTAATGACTACCAGCTCAATGATATTTTTATTATGTCAACTCAATAATGACAACTCATTTTTTTTTTCAGTATTGTAAGGGAATGTAGTGTTCTCTAAGTAACCTTCTACATATAAAGGAGTGGATTCTCCCCACCCCACTCCGCCTCAGTTGTAGTCATCGATGTCTCTGAGTGTAATTACAAGTTTTCAAAGAAGTGTTAAACTGTATATAGAAACTCATATCCTTTTATGAGGTTAGGTACAGCTCTGACTGAGTCAAGAAAATGCAGTTGACTTCGCAAACAAATTATCCCTGTCTCTGAGTGCTTTATGTAGTTAAGCTCCAGATCAATTTCAGAGTTGAAGAGTTTTAAGGAGTTGTAAGCTAGGACCCATTTGTGTAGGAAATTTTGCTGAAGGTGGAGGAAGGAAAAGGAAGGAATTTTTTTCTCCTTCCCTTCCCCATCCATGGTAGTCATATAGTTGTGAAGGTGAGATTCTGGTCTGGTAGAAGACACTGCATCTAGGAAGTACAGACAAACACTTGAAAGAGACAAGGTTTTAGAGAGATGTTCAATTGAAGGAAAGAACAGCTTCAAGGAAGGGCTTCTGGCAGCAAAGAAGAGAGTCAGCTGTGGAGAAGAAGGTCCTGGGAACTTAGACGAACAATCTGTCCAGCAAAGATGCTGCACCAAAGTGGAGCTGAATAAGAAGTATGAAAAAAGAAGAACAACTCCTCAGCCCTGCAGTACCAGAAGTCATGAGCTGTCTTTGTTATATGTGAACATTACACGTGTGATTCACCATAATTATACTCAAATTAGGGTTTATTCTTCCTTTTTTTAGAGAGTTTATTCTTTTTGTGGATATTTTGTGCTTTCGTTTCATTAAATTTTATTTAAAAAATTACAACTATTTGTTTCCTTTTCCTCCTGCCCACCCTCCATCTAAATTGAGATGGAAAAAAATACTCTTATGACAAATATTTATAGAACAGAACCAGGAGAATAATTTCTACAATAATACCAACATTGTAAAAATGAACAACTATGAAAGACTTAAGAACCTTGACCAATATTATGTTTATTTGTGAGAAAATAAACTTGAGTATTCTGGGGAGAATGTTTAATAGCAAGTATGCTTACTATGCCATCTCAGTAAAATGACTTTGCACACCAATGGGGACTTTTGAAAAAGAATGCAGCCATGCTAGGTTAACCCTAGAATCTGAAGGTAATACTCCCTATGGGGATTTGACCTGAAAACTTGTGAATTCATGTTAAGGAATTATTCCATGGGGGGTTGGGTGAGCACAATATGCATATAATTTAATCTGATTCTTTTAATAATTTCATTTTCTTTATTTGAAACACATTGGCTTAAAATATTGATAAACAACTCCCCTACTTCTTTTTAATCAAAGGAATTTGACACCCACACATACCACCCCTGCTCTCACCTCCATATATATCTCTATCTATCTATCTATCTATCTATCTATCTATCTATCTATCTATCTATCT